>NC_133151.1:17816620-18137302 GCF_048418815.1 Hemitrygon akajei | reverse complement strand
TGGAGACGGCGGCCCCCGCCTCCGGTCATCACGGCGCCGGGCCTGGCCGTCCGCGACAGCGTCCGCGAGGCCTGCCAGCGCGTGGTCCAGCTCCTGCTGCTCCACCTGCAGCGGCTGGTGTACGGCCGGGCCCCGGGCCCCGGGGCCGAGGGGCCAGCCGCGCCCGTGCCCTTCCTGGACGGGCTGAAGGGACCGGTTGCCCGAGCTGTGCCGCCGGGCGCTGCGGCCCCGAGTGCAAGCGGCACCCCCTGGCCCCACCAGCTGCTGGGCCTGCTGGCCGTCTACTGCGGCCCTGGCTGGGCGGGCCGAGGCCCTGTGTGAGCTGCTGGCCCTGGCCTCCGCCCGGAGGAGCTGGCCCTAGCCGCCCAGCTCAGCTCGGCCCTCTCCTCCTCGGTGCCGGGCCTGGTCCCGGCCATGGCCGGCCGCTGCGTGGCTCGCCTGCACTCCCAGGCCCCGGCCGCCGAGTGCCGGCGCCTGACTGCTGAACCTCGCCTCCCTGGCCAGGGCCGAGGAGGAGGAGGAGGGGGCGGAGGAGGCAGAGGGGGACGGAGGGGGGGCAGGCGGCCTCGCCGGGCCCTCGCCGGCTACGCCCCGCAGCTGGGCCGCCTCCTGCTGCCGGGTCCGCAGGACGGCGGGGGCTGGCGTCGCAGAGGGGCCGCCCGGCTGCTGGCCGCCCTGCCCCTGCCCCCGTCGCCCTCCGGCCTGGGGCCAGCCCAGCTCTCGGGGCCTGGTGCGGGCTGCCTCTCCTGCTTCTTCCTGGGGCTCCGGCACGGCCGGGGCGATCGGGCGCCGGCCGGCGAGCTGCTGGCCCGCTTGGCCTCCTCGTCGCCGGCCGCCCAGCGCACCGTTCTGCGCCAGCTGGTGGCCTCGGCCCTGCACCCGGCCCAACGCCGCCCTGTTCGGCAGCCAGCCCGCGAGCCCCGACCCCACCCCCTCCCCGCCGGGCCCCAACGACTCCCTGCTGGGGGCCAACCGCGAGCTCGGAGCCGCCGTCGGCTTCGGCGGCGTCTGGGCCGTCTCCCACGCCGGGTGTGATCGGCCGCGGCCTGAAGCCGCCCCCTGGCCGGGGGCCCTGCCCCGGTCCGAGGCCCAGGCCAACGCCTACCGGCTGCTGGCCCTGACCGTCCGCAGCGCCTGCGGCGAGACCCCGGGGCGGGTGAGTGCAGAGGCCGCCCAGGCCGTGGCCCTGGCCCTGGTCGAGGGCCTGTGCCCCGACGTGACGGCCAGCGAGCTGGCCTGGCCCCCGGAGGAGCAGGCCCGGGGCACGGTGGAGCGGGACCTGCAGATCCGTAACCGCTTCCAGGAGAGCCCGCTGCTCTTCGGCTTCCTGCGGCTGGTGGCGCTGGGCCCGCCGGCCCTCTGCCACTGCTCCGTGCTGGCTGCGGGCCCTGCTGGCCACGCTGGTGGCCCACTGGGAGGCCTCGCGTCACGCCAGCGCCACCGCCTCGGCCTGGCCCCTGCACGCCTCCCGCGAGCTGCTGGACTGCATGGCAGAGGGGGCAGCTGCTCCCGCCGGAGCTGGGCTGCATGCACGAGGTCTTCCACCTGCTGGCGCCCTTCGAGGTGCGCCTCCTGCTCCTCGGCGTCTGGGCCTACCTACGGGCCAACGGCCGCTGCCCCAGAAGTTCAGCTTCGACGCCGAGACGGGCTGCTTCTACCGCGAGTTCCCCCGGGACGCCGACCTGGGACCGCTGCCTCGGCCTGCTGCACAGTGTCCTGCACAAGAACATCGACCGGCTGGGTCACCTCTACGGCCACTTCCAGCTCTGACCGCATCCAACACCTGTGTCCACTCTCCGGCCGATCCATTTCCTCTGTCCCCTCCTGTCCCGCAGTAATCTACACTCTCGTGCCATGATATTCCCCCCAACCAACGATATTCCCCAATCCCTGTCCAACACCATTTCCTTCCCTAGTCCGACACTATTCCCTCTCCCCGTGTCCCACACCGTTCTGTTTCCCCGGTCCCACACCATTCCTTTCCCCCGTCCCACACCATTCCCTTTCCCCGTCCCACACCATTCCCTTTCCCCGGTTCCACACCATTCCCTTTCCCCCGTCCCACACCATTCCCTTTCCCTGGGTCCCACACCATTCCCTTTCCCCGTGTCCCATACCATTCCCTTTCCCCGTGTCCCATACCATTCCCTTTCCCCGTGTCCCATACCATTCCTTTCCCCGTGTCCCATACCATTCCATTTCCCCGTGTCCCACACCATTCCCTTTCCCCCGTCCCACACCATTCCCTTTCCCCCTGTCCCACACATTAACTTTCCCCGTCCCACGCCATTCCCTTCTCCCATCCCACACACATTTCCCTGCCCCTGTCCCATGCTGTTCGGAAAACTTATTGTCTCAGTCTGGGTGAGACGTTGAATCCCTGCCATTGCTCCCCAAACTCCTGTTGGGGAGACTTGAACCGGATTGCCCTGCTGGGGGCTAGCACAGACAATGATGGGCCAAGTGACCTCCAAACCCACCAGCCAAACCCCAGACCTGCCAATCGGGACCAATCATGGGGGGGGGGGGAAGTTATTGCCCCAGTCAGGGGTAGACTGGCCCCTGCGGGACTCCTGCAGTCAAATACTCTTGCACAGCAAGAAGCCTTGTGAATATTGACCTCTTCTCTTTTTTTTTGTAAATTGATCTATACGATGTTTTGAGAAGAACTGTGGACTGAATAAATACTTGTTTGTTGTTTCCTGCCGGGTGTCGTCAATGCAGGAGCTCCACATCGTCAGTGTTTCGTTTAGGGAGGAGCTGAGACTGTTTGAGGCTTGAGAAAGATGTGTGAGTGATGGGATGTTCCCTTCCAGGATTAGCGATGTAAGTCCGGTGATCACGAACTGGAACTCGGATCCCAATGTCTATAATTAAGTACAGTGGATTCCAGTTTAATTGGGACACATCGAGACCAGGACATGTTGGCCCAATTCAGTGGCTGCCCCAGTCATCTGCTTTCATGGAAAGAGTTAAAAGTGTATAAAAAAAGACAACCTGGGTAGCAAATTATGTATTGGAATTAAATTTTAAAATTAGAGGGAAGTTCCACTCTCTCGACTTCGGAAGGTGGGGTCTAGCGGGACGAACGAGTGGTCCGTCACAGTCTGGGGTCTTCCCCCGGTCACAGTGGATGACGGTGACACCTTCTGTGCCTCGTCGCGCCCTTCGCTCTCCACGGGCCGATACAGAACCGGCTTCCTGGCCGTCGGTCTCACCGTGGATCTCGTCCCCCCCCCCCCCCCCCCTCGCAGTCCGCATGGAGCTGACTTCACCTGCTGGGTAACAGGCGCGTCCTGTCCTCCCCGGGGTACGAGGCCCGCTGCGCGACCCTCACCTGTCGAAGCAGTGTACCGCAGCATCGCTGTATGGCCATGCAGACAGCTAATTGGAGCCACAGGTGAGAGCGGAGTTGGGGGGGGGGGGGGGTCCGAGGGTTTAGACAGAAGCTGAGAGGGGAGAGATTCACCCGAGTGGTAAGTTCCATTTTGCAAAGGGAAGCGAGTACCTGCAACGAGCTGCAGGGGGAGCGGCGGAGACGGGTGCAGATACAACCTCTGAGAGGCATTTACGTTGGTACATCGAGGGAAGGGGCATGCAGGGGTTGTGGGCTGGATGCAGGCAGCCGGCTCCAGCAGGGTAGGCATGCACCCTAGAGGCTGAATAACCACTATAGACCAAGAAATTCGTCTGGTGTACGCTGCCCTGTTCTTTTGGTTGACTGTAAATGGAGAAAATTAGCACAGACACCCAGAGCAGATAATGGACTGCCTTCATACAATGCTTTCAACAATACCGTCCTCCAAATCTTCGTTTTCATTGTAACATTCAAGGTGATTGTCGATACCTTCAAATTCTTCGTAGTGCCCAACTTGTTGAGGAGACGCAATTGTTTCATTTCCGCTTTTGAACTGTTGTTTTCCTTTTTTTAAAAATATATACCTTTTTAACTACTTCCTTGAAACTTCAGCTAATTGGAGCAGTCGTTAACTCTTACTGGCATCTCCCAAGCCTGAAGCCGCAGTGAGCGAAACAGTTCTGAATCGTCTCACTGCCTTTTGAACGTGAAGATACACACCCGACGCTGTTTAAAAACTGTCCGCTGTAAGCTCAGTGTGGTGTCCAGGGGCCACACAGATGCAACGCGTCTGCTGCTGGGTAGAAAACCGTTCGGCAGCAGTCCCCTGCCCGAGGTAAGCGGCGTATCTCCCGGATAAACTGAGGGAATCCTGGCTACTTCTCGCCTGGTGTTGGTCTTTAAGAGCCGTCCCAAGTAAGCGGCTCCCCCAATTAACCGGAATCCCCCGCATATTAACCTTAACAAAGCTACAGACAGAATGCAGGATCTGAGTTTCGATTTAGCACACATTTACTTTGGTAGGGTTATTGATAGGTACAGGGTTCCAGTGTGTCTGAATAAATCTAGGAGTAGGGGCATGCTATTATAATGCTAATATATGAAAGACTGGAGCGACTGGGCTCGTATACACTGGATTTAGAAGGATGAGAGGGGATCTGATTGAAACATATAAGATTATTAAGGGATTGGACACGCTAGAGGCAGGAAGCATGTTCCCGATGTTGGGGGAGTCCAGAACCAGAGGTCACAGTTTAAGAATAAGGGGTAGGCCATTTAGAATGGAGTTGAGGAAAAATTTTCACCCAGAGAGTTGTGGATCTGTGGAATGCTCTGCCTCAGAAGGCAGCGGAGGCCAATTCTCTGAATGCTTTCAAGAAAGAGTTAGATAAAGCTCTTAAAGATAGTGGAGTCAAGGGATATGGGGAGAGGGCAGGAACGGGGTACTGATTGTGTATGATCACATTGAATGGCGGTGCTGGCACGAATGGGCTGAATGGCCTACTCCTGCACCTACTGTCTATTAGAATGACCCCCCCCCCACAGTGAAAGAATTGGATTAAAGGGTTTATGTTCCTTAAGCAACCTAAATATATTTTCCAGCCCTGTTTCTGCAGATGAACTCACATCTCATCACAAATGGGATGGGCCCTTGCTAGACCTCAAAGTGAATTTTACTATCAGAGTCCATGTGTGTGTATATGACCCTGAGGTTCATTCTCAGCAGATCTAGAGAACAGTAACTGTAGCGGGATCAGTGAAAGATCAACCAGAGGGCAAAAGGCAACGGGACCGTGCAGACCTCTGACAATGGTTACTGCTCTGGTACGACGCCATTCCACGTAGACATGCTCAGTGTTGGGGAGTGCTTAACCTGTGATGTACTGGGCCAAATTCACTAGCTTGGTATGATCTGCCGCTGGAGGGCATTGGTGTTTTCCATACCAGGCTGTGATGCAGCCGGCGAACACACGCTCCACCGCACATCGATAGAAGTTTGTCAAAAGTTTTAGGTGTCCTGCCGAATCTCTGCAGATCCCTATGGAAGTAGACCTGGTATGATCAGAGCTGTGACTGCGTCACGCTAACCGGCCTTGCTATTGAATATGTACAGCTTGTACCTCAAGTCAAGTCACTTTTTTATTGTCATTTCGACCATAACTGCTGGTACAGTACACAGTAAAAATGAGACAACTTTTTCAGGGACCATGATTTACATGAAACAGTACAAAAACTAGACTGAACTACGTAAAAACAACACTGAAAAAAACTACACTAGACTACAGACCTACCCAGGACTGCATAAAGTGCACAAAAACAGTGCAGGCATTACAATAAATAATAAACAGGACAATAGGGCAGTAAGGTGTCAGTCCAGGCTCTGGTATTGAGGAGTCTGATAGCTTGGGGGAGAAGAAACTGTTACATAGTCTGGTCATGAGAGCCCAAATGCTTCGGTGCCTTTTCCCAGACGCCAGGAGGGAGAAGAGTTTGTATGAGGGGGTGCGTGGGGGTCCTTCATAATGCTGTTTGCTTTGCGGATGCAGCGTGTGGTGTAAATGTCCGTGATGGCGGGAAGAGAGACCCCGATGATCTTCTCAGCTGACCTCACTATCCGCTGCAGGGTCTTGCGATCCGAGACGGTGCAATTCCCGAACCAGGCAGTGATGCAGCTGCTCAGGATGCTCTCGATACAACCCCTGTAGAATGTGATGAGGATTAGGGGGGTGGGAGATGGACTTTCCTCAGCCTTCGCAGAGGTAGACCAATGACCTACCCAGGGTACCTTGTCTACTCATGAGTGGGCTGTGGATACAGGCTTTACACATTCCCAACACAACACTCCCAAGAAAAACGGAGGATTTATAAAAGGCCACCGCACCTGGAGTATTGTGAGCAGTTTCGGGCTCCACATCTAAGAAAAGATGCGCTGGCATTGGAGAGGGTCTAGAGTAGGTTCATAAGAATGATCCCAGGCATGAAAGGGGTTAAAGAACCAACAGCATTTGATGGCTCTGGGCCTGTACTCAGAGGAGTTCGGAAGAACGAGGTGGGAGAGGGTGGAATCTCATTTAAACCAGTCAAACATTGAAAGGCCTCGACAGAGTGGATGTGGAGAGGATGTTTCCGGTAGTGGGGGAGTCTAGGACCAGAGGACACAGACAGAGTGGACGTGGAGAGGATGTTTCCTATAGTGGGGGAGTCTAGGACCAGAGGACACAGATAGAGTGGATGTGGAGAGGATGTTTCCTGTATTGGGGGGAGTCTAGGACCAGAGGGCACAGATAGAGTGGATGTGGAGAGTGGATGTGGAGAGGATGTTTCCTATAGTGGGGGAGTCTAGGACCAGAGGGCACAGATAGAGTGGATGTGGTGAGGATGTTTCCTATAGTGGGGGAGTCTAGGACCAGAGGACACAGATAGAGTGGATGTGGAGAGGATGTTTCCTATAGTGGGGGAGTCTGGGACCAGAGGACACAGATAGAGTGGATGTGGAGAGGATGTTTCCTATAGTGGGGGAGTCTAGTACCAGAGGACACAGATAGAGTGGATGTGGAGAGGATGTTTCCTATAGTGGGGGAGTCTAGGACCAGAGGACACAGATAGAGTGGATGTGGAGAGGATGTTTCCTATAGTGGGGGAGTCTAGGACCAGAGGACACAGATAGAGTGGACGTGGAGAGGATGTTTCCTATAGTAGGGGAGTCCAGGATCAGAGGACACAGCGTCAGAATAGAAGGATGTCCCTTTAGAACAGAGATGAGGAGGAATTCCTTCAGCCAGAGGGTGGCAAATTGTGGAATTCATTGCCACAGATGGCTGTGGAGGCCAATTCATGTTTAAAACAGACGTTGATAGGTTCTTCATTAGTCAGGGTGCCAAAGGTTATGGGGAGAAGGCAGGAGAATGGGATTGAGAGGGATATCAATCGGCTATGATGGAATGGCAGAGCAGACTCAATTCCGATTCGGAATTACTTATTCTTCTCATGTAGATGGAAACACAGTGAAGGGGTTCAACTGGCTTTGTGCCTCCTGCCTGCACGAACTCTGAGCCCGGGGCTCACCGACCTGGGGGGAGGGCGGTCACCAGCCCTCGTCTGCCGACCTCAGTCATTGCCCACAGGGATTGCTGCCCTTCATCCCGACGACAGTCCGTGTGGATCAGCGGCCTTCGACCACATAGCTGACTGCGGCCCCTGGCACATCGCTAACCGCCTCGCTCCCAATCAGAATCGGGTTTAGTGTCCCCGAAGATGTCCTGGGCACTACAGAGACTCGTGCCCGCGATGGAGCCGAGTGAGTTTGCAACTCTCTGCAGCTTATTTCAATCCTGTGCGGGAGCCTTCCCCCCCATTCCAGACGGCGATGCTGCCAGTCAGAACGTTCTCCACCGTAGAAATCATAGTTTTTGGTGACTCCTTAAACACCTGATGGAATATAGCTGCTTGCTGTGCCTCCTTTGTAGCTGCATCGATGCGTTGGGACTAGGTTAGGTCCTCGGAGATATTGATGCCCAGGAACTGGAACTATCCCATCCTGCACTGTCCCCCCTTTCTCCTGGGCCGGTCTCTCACGGTGCAGCCCATTTGAAGATCCTTCCCTTCCCAGGGGTGTGGTCTTTGGAGCTGCCGCCGGCATTTCTGTAGCTCTGGGATGGGGTTGGGGTTGCAAGCGTGCCCCCCACGTGCCCGACCGTCCTCCTTTGGCGGATGCGCTTAGGGCTGCCCACGCCGGAGTTAAAACCACCCCCACAAAGTTAACAAGCAACTAAATCTGAGCTACGGCCTCGATAGATACCGCAGCTCGGTGTCATCCTGACGCGATGAGCTGACAGGCCCTTCTGCTGGCGTGTCTCGCGGTCTTGCGCAGTAAACGGCAGGACGCCGTGGAGCATGGGTTTTACAGAGGGATCTTGGGCTCCAAGTCAGACTCCGGTCTTCGTTGGTCGGGGTGTTCAGTGCAAGATTTAGCAACCCCTTGGGTGGGCCACATGTGGGGGTTTTGTGTGCGGTTCTGGAGCGGGCACGCAAGAGGCTGTCCAGGATGCGGCCTGGATTGGGGGAGCTACCAGGAGAGGTTGGACAACGTTGGCTTGTTCCCTCTGGAGTGGCAGAGGCTGAGGGGAGAGGGAGGGGGGGTTAGGGTAGGCAAGGAGGGTGCAGGGTGCGAGGAGGCAGGAGGGAGGAGGGCAGGCAGGGAGAGGAGGGAGGAGAGGCAGTAAGTGGGGAAGGAGAGAGTGGGGAGGCAGGGAAAGATGAGGGAGGGAGCAAGCGAGAAAGGGGGAGGCAGGGAGGGAGGTGATGCACCATCAATAACTCTCGGAGACGTGAGGCGAGATATCGGCTTTTATTGGCTGGAAGAAAGAACAAGCAGCAAGTGACCACCACACTACATCCTGGAGACTGAGGCCGGGGCGGTGTCTCCAATCGCCTTTATACCGGGGTCCGTGGGAGGAGCCACAGGAGCAGTCAGCAGGGGTGTCCAGACAGGTATATGTGTAGTTCACCACAGGAGGAGAGGCAGCAAGTGAGGAAGGAGAGAGGGGAGGGAGAAAGTGAGGAGGCAGAGAAAGGTGAGGGAGGGAGCGAGCGAGAGGGGGGGGCAGGGAGCGAGGAGGAAGGGAGTGGGAGGGGAATGGAGCGAGGGGGAGAGAGTGGAGAGGCAGGGAAAGAGGAGGGTCTGAGCGAGGGTGGAGGTAGGAAGAGAGGAGGGAGAGAAGCAGGATGAGGGAGTGAGGTGGCAGAACACGATGGGTAGTTGAGGGCTGGCTTTGGAGATTGATCTCAGACGCCCTTTCGTTTCACAAGTAAACAACATTTCCATTTGCCTCCTCCGGATTTTTAGAAGCAAGTTTGAGAGGCTTTTCAAGAGGGATTTCGCCTTCTACAGCACAGGCCCCTCCTTCATCTCCGGCTACTTACCGCCACTGAAACTTTAAAACATTGGAAATCTGAAATCTAAACCAGAACACCCAGAAAGCTGGGCGGCATCTGTGGCAGAGGAACAATTTCCCTTTCCCTTTCCCCAGTGCCTGCCTTACCCAGAGATGGTCAGAATCCGACTTACTATCACTGGAATGCTGGAATCTATGGGCCAATTCTGCTCCGTGCCTTATGGTCGAGGTCCGCGTCGCTGGGACGAGATGGAGTAACAGCCCAACATGGACTAGATGGGCCGAAAGGCTTACTTCTGTGGTGGCCTATGACTCTGAGACCAAGATAATATGAAATTAGTTGTTTCGTAACAGCATGTGGTGCCAGGTCAAGTTTACTGTCATTTAACGTGTTTATCGTCAAACGAGGTAACGTTTCTCCAGACCAAGGTGCAGAGCATAATAGCACACATAACACACACAATAATTTAGGAAAATAAGAACTAAATTTACAAACGGATTATGCATAAATAAGCAAACAGAAGTCTATAAATATTAAGTATTGTCAGGTACAGAACAGATTAAACAGTGACACTTTGAATGCGCTGCAGCAGGGAGTTCAGGTGCCTGACGGCCTGGGGAAGAAACTGTTTCCCATCCTGACCGTTCCTGTCTTTGTGCATCGGAGTCTCCTGCCCGATGGTAGAAAGTCAGAGAGGATGCTGGATGGACGGGTGGGATCATCGATAGTACTGAGGACCCTGCATACGCAGCGCTCCTGATAAATGCCCCCAAGGACGGTAGGGAGACCCCTGTGATCCTCTCAGTGCAAAGGCAAACATACCTGCCCCCCGGGGCAGAGGCCTCTCACCAGAGTCCTCCGTCCTGGGCCAGGCTTCCAAGCTGTCCCCGGGTGTAGCCCACCTTCTTCTCCCAGGGACGGGGTTTTCGGAGCTTCTGTTGGCGTTTCTGTAGCTCTGGGCTTTTAAGGGATGGGGTGGCGCGCCCCACGCCCAACCCTCCTCCTCCTCCCGCAGCCGGGCTTGGGACCCTCCAAGGCAGAGTTGCAAAGACTATGAATTACAAAATTTACTAAGTGGTCCAAAAAAGGGAGCAAGAAGGCAGGTTCAGAAATCGGATGGTCCAGGGTGAAGGGCCGTTCCTGGACTGTTGAGTGTGACTTTCAGGCTCCTGTACGTCCTCTTAAATGGTAGTGACGAAAAGGAGGGTGTATTCCTCATGGCGATGGTCCTCGGTGACAGGGAGTGATGTGCCCGTGATGAAGATGGCTGAGTCTGTGACCGTCTGCAGCCCCTTGCGGTCCTGTGCGTTGGAGACACCTGACTAGACGGCGATGGGACCAGCTTGGACGCTCTCCAGCGAGGGAGCAGTTCCAAGTTCCCGGGTGTCCACATCTCTGAGGATCCCACCTGGACCCAACGTGTCGATGCAGCCACAGGGGAGGCACGATCGCGGCTGTATTGCTCTAGGAGTTTGAGGAGCTTTGGTATTTCAACCAAAACGCTCGAAAACTTCTACGGATGTACTGTGGAGAGCATTCTGACTGGCTGCATCATCACCTGGTACGGGGGCAGGGGGCAGCACAGGGTCGAAGTTACCTGCAGAGAGTTGTGATCTCAGTCAGCTCCATCATGGGCACCAGCCTCTGTCATACACAGGACATCTTCCAGGCCGATGCCTCAAAAAGGCAGCGTCCATCATTAAGGACCCCCGTCACCCAGGTCATGCCCTCTTCTCATTGCTACCATCAGGGAGGAGGTACAGGAGCCTGAAGGCACACACTCAACGATTCAGGAACAGCTTCTTCCCCTCTGCCATCAGGGAGGAGGTACAGGAGCCTGAAGGCACACACTCAACGATTCAGGAACAGCTTCTTCCCCTCTGCCATCAGGGAGGAGGTACAGGAGCCTGAAGACACACACACAGCGATTCAGGAATAGCTTCTTCCCCTCTGCCATCAGGGAGGAGGTACAGGAGTCTGAAGGCACACACTCAGCAATTCAGGAACAGCTTCTTCCCCTCTGCCATCAGGGAGGAGGTACAGGAGCCTGAACGATTCAGGAACAGCTTCTTCCCCGCTGCCATCAGGGAGGAGGTACAGGAGCCTGAAGACACACACTCAGCAATTCAGGAACAGCTTCTTCCCCTCTGCCATCAGGGAGGAAGTACAGGAGCCTGAAGACACACACTCAACGATTCAGGAACAGCTTCTTCCCCTCTGCCATCAGGGAGGAGGTACAGGAGCCTGAAGACTCACACTCAGCGATTCAGGAACAGCTCCTTCCCCTCTGCCATCAGGGAGGAGGCACAGGAGCCTGAAGACACACACTTTGCGATTCAGGAACAGCTTCTTCCCCTCTGCCATCAGGGAGGAGGTACAGGAGCCTGAAGACACACACTCAGCGATTCAGGAACAGCTTCTTCCCCTCTGCCATCAGGGAGGAGGTACAGGAGCCTGAAGACACACACTCAGCGATTCAGGAACAGCTTCTTCCCCTCTGCCATCAGGGAGGAGGTACAGGAGCCTGAACGATTCAGGAACAGCTTCTTCCCCGCTGCCATCAGGGAGGAGGTACAGGAGCCTGAAGACACACACTCAGCAATTCAGGAACAGCTTCTTCCCCTCTGCCATCAGGGAGGAAGTACAGGAGCCTGAAGACACACACTCAACGATTCAGGAACAGCTTCTTCCCCTCTGCCATCAGGGAGGAGGTACAGGAGCCTGAAGACTCACACTCAGCGATTCAGGAACAGCTCCTTCCCCTCTGCCATCAGGGAGGAGGCACAGGAGCCTGAAGACACACACTTTGCGATTCAGGAACAGCTTCTTCCCCTCTGCCATCAGGGAGGAGGTACAGGAGCCTGAAGACACACACTCAGCGATTCAGGAACAGCTTCTTCCCCTCTGCCATCAGGGAGGAGGTACAGGAGCCTGAAGACACACACTCAGCGATTCAGGAACAGCTTCTTCCCCTCTGCCATCAGGGAGGAGGTACAGGAGCCTGAAGACACACACTCAACGATTCAGGAACAGCTTCTTCCCCTCTGCCATCAGGGAGGAGGTACAGGAGCCTGAAGACTCACACTCAGCGATTCAGGAACAGCTCCTTCCCCTCTGCCATCAGGGAGGAGGTACAGGAGCCTGAAGACACACACTTTGCGATTCAGGAACAGCTTCTTCCCCTTGCCATCCAATTTCTGAATGGACATTGAACCCATGAACGATGCCCACTGCCTTTTTATTTCTATTTTTGCATGACTTACTTAACTTTAATATATATATATATTTACTGCAATTTGTGTTTTTCTTATAATTGCCGCAAAGACAACAAATTTCACGACATGTGCCGGTGATAGTAAACCTCATTCTGAGCTGCTTTCCCATTGACCCCTTGATAAGGAGGACTGTTACACACTCTCTTTTATTACATGCCAAAGTTTCTGCCAATTTTGCACCAACATAGGTTTGCAAGTTAAAACTTAAACCTTAGGCAAACATATCTAAACAGAGGAGAATCTGTGCGTGATATCTTCTCTCTCTCTCTCTCTCTCTCACACACACACACACACACACACACACACACACACACACACACACACACACACACACACACACACACACACACACACACACACACACACACACACACACACACACAATGTGCTGGAGGAGCTCAGCAGGTCAGGCAACATCTATGAAAGAGAATAAACAGTCAACATTTCGGGCCGAGACCCTTCATCAGAGTGGGGGTGGGGGGGGAAATGGGGGCAGAAACCAAAATAAGAATTAACCAGAGCTGTCTACAAAGCACCCAGGACATCTTCAGAGAACGGTTGTCTCAGAAAGGCAGTGTCCAATATTAGGGACCTCCAGCACCCAGGGCATGCCCTTTTCTCACTGTTACCATCAGGGAGGAGGTACAGAAGCCTGAAGGCCCAACTCACTTTTTAAAAAATATATGTAGTTGATTTACTTAATCAACACACACAAAATGCTGGTGGAACACAGCAGGCCAGGCAGCATCTATAGGGAGAAGCACTGTCAGGATGAAGGATCTCAGCCCGAAATGTCGACAGTGCTTCTCCTTATAGATGCTGCCTGGCCTGCTGTGTTCCACCAGCATTTTGTGTGTGTTGCTTGCATTTCCAGCATCTGCAGATTTCCTCGTGTTTGTAATTGATTTACTTGTTTATTTATTATTGTGTTTTATTTTTATTTGTTTATTTTTTCTCTCTCCGTATTGCACTGAACTGTTGCTGCTAAGTTAACAAATTTCAGGTCACATGCCGGTGATAATAAACCTGATTCTGGTTGAAAGGAGATTTGATAGAGGTATACAAGATTATCAGGGGTATAGATAAGGTGAATGCAAGCAGGCTTTTTTTGGGTCATGGGTTAAGGGTGGAAAGACGAAATATTTAATATTTAATATTTAAATAAGCAGGAACTTCTTCACTCGTTGAGGGTGGACAAGCTGCCTGCGGAAGCGGTTCGATTTCAACTTAAGAGAAGTTTGGATAGGTATAATAGGGATATGGAGGGCGATGGTCCCGGTGCAGGTCGGTGGAATAGGCAGATTAATAGTTGGGCACAGACTGGAGGGGCCGAAGGGCCGGCTTCTATGATAAAAGTGGAAGGTATATAACCGTATCTGCCAATCAAACTTGGGTTGGCCCCCGGGCTGTCAATCACACAGCAGCCAATCAGTCTCAGGTTGACAACCGGCTTGCCAATTGTAAACCCACGCCCCTGGCAACGCGCGAATGGCCAGCCCCCTTCTTCCGTCCCACCTCCGCGCTGACTCCGTCCAATCAGCGGACGCTGACGTGTCGGCGCTGAGAAGCCGAGCGTGGGCGAAAGGGGCGTGGCCCGGCCTGACGCTCAGGTGCGCGCCGACGTCACACAGAGCGGCTTCGAGTGTCGGGGCCCAAGATGGCGGCGCTGGCGGGAGGGCGGCTGAGGTAAAGCGGCCTCGGGTGGTCGGGGAGGGCGGCCGCGGGGCTCGGGAACCGGGGGCCGGAGGGGTGCATGCAGCCCCCTTGCATCGCGTGGGCCTAAGTCCAGGGTCGGGGCGGCCCCATGAGTGCCCGCTTTAATTGCACCTGACGGGGGCCTCGGGGATGCGGCTTCCTGTCCCGCCCGGGAGTCTCTGGCCTCCCCTTGAGCTCCCCCCACCCCCTCCGGCTCTTCCCCCACACTGTATCCCCCCACCTCCCCTCTCCGGAGGGATGGAGGCCGCGGGCTTCATCCTGAGGCCCCCTTTTTCCCGGGGAGGTGGGTGAACAAAAGAGACCCTGCTCCCTGTTCCGGTTTCCAAAGCTCTTGCATCGGTCCACTCGTCCACACTTACAGAGAAGTTCAGGTGCGAGGTGGGGGGCGGGGGGGATACGGAGCGCCACGGTCCCAAGTACTGCTCGATGGGACTAGATAGCACGGACTAGATGGACCGAAGCGCCTGTAGTTGGCTGTTTTCAGCCGAAAAGTTCGTTGGTCTGAGCCCGCCACTTCAAAGAGCCGATGGCTGTGCACTGAAGTAGATCGGATTTATTCCTTGGCAGCCGCATTCAGTTCACTTTTTTTTGTCATGGGTTGCCATGAAGTTCCTTGCTCGTGTGAAACTAAAGGGTGTACGTCTGTGTACTTAACAGGGGTAGAGCGCCTCTTGTCCTTGCCTACCACCTCCACATTCAACACATTATCCCCCCCACACACAGCTTCCGCCATCTCCAGAGGGACCCTACCACTAAACATACCTGTACCCCCCCCCCCCTTTGCTTCTGGGCTTTTTGCAGGGATCGCACCCTGTGAGATCCCCTTGTCTGTCCTTTCCTCCCTCAGTGCTACACCTGCCCCAACACCCCCTCCCTCACATCTATTCAAGGCCCCAAACAGTCCTTCCAGGTGAGGCCGCGCTTCTGCCTGAGGTCTGCTATTGTGTCCAGTGCTCTCGATGAGTCCTCCTCTACGTCGTTGAGACTCTTCGTAAAGTGGGGCACTTCGCCGAGCACTCTGTCTGCCACAAGTGGGACTTCCTGGGGGCCAAACGTTTAAGATGAGGCGGAGGAGCAACACCATGTATTCCGTTTCGGTAGCCCCCAACCTGATGGCATGAACGTCGATTTCTCCTTTCGGTGAAAAAAAAAATCACCTCCCTCTCCCCTCGTCCTCTCATCCCCACTCTAGCCTCTCATCACCTGGCTTCCCTTTCTCCTATGGTCCACTCTCCTCTCCTGTCAGATTCCTTCCTCGCCAGCCCTTTATTATTCCTGGCTTCACCTGTCAGCTTCCAGCTATCCTCCTTCCCCTCCCCCCCCCCCCCACCTTTTTATTCTGGGATCTTCCCCTTTCCTGCTCAGTCCTGTAAAGGGGTCTCGACCCAAAATGTTGACTGTTTATTCATTTCAGTAGATGCTGCCTGACCTGCTGAGTTCCACCAGCATTTTCTGTGTGTGTGTTACTCTGGATTTCCAAATCTCTTGTGTTTATGGTGTAAATCATAATTAGGTTTACTATCACTGGCATATGCCATGAAATTTTTTTAACTTTGCGACAGCAGTACTATGCAATAGAGGAAAAATGGAATTAAGTAAATCTATATATAAAATAGCTGAATAAGTGGTGCAAAAATAGGAATAAAAAAGTAGTGTTCATGGGTTCAATGTCCTTTCAGAAATCAGATGGCAGAGGGGAAGAAGCTGTTCCTGAAACGTTCAGTGTGTGCCTTTAGGGTACTGTAACTCCTCCCTGATGGTAGCTGAGAACGAGGCATGTCCTGGGTGAGGGGGCCCTTAATGATGGACACCACCTTTCTGAGGCATCGCTGGATACTGTGGGGGCTGGTGCCCCTGATGGAGTTGACTGAGTTTACATGTTTCTGCAGCTTACTTCGATCCTGTGCAGCAGACCCCCCCCAACCACCAATATCAGACCAAAAGAGACTGCAGATGCTGGAGCCTGGAGCAATGCACGAAAAGCTGGAGGAACTCAGCAGGTCAGTCAGCACCTATGGATGGAAATGGGCCATTAATGTTTCAGGTTAAAACCCTCCTGGACTAGGTTAAGGGTCTTGACCTGAAACACTGTGGTTTCCCTCTAAAGATGCTGCCTGACCTGCTGAGTTCCTCCATTTTGTCTGTTGCTTCAGTATACAGCCCCGTGCACATGTGTATGTGTGTGTGTGCATAACCTGTGTTTGTCAACCTGGGGTGGAGAGCAGATTTGTAAATCTGGCAGGAGCAAAGGATGTTGGGTATGGTGTGGGACAGGTGGCAGAGAAGGAGTGTTTGGTGCAGTGGGGGGGGAGGGTGGCATGGGTGCAGACACACCCAGCCCAGAAACACCAGGCAACGTCATTTGATTCTAAACAATTGGTTTATTGATCATTATAGAATATCTCTGGTGCTTCCTGCTCCCTCCCCTCTCCCTAACCATGGTTCCCCTCTCCCTGCCCCCTTCCCACTCTCAGTCCACAATAGAGACCCAGATCAGAATCTGGTTTATCACAGATGTCATGAAATGTGGTTTGTGGCAGTACTGTGCAATGCATAAAATTGCTACATACTTGTTATATAACTAGGCAACGTAGTTTTCTAAATATATTTGTGTGTGCCTAAGACTTTTACATAGTACTGTACGTCAGATAGTTTTGTCATTATTAATGCGATATGTTTATTTTTGCTGTTTGCAAATCGGCTATTCTACTTCCTACATTGTAATTTAGGGAACGTGGCTCCTCCTGAGGTTGTGTAAACAGGAGCAGATAGAAAGCAGTACTGGGCCTCCAGCCCGCAAACTTTATCAACCTGCTCCACCATCAGTCTCGCCCTTCCTTTGTGCATAGCCCGTAATCCTCCATTTTTATTTAATCCGTGTCTCTTTTGAAGTCCGTTTGCTCGGTGCTGTGTAGTATCGCGTGGGCGATCGTGGTCCTCGGCCGTGATTGTTCTTGGCAAAATCTTTCTACAGCAGCGGCTTGCCGTTGCCGTCTTCTGGCCAGTGTCTTTACAGGACGGGTGAGCCCAGCCATTATCAATACTCTTCAGAGATTGTCTAGCCTGGCGTCAGTGGTCGCAGAACCAGGACTTGTGATCTGCACCGGCTGCTCGTACGACCACTCACCACCTGCCCCCTACGGCTTCACGTGACCTGATCCGGAGCTGGGGGGGGTGGGGGGGGGGAAAGGAAGGAACACTAAGAAGGTGCTACGCCTTGCCCAAAGGTGACCTGCAGACTAGCGGAGGGAAGGAGTATCTCGCGCCTCCTTTGGTAGAGATGTATCTCCACCCTGACACCCAAGTCTACCTAAGAGTCTCTACCACCAACATAAAGAATTAATTTATTTAGAGATACTGTGCGGAACAAGCCCTTCCTGCCTCTCGAGTCATGCTGCCCTGGGACGCACCTATTTAACGCTAGCCTAATTACAGGACAGGTTAGGATACACCCAAGCAACAGGTTAACCTCCTAACTGGCACGTCGTTGAACCGCGGGAGGAACCCCACGCAATCACGGGGAGAACATACAGTCTCCTTACAGACGGCGGTGGAATTGAACCCCTCGGTTCTGCAATAACATTACGTCCACCCTCCCACCCCGTCTTGTTAGAATAACACGCATTATCCCTGTGGGTCTGAGAAAGAAACGAAATGGTCAGCAGGTCGGGCAGCAGCTGCGGAGAGGGAAGCAGTTAACACTTCTATCGATGCTGCCTGGCCTGAGTGTTCCTGACGGTTTCTTCCGGATATCGCTGCAACGGCTCTCCAGTTGGGTCCTGTCCAGACTGTGAAGTCAGTGGGCAGCTCTGAAGCTCTGAGTTCTGTGTAGAAGGGGCTGAGGACTTATTTCGGAGGGAAGCTAGAGAAAGAGCTTCCACTAATGTTTTTCTCAGGACTCTGGAGGTGGAACATTCCCCTTTACTTGAGGTTATTCAACCCGTCGAAATCATCGTGGCTTCCAGAAGCTGCGCTCCCCGCATGGCCGCGTTACAAGCCCTTCAGCTCGCGGGCGGTGAGCGTGTGGAATGAGCTGCCAGCGCAAGAGGTTTTAGAGAACTTTTAGATGGGTACATGGGTCGTAGGGGTACGGAGGGCTGTGGTCCCGGTGCGGGTCGATGGGAGTAGGCCGTTTAAGTGGTTTTGGCACGGACTAGATGGGCTGAAGGGCCTGCTTCTGTGCTGTACTTCTCTCTGACGCACGAGTACAGCCAAACGAAACAGCGTTCTTCTGGGGCCCAGCACCAACAGTCACACACAGCACATTTGGAACATACAGTTACAGCAGCAGAATACATACAGCCTGCCTCTATCACACCCCGGCAGCACGTTCCATGTACCCACCACTCTGTGTAAAGACAAAACCTAGCTCTGGCTGTCTGCTTGGTCTGTGCCACTTATCGTCTGTCCACCTCTCACGTGCCGTCCACTCCCCGTTGCTCCTCCTTGCCACTGACACCGGGAGTAAGTACTCACGTGCTGGCACGTCTTTAGAGCGTTGGAGGAGACCATAACTTCGTGAGGGAGCTTGCACAGTCACAGGGAAACATTTAAACGTCATGCAGGTGGTGCCCTGGGTCAGGACTGAATCCATTTTGCAGACTGCTGCCTCATGGCGGCATCAAAGTGGTGCGGGAGGATTACCACCATCCCGAAGCAGATTGGGGTCAGAATCAGGTTTCATATCAGTGACACGTAGGCACGGTGGGAAATCTGTTGTTTTTGCAACAGCAGTACTGTGAAATATACTGAGCCAATTGTCAAAAGTTCCAATAAATACTACAAAAAGAGAGCAAAATAGCGAGGTGGTGTTCACCGTTTCATTGGCCGTTCGGAAATCTGATGGTAGAGGGGAAGAAGCTGTTCCTGAGTCACTGACGGTGTGGCTTCAGGCTTCCGTACCTCCTCCCTGATGGTGGCAATGAGAAGAGGACATGTCCTGGGTGACAGAAGTCCTTAATGGTGGACCCAATGTAGAGACTATTTACTTTTTATACGTAGATCTGCCTGACTTGTTGAATTCCTCCAGCATTTTGCGTCTGTTCCCTTGGAGAGTTACTCATGTTTCTCCTCTGTCCTGGGCCAGACTTTTCAAGTTGCCCCCAGGTGTCGCCCAGAGATAACATCTTTGGAGCTTCTGTTGGCGTTTCTGTAGCTCTGGGTTTTTACAGATTTGGGATTTCTAGCTCCGTGCCCAACCCTCCTCCTTTCACGGCCAGGCTTGAGACTGTCCACGGCTGAGTTACGGAGGGAAGGCTGTCGTCATTTTGCACTGTATGGTCTAATTTTTAAACTTGTTTCCCTTTCAGCCTCCGGCAGGTACTACTGGCCTGGGTGACTCTTTATATTGCCACGACAGAAGCTGTAGACAGAAGTAACTTTAAAACCTGTGAACAAAGCTCATTCTGCAGGTGAGTGCTGAGTAATTCCACCGAGTGTTTCCCTCAAATTATTTATTGTTCTCTTTGGGCGCCCTGGTAACAAAACAGCGTGACGCTAGCGCGGCCCGGGGAGTTCAACTCTGACGTCCTCTGTGAGGAGTCTCTGTGTATCCTTCCTGTGGAATGCGTGGGGCTTTCTCCGTGTATTCCGGTTCCCTCTCCAAGGACGCGGTTAATTGGTCATTGTAAATTGCCACAAGGTTAGCCTGGGTTTATATCAGGGGTGGCTGTGCACCGCGGCGCGAAGGACTACTCCACACTGTCCCAGTGAAATAAATGATGCGAGCCTTCCGCAGCTTGGTCTGCATACTTTTGACAGCGGTAACTAGATAAAATTTCACATCTCCTAGTGAAAGGCCCGTGTACCTGTGACGTAGAGCGAAGAAACAATATGATTTGGCGATATGAAACAATATGAGTCAGCTGCACCTTTCCTCATTCCCTGTCACGCCCACTGTTGAACTTGAACACGCATGAAGTCATTACCCACGCGAGGTCATCAACTGCCTAAACGCAGTGATACCCTCGCGCCAGGGATCACTGGTTGACCTTGGGTAACTGGCCGCCTGTAAAAGCTACCTAGCTGCAATCTACTGAAAGTCATCCCTCGAGCCAAACTTTTGTTGGCCGATAGATCCTACCTACCTACCGGGGGGGCCCTGTCGCACTCCTCCTCTCCTCGCTCTCTGGACTGTGACTGCCGTGGCCCCGGCACGGGAGCCTCCAGCTCTTACCTCGTCCTCTCACCCCACCCATGACCAGCCCCATCTGGCGGCAGGCAGGAGGCTGGAGTTCGGGCCCGGAGGCTGTCTAATGAGGCAATGAAAACTGCTTCGGCACCTTAAGTCCAAGCACCCCGCACTTAAAGATTTTTGAGCGGAAAAAACGTGAGCAAGCAGGACAGAAGCAAGTGTTAGAGCCACGAAAACTAAATTGCGGAATAGACTGGACATAAGGAACCCCCTTTGAGTATTGCTCTCTCCCATCACCCCTCGTTGGGACCATCTTGTTGCAGGGAAACAAGCCCAGGGCTCCTACTGATTCAGCGGTATTGGTGTGTTGCAATGATTTTATATGTTCACACGAGCAAAATATGCGCTGAGTGTTTAATATTAAATTCATTAGATAAACCCTTTTAGAAACGAAATTGAGTGTATTAGCCACTTATGAGTGACTTACCACCTTTATTCTGGTCGTGATTAACAACCCCCCCCCCCCCCCCCCCCACCGTCAGCCGGTCCGCAAGAATATTGTCAATATTAAACTGGTGTCCGCGGTGCAAAAACGGTTGGTGACCCCTGACGTAGAGCGCCTGGTATACCACTCCTTTAATGCATTCACCCTCTCTCACGCAGACATTGCACTGTTGTTGTGCTGAGTGCTCGCACTTGAACGCCGTACCTGGCGTATTCTCATATAAAGGGTTGGCTGTACGGTGTACGCGGTGGGACATTCCATTTCTTTAGTAACGCAAAAACGTGTATGTGTTGCTTGTATCCTGTATTTAAGGGAGATGCTTCTATTTATTTTGTAACGTGATTGTACCTACATAGTGGGCTGCATCATATTCTGACTCTTGTGTAGTCTGAAGTTGACTTTGATGGTGTGTCCTGGTGCCTAATAAACAGGGCTCGTCACTCTCGGTGAGAGAGAGAGTTCCAGGCTGCCGGGAGTTCACACTGGACAATGTTTAGAGCTGTTAATGTATTTTCTGGCAGATAACATTTTATAAATATTGGCAACGGTCACTAGTTTTTGGAAGTTTGATTTTGACACACCTAATACACACCTTTGCCCAGAAGTGCTAAGTGACTCCAGCCACTTGTCCTTTGGTCATAACCCCACGTATTTAACAGCAACCGATTAATTTACTACCCTGTACCTCTTTGGGATGTGGGAGGGAACCGGAGCACCCGGAGGAAAGTCACGTGACCACGGGGAAAACACACAACCTCCTTACAGACAGTGGTGGGAATTGGACCCAGCAGCTGACTCTGTAATCACACTGCTGATTATTGCTTCACTACCATGCGGAGGTTTGGAATACTAGATTTTCGGAGAGAATCATTGTCCCACTTCCCTATCCCAACCAGCACTGGTCTGGGACGCTGTAATAGTGTTACACTAACCGCCATGCTACTATCGAACGTGAGTGAACATTGTCTCAGTGCCTCAGACTCTTGTTCCTCATTTCCTTTTGGGAAATCTCTTCATTAACCTTCATTAACCAAACTGGCGTTTGGTGACATTTAAGTGTTGTAATCCTGTGATGCTCCTCGTTACAATCCAGAGGCAAATCACTCAGCCGTTTCCTGGGATGCGAGGGTTGTGCTGTCACATGTGGCTAAAGAAATTGAAAACTATATTCTTAGGGGTGAAAAAGGAGGTATGATCTTAATGGATTCTCAGAATCAGACTTAATATCACCGACATATGTCGTGAAATATGTTGTCCTTGCATCAGCAGTACAATGCAATACATGATAGAACAATGTGAATCACAGTAAATATATATATTTATATTAAATAGTGCAATTAAATAGAAATTAAAAAAGTAGTGAGGCAGTGTTCATGGGTTCGATGTCCAGTCACAGATCAGATGGCAGAGGGGAAGAAACTGTTCCTGAATCATTGAGTGTGTGTCTTCAGGCTCCTGTACCTCCTCCCTGATGGCAGAGGGGAAGAAGCTGTTCCTGAATCGCTGAATGTGTGCCTTCAGGCTCCTGTACCTCCTCCCTGATGGCAGAGGGGAAGAAGCTGTTCCTGAATCGCTGAGTGTGTGTCTTCAGGCTCCTGTACCTCCTCCCTGATGGCAGAGGAGAAGAAGCTGTTCCTGAATCGTTGAGTGTGTGCCTTCAGGCTCCTGTACCTCCACCCTGATGGCAGAGGGGAAGAAACTGTTCCTGAATCGTTGAGTGTGTGTCTTCAGGCTCCTGTACCTCCACCCTGATGGCAGAGGGGAAGAAGCTGTTCCTGAATCGTTGAGTGTGTGTCTCCAGGCTGCTGTACCTCCTCCCTGATGGCAGAGGGGAAGAAGCTGTTCCTGAATCGTTGAGTGTGTGTTTTCAGGCTCCTGTACCTCCACCCTGCTGGTAGCAATGAGAAGAGGGCATGTCCTGGGTGATGGCTGCTGCCTTTTTGAGGCGCCGCTCCTTGAAGGCTGGTGCGGACGTAGGGTAGATGTTGAAGATGTAGTACTAGTGTGATCACTCGAGTCGAGTATGATGTTCTCCTGAGGGGTTGTCTGTTGGTGGGTCCTCGGGTAGTTGTAGAGGCCAGCCCGGGTTCCACTTCCCGTTGCCGTCCCGACAGTTTCGTCCACGCCTCCTCTTGTGGCACAATGAGGCCGCCTTCTGGGTGGAGGAGCAGAACCTTATATTCCATCTGTGTGGTATGAATATCAATTTCTCCTTCCATTTAAAACAATGTTTACCTTCTCACCCACCCCCCCTCTATTTCCCACTCTAGGCTCTTACCTCTTCTCACCTGCCTGTCACTTCCCCCTGGGTCCCCTCCTCCTTCCCTTTCTCCTACAGTCCACTCACCACTCAAGTCAGATTCCTTCTTCTCCAGCCCTTTTCCTTTCCCACCCACCTGGCTTCGCCTTTTGCATTCTAGCTATCTTCTCCCCCCTTTTTCTTAGCTGGAGTTTTCCCCCTGACCAGCGTGTTGTGTGTGTTGCTCGGGTGCAGTGCGGGCAAGACTAAGTGGCCGTTGCGGCTAGTGGTCGGGTCTTTTGGTTGTTCAGTCTCTCCTTCCGCAGTTCTCTGCGGTGATTGCTATCGTAACGCAGCTCCCTCTTGAACAGATTTCACCCAGTGTATCTGTTAAGTGCAGTGTGTTTCGATGCTAATGTTTGAACTTCTTCAGGCTGATTTTAGTGTTATCTTTGAAGTGTTTCGCTGAACTTCCTTCAACTGGGAGTAAAGTATCTGTTTGGGTGGGTGGGGTGGGGAACGAGTTAAGCATCCGATTGTTACAGAATACTTACGGCACGGTACTGATCCTTTGGCACATGGTGTTGTACCACCTGGCATAACTCTACTCTATCAATCTAACCCTTCCATGCTTCACAGCCCATAACTCTCCATTCCTTTTTAAAAACATTGCTCTGCCTGTCTAAGATGTCCCTGTTCTATCAGCCTTTACCACCAACCCTTCAAGTTACCCAGCGTTCTGTGTCTGTGTGTAGTGAGACAAACACCGACCTCTGGGATCTCCTTTAAAGATGTGTGGATCATGGTGTTTTGAGGTTCTAATTAACCTGCTGTATGCCAGACTCTTTCTGAGGAGAGAATTTTAACTTTTCTGTGCAGGACCTAAATCATGATGAAGTTTCTGGGGAGGCAGTTTTGACGGAGATATGCAAGAGGGGCTTGGGCTCAGCAGTATTCAGAAATTGAATTCCACACACCCACTACCCTCTGTGTATATAAAACCTACGTCTTTATTCCCTGGAGTGTAGGAGAATGAGGGGAGATTTGATAGAGGTGTATAAAATTATGATGGGTATAGATAGAGTGAATGCAAGCAGACTTTTTCCACTGAGGCCAGGGGAGGAAAAAAACCAGAGGTCATGGGTTACGGGTGAAGGGGGAAAAATGTAAAGGGAACATTAGGGGGGGCTTCTTCACACAGAGAGTGGTGGGAGTGTGGAATGAGCTGCCAGATAAAGTGGTAAATGCGGGCTCACTTTTAACATTTAAGGAAAACTTGGACAGGTACATGGATGAGAGGTGCGTGGGGGGGATATGGTCCAGGTGCAGGTCAGTGGGACTAGGCAGAAAAATGGTCCGGCACAGCCAAGAAGGGCCAAAAGGCCTGTTTCTGTGCTGTAATGTTCGATGGTTCCAGACCAGTTGTATTATCCATCTGAATCTTGGCCATGGTCGTTAGTCTTTCAACCCTTGTGCTCGTTTGTTCATTACACGCTGTGTTGTACGAGATGGCCGATCATGGTCTTCCTATGATTGTGTTTCAGCAAATTTTTCTCCATCACCACCTACTGGATAGTGTCTTTTGCAAGACAGGTGACTCCCCCCCCCCCCCCCCCCCCCCCCCCCCCCCCAACCACTGACGGCGTCAGTGGTCGCATAAACCAGGACTTGCGATGTGCACCGGCTGCTCATATGACCATTTTCCACCAGCTCTCATGGCTTCTCGTGACTGAGCAGGTGCTACACCTTGTCCAAGGGTGACTCTACAGGCTAGCGGAGGGAAGGCACCTTACATCTCCTGTGGTAGAGTCGTACCTCCACCTCACCCTTCTGCTCACTGACCTGAATTGCAACCCCTCTAGTTTTATTGTTCTTTCCCTGCTAAGGTTTCGTCCTGGGACTCCATCTGTCCCCGTCTCCGCGGTCTGTCCGTCAAGATCCTCCCTCCTGCTTGCCCGCTCCCTGCTCAACTTCTTGCAGTTATCCCACCTTCTGCCTGGTCCGTGAACTCTGGAGTTACTTGCTGGATTTCTTTCTTTCTTTTATAGACAATAGACAATAGGTGCAGAAGTAGACCATTCGGCCCTTCGAGCCTGCACCGCCATTTTGAGATCATGGCTGATCAACTACTATCAATACCCGGTTACTGCCTTGTCCCCATATCCCTTGATTCCCCTATCCATAAGATACCTATCTAGCTCCTTCTTGAAAGCATCCAGAGAATTGGCCTCCACTACCTTCCGAGGCAGTGCATTCCAGACCCCCACAACTCTCTGGGAGAAGAAGTTTTTCCTTAACTCTGTCCTAAATGAACTACCCCTTATTCTCAAACCATGCCCTCTGGTACTGGACTCTCCCAGCATCTGGAACATATTTCCTGCCTCTATCTTGTCCAATCCCTTAATAATCTTATATGTTTCAATCAGATCCCCTCTCAATCTCCTTAATTCCAGCGTGTACAAGCCCAGTCTCTGTAACCTCTCTGCGTAAGACAGTCCAGATATCCCAGGAATTAACCTTGTGAATCTACGCTGCACTTCCTCTACAGCCAGGATGTCCTTCCTTAACCCTGGAGACCAAAACTGTACACAGTACTCCAGGTGTGATCTCACCAGGGCTCTGTACAAATGCAAGAGGATTTCCTTGCTCTTGTACTCAATTCCTTTTGTAATAAAGGCCAACATTCCATTAGCCTTCTTCACTGCCTGCTGCACTTGCTCATTCACCTTCAGTGACTGATGAACAAAGACTCCGAGATCTCTTTGTATTTCTCCCTTACCCAACTCTACACCGTTCAGATAATAATCTGCCTTCCTGTTCTTACTCCCAAAGTGGATAACCTCACACTTATTCACATTAAACGCCATCTGCCAAGTATCTGCCCACTCACCCAGCTATCCAAGTCACCCTGAATTCTCTTAACATCCTCATCACATGTCACACTGCCACCCAGCTTAGTATCATCAGCAAATTTGCTGATGTTATTTTCTATGCCTTCATCCAAATCGTTAACGTAAATGGTAAACAGCTGTGGTCCCAATACTGAGCCCTGTGGCACCCCACTAGTCACCACCTGCCATTCCGAGAAACACCCATTCACCACTACCCTTTGCTTTCTATCTGCCAACCAGTTTTCTATCCATGTCAATGCCTTCCCCCCGATGCCCTGAGCTTTGATTTTACCCACCAATCTTCTATGTGGGACCTTATCAAATGCCTTCTGAAAATCGAGGTACACTACATCCACAGGATCTCCCCCGTCTAACTTCCTGGTTACATCCTCGAAAAAACTCCAACAGATTAGTCAAGCATGATTTACCCTTGGTAAATCCATGCTGGCTCGGCCCAATCCTATCACTGCTATCTAGATATGCCCCTATTTCATCCTTGATAATGGACTGTAGCATCTTTCCCACCACCGATGTCAGGCTGACAGGTCGATAGTTCTCTGTTTTCTCCCTCCCTCCTTTCTTAAAAAGTGGGAAAGCATTAGCCATTCTCCAATCCTCAGGAACTGATCCTGAATCTAAGGAACATTGGAAAATGATTACCAATGCATCCGCAATTTCCAGGGCCACCTCCTTTAGTACCCTAGGGTGCAGACCATCTGGACCTGGGGATTTGTCAGCCTTCAGTCCCATCAGTCTTCTCATCACCATTTCCTTCCTAATGTCAATCTGTTTCATTTCCTCTGTTACCCTATGTCCTTGGCCCATCCATACATCTGGGAGATTGCTTGTGTCTTCCCTAGTGAAAACAGATCTAAAGTACTCATTAAATTCTTCTGCCATTTCTCTGTTTCCCATAACAATTTCACCCAATTCATTCTTCAAGGGCCCAACATTGTTCTTAACTATCTTCTTTCTCTTCACATACCTAAAAAAGCTTTTGCTATCTTCCTTTATATTCCTGGCTAGCTTGCGTTCGTACCTCATTTTTTCTCCCCGTATTGTCTTTTTAGTTAAGTTCTGTTGTTCCTTAAAAACTTCCCAATCATCTGTCCTCCCACTCACCTTAGCTCTGTCATATTTCCTTTTTTTTAATGCTATGCAATCTCTGACTTCCTTTGTCAACCACTGTGGCCCCTTTCCCCCCTTTGAATCCTTCCTTCTCTGGGGGATGAACTGATTTTGCACCTTGTGCATTATTCCCAAGAATACCTGCCATTGCTGTTCCACTGTCTTTTTTGCTAGGCTATCCGTCCAGTCAACTTTGGCCAGCTCCTCCCTCATGGCTCCATAGTTTCCCCTGTTCATCTGCAACACTGACACCTCCGAGCTGCCCTTATCCTTGTCAAATTGCAGATAAAAGCTTATCATATTGTGATCACTACCTCCTAATGGCTCCTTTACTGCGAGATCGCTTATCAAATCCTGTTCATTACATAACACTAAATCCAGAATAGTCTTGTCCCTGGTCGGCTCTCGTACAAGCTGTTCCAAGAATGCATCCCGTAGGCACTCTACAAACTCCCTATCCTGTGGTCCAGCACCAACCTGATTCTCCCAGTTCACCTGCATGTTGAAATCCCTCATAACTACTGCGACATTACCTTTGCCACATGCCAATGTTAACTCCCTATTCAACTTGCGCCCAATATCCATGCTACTGTTTGGTGGCTTGTAGACAACACCCATTTGGGTCCTTTTGCCCTTACTGTTCCTCAGTTCTATCCACAGAGACTCTACTTCTCCTGACCCTATGTCCCCCCTTGCAAAGGACTGAATCTCATTCCTCACCAACAGGGCCACCCCACCCCCCTCTGCCCACATTTCTGTCCCTACGATAGCACGTATACCCTTGTACATTCATTTCCCAGGTCTGATCTCCCTGCAGCCATGTCTCCATTATCCCAACAACATCATAGTTACCCATTCGCACCTGGGCTTCAAGCTCATCCGCCTTATTTCTGACACTTCGTGCATTCAGATATAGAATTTTTAGCCCATTTCTCCTCTCTCTGTTTGAATTGCTGCCTATTGTGCTTAACCCAGCTCCCCGAACTCCCATCGAGCTATACGCCCCTAGAATTTTGATGTCCTTCCTAAATTTACTTATTCTTTCAACACATTTAACTCCATGTTCCGTCAGACCATCCCTCTGTACATGAGTCCTCCTTATCACTTGTTCCGCCCCACCTTCCTCTACTACACACTTAATACAACTTAATTTATGTTGGAGGTACAGCAGGGTAACAGGCCCTTCTAGCCTAACGATCTCACACTGCCCACGTGACCGTTCAGCCTCTGAAACAGTGCGACTTTGGAATGTGGGAGGAGCCCGGAGCACCCGGAGGAGGCTCACAGAGTCAGGGAGAGAAAACGTATGAACACTCTAGTAGGGTTACACTAACTGTTATACCACTCACACCGTACCATACTGATTTCCTCCCTCCTCCTTGTTAATACCGACCTCAGAGTAAATTTATTATCTAAGTACATACATCCACTCTCTCAACCGGCGGTACGTGTAGTCGTCACAGACTGGGGTCTTCCCTGGTTACAGTGGGTGACCGTGACGTCTTCTGTGCCTCGTCGTGCCCTTCGCTCTCCACGGGGCGTTACAGAACCGGCTTCCTGGCTGTTGGGTCTCACTGGGAATCTCATCCGTCCAGTCCACATGGAGCTGACTTCGCATGCTGGTACGGGCACGTCCCTGTCTACCCTCAGCCGGTTTAGCCCGCCTGTCGAAGCGGTGTACCGGGGTATGGCCGCTGTCGCACGCAGACAGCTGCTTGGAGCCGCAATGAGAGTCGAGTGTGTGGTGCGGTGGGGTCGGAGGGTGAGCAAGCTGCCCCGGAATGGACACGACAAGCCCTTTCACCAGAGGTGCTGCCCTCTCCCTGGACACCCCATACACCCCAAATAAAAGAATGTACATAAATATGTATGTCGTTGTAGAGAAAGAGATCAAAATGGGTCAAGATACTTGATAGCTTCTGGTGCTCGATAATAAAGCCTTTCTTTTCCATCCTTTCCAGGCGGCAGAGGAACATTAAGCCAGAAAATTCTCCCTATCGAGCGCTGCTCAACTCCTTGGAGGTGTCTGAGAAAAACATCAAGCTGCAGATAATTAATGAAGTCAGTAAGGTGAGTGCTTATTCAGAGCGTGGACAAAGCGGGCCACGCTAACATTCTGGGATTTGTGAGATTGGGGTGGGGGGGGGGGCACGGTCATGTATCATTGGCACCACGATAGCATTGCAGTTAGCACGAGGCGACCGAGTGCAGAATTCAGTTCCGGCATCCTGTGTAAGGAATTCTGTGCATCCTTCCTGCCCGTCTGTGGATTTTCTCTGGGTAATTGGGTCGTTGTAAATTGCTGCGTGATTAGACCAGGCGTTAAATCGGTGAGGTGCCGGGCGGTACGGCTCAGTGGGCTGGTATCTCCTGTTAAATAGATGTAATAAATTAATTACGGCAACACACCTGCAGATTTTCTCATGTGTACCTTTTGTGCTTTTGCTGTATTGTTTGCTTCAGTGGGAGCCTGTCTCCCAGGGAAAACAAAACAGCCGTTGCCCAGCTAACCTGGGAGAGTGACCAACTCTATAAATTTTACAGGCCCTTTGAGTGGCTGGGTTAGGTCCTTCACTTTTTAGTACCTACGACCACTGATCGGGGTTCGATTCCCGCCCACTGTCTGTTAAGGATTTTGTGCGTTGTCCTGGTGACCGTCCTCTGGGTGCTCCAGTTTCCAAAAACAAATGGTTGGGCTTCATGAGTTGTGGGCATGCTATGTTGGTGCCAGAAAGTTGGCAACACTTCCAGGCTGCAACCAGCACGATCCTCGCTGGTTTGATTTGACGCAAGCGATGCATTTCACTGTTTGTCTCGATGTACATGTGACAATCATATCTCTTTAGAAGTACCCTTTTTTTAAAAATAAAGAGGCCTTTCTGCCCGCAATATTGTGCCATCCTTTTGATCTACTCTAAAATCAATCTAACCCTTCCCCCCCCCCCCCCCCATTTTTCTATCATTCATGTGCCTCTTTGAGAGTCTCTTAAATGCCCTAATGGGGTGACGGGCAGGAGATATGTCTCTTTCAAAGGAGGTGTAAGCTGCTGCTTCCCTTCCACTAGCCTGCAGGTCACCCTTGGACAACGTGTAGCAGCAACTTAGCTTCCCCCCCCCACCCCCCCAAATCAGGATCACGAGAAGCCATGGGAGCAGGTGGTGGATGGTTGTACAAGCAGCTGGTGTATATCACAAGTCCTGGTTAGGCGACCACTGACAGCAGGCAGACAATCTCTGAAGAGCATTGAAAAGAGCTGGGGTGGGGGGGGGGGGGGTCACCCATCTTGTAAAGACACTGTGCAGAAGGAGGTAATGGTAAACCACTTCCATGCAAAAATTTGCCAAGATCAGTCATGGTCAGTAGACCAGGCATGTCGTACGACACGGCACAGAACGACTTTCATGTCTATATTTCCTCTACCACCACTGCTGACAGGGCATTCCACGCACCCACCACTCTCTGTGTGTAAGGAAAAAGAAACAAATTACCTCTGACATCCCCCCTGTACGTTCCTCAAATCATCTTAAAATTATATCTTCACCCTGGGAAAAGGTCTCTGTTATCTTGTACACCTTTCACCTTCCTTCGCTCCCAAGAGAAAAACCCTAACTCACTTAACTGTATTCAAAAGACATGTTCTCCAATCTAGCCAGCATCCTGGTAAATCTCCTCTACACCCCCTTCTTAAACTTCCTCATTCACCCTATAGTGAGGCGACTAGAACTGAACACAATATTCCCAGTGGGGTCTATTATAGAGCAGTCATTGAATGCAGTCCCCTATCTAATGAAGGCCCACACACCGATGCCTCTCTAATCACCCTGTCCTCTTTTTGGGATGGTTTACCATCTCTTGTTATTTCCTCCTCTTGGTATCCATTTGGGCAAAGCCTTCAGGTCAGGGAATAATTGATTAAAAATAGCGCTGAGGACGAGCGATGTTACCATGCTTAACTTCTGCATGTGGAGCGGCGTCCTGTCGAGCAAAGGGCAAGAGCTGGGGGAAGGGGTGGATATTACTTCCAGTCACACCTGACTGCACCTTACAGTGCCACCGTGTGGGTGTTCAACACTGATTTCAGTATGCGTGTGTGTGTGTGTCTGTGCACTTTCGCAGGTTCCTCTATTACTTGAAGTGTACGGTCTACAAGGAAATATGACCAGGATTAAAATTAACGAGCTGATTCCGTTGAAACCCAGATATGAGGTCCAAGATGTATTAATACGAGATCCACCTACTGTACCGTAAGTCTTATATATTGTTAATCTCTGCTTTTTTTTTTTAAAAAAATCCTCTGTTCGTATACAGTAATCTGCAAAAGACTTGGGCACCCTAGATCTTTTTTTGTATATGGATTCAGATGGTTCGGCCTCCAGAACCCTGATCTCAACATCATCGAGACTGGGGTTACCTGGAGAGACAGAAGCAAGCGAGGCAGCCAAAGTCTGCAGAACTGTGGCAAGTTCTCCAAGATGCCTGGAACAACCTTCAGGCCGATTTTCTTAAGAACTGCACAACGGGGAAGTTTTATAAGAAAAATTTGTAGGAAAGTCCTCCCAAGATTAGTCCCAGTACATCACGGGTAAAGCCTTTGCAGCTATCGAGGACATCTACGTGAAATGCTGTTGTAGGACAGCACGAACCCTAATCAGTTATCTGCACCACCCAGCCCATGCTCCCGTAGTGTACGGCCGGTTGCCCCCACCACCCCATTACTGCCATCGAGTAGAAGGTACAAGAGCCCCGGGATTCTCACTGCCAGGTTCAGGAGCAGTTCATCAACCATCAGGCTCTTGAACCAAAAGGGATAACCACACTCACTTGCCCATGCATTGAGATGTTCCCACAACCAATGATCTCACTTTAAGGACTCTTTATCTCATGTCCTCAGAGTCTGCCCGGCGCATCACTGTGAAAGGTTTTCTCAAGCATCTTGTGGGGATGGGTTGAGCGTCCTTTAACCCATAAGACATAGGTCATGAAATTTGCTTTTGCAGCAGCAGTGCAGCGCGATGCATAAAATCACGACAGTCTTGTGCAAAAGTCTTAGGCACCCTAGCTATGTATTTGTGCCTCTGACGTTTGCAGAGTACTGTAGGTTAACTGATCATTGTAAATTGTCCCGCGATTAGGCGAGGACTGAACCGAGGGGTTGCTGCGACGTTGCAGCCTGAAGGACGGGATGTGGGCTGCCCTGTTTCTCAATAAATAAGTGATCAATATCTGCCCTCGAGTTGACAAGCACTGGATCAATGTAACTCGACTCTCTGACTTCACCAGCGAACTCCAGACTCCCCGCCGCCTCTCCTCTATTAATCACAGTCTCCACCCCTCGGCTAAGAGAAATCGGCCCTTCCTCTTCGCTCTGTCTACATAACTTTCTACATTTCTTTCCGGACAACCCCGGCACGCCCAGCCTTCCGTCACGGCCACAGTTCTCTTGGCAGTGTCCCCGTGAAACTGCTCCGCAGGCTCCCTTTGGAAATTCGGCTCCCAGTGCGAGTGAGGTGATGCCTCCCCAGGGGATCGTGGCCACAATGGCTAACGCTGAGGTGCTTCTGGCGGGTAAATGCAAGCAGGGTTTTTCCCACTGAGGCTGGGTGGGACTCCGAACCAGAGAAAGATGAAATATTACAGGGGAGCATATACCCACATCTGAAAGTTTATCAGCTGACACCTGTATGAGAATTGGAACCAGACAGATGGTTGCCCAACTATAACAGATCAGTAATCCCCTGAAAGTGTCGTTACAGCTAGATAGGGCCATTTAAAAGAAAAGTGCTTTTGGCATAGTGCCCTTCATAGATCAGAGTATTGAGTAGAGGAGTTGGGATGTTATGTTGAAGTTGGTGAGGCCTAATTTGGAGTATTGTGAACAGGAAAGATGTAAATAAGATTGAAAGCGTGCAGAGAAAATCTACAAGGATGTTTGCCGGGACTTCAGGACTGAGTTATAGGGAAAGGCTGAACGGGTTAGGGCTTTACTTCCTGGAGCGCAGGGGAGTGAAGGGAGAGTTGATAGATGATGGATAAGTACAAGCAGGCCTTACCCACTGAGGCTGGATGAGACTTAGAACTAAGGTCAAGGGTGATAGGTGAAATATTTAAAGGGAACATGAGGGGGGAACTTATTCACTTGGAGGGTGGTGAGAGTGTGGAACGAGCTGCCAGCGTAAGCGGTGGATGTGGGCTCGATTTCAACATTTAAGAGAAGTTTGGATAGGGTGGGGGGGGGGGGGGTATGGCAGGTGGGTCAATGGGCCTGTTTTCAGTGCCCTACTGTTGTATGACTCTAACTCTTGCCTTGCTTGGGTTTGGGTTTGCAGCCTGACAGTCCTTGGCAAGGACGAGAGCAGCCTGGAGCTGGGCTTCAACAACAATCTGTACAAGCTGATCATCACCTCCAAGCCGTTCCGGATGGACATCATGGCCGGCAACGGGCTGCTGCTGAGCGTAAACTCGCGTGGGCTGATGGTGTTCGAGCACTTACGCAAGCAGAAGGACTCGTGAGTACCTGAGCTGCCAGTGTTAACACTAAACAGGTGGGGGGGAAAATTCACCACTTCCTCCTCCTCCCTCTCCCCCCCCCTCCCCCCCTTCGGAGCGAAGGCAGACAATTCTCTGTTACTTTCTGCTTCTGTTGCCTATGTTCTGTTCCACTGTTAGAACAACTGAATTTTTCATTTAAATTCAAACAGCCCAAAATCTTTGAATGTTTCTTTCCCACCTCTTGCCTGTTGTAACCTGGATACTATCTAACCACTTTACCATTAGACCTTAAGATATAAGGAGTCTGCTCCGTCATTCCATCATGGCTGATTTATTATCCTCCTTAACCCCATTCTCCTGCCTTCTCCCCTTAACCTTTGACACCCTGACTAATCAAGTACCTATCAATCTCTGCTTTAAATATTCCCAGTGACCTGTGCCTCCACAGCCATCTGTGGCATTGAATTCCACAGATTCACCACCCTCTGGATAAAGGAATTCCTCTTCATTTCTGTTCTAAAGGGATGTCCCTCTATTCTAAGGCTGTTTTCCTCTGGTCCTAGACTCCCCCATTGCAGGAAACATCCTCTCCAAGTCCACTCTGAACTTTCAGTTTTCGATAGATTTCAATAAGATCTCCTGACTTTCTTCTAAACTCCAGTGAGTACAGGCCTAGAGCCATCAAACACTCCTCATACGTTCATAAGATCATCAGACAGGAGCAGAATTAGGGTATTCAGTCCATCAACTCTGCTCCGCCATTGCATCATGGCAGATCCCAGACCCCACACAGCCCCATATACCTGCCTTCTCGCCATATCCTTTGAGATAGATAGATAGATACTTTATTCATCCCCATGGGGAAATTCAACTTTTTTTCCAATGTCCCATACACTTATTGTAGCAAAACTAATTACATACAATACTTAACTCAGAAAAAATATGATATGCATCTAAAATCACCCTCTCAAAAAGCATTAATAATAGCTTTTAAAAAGTTCTTAAGTAATTTACTTAAATACATTGAGTCCTAACCCCGGCACTTTAACATATATTACTCCTGGCGGTTGAATTGTAAAGCCGAATGGCATTGGGGAGTATTGATCTCTTCATCCTGTCTGAGGAGCATTGCATCGATAGCAACCTGTCGCTGAAACTGCTTCTCTGTCTCTGGATGGTGCTATGTAGAGGATGTTCAGGGTTTTCCATAATTGACTGTAGCCTACTCAGCGCCCTTCGCTCTGCTACCGATGTTATACTCTCCAGTACTTTGCCCACGACAGAGCCCGCCTTCCTTACCAGCTTATTAAGACGTGAGGCGTCCCTCTTCTTAATGCTGCCTCCCCAACACGTCACCACAAAGAAGAGGGCGCTCTCCACAACTGACCTATAGAACATCTTCAGCATCTCACTACAAACATTGAATGACGTCAACCTTCTAAGAAAGTACAGTCGACTCTGTGCCTTCCTGCACAAGGCATCTGTGTTGGCAGTCCAGTCTAGCTTCTCGTCTAACTGTACTCCCAGATACTTGTAGGTCTTAACCTGCTCCACACATTCTCCATTAATGATCACTGACCGATCGATGCCCTGACCGATCAGGGAACAATCGGTTTCCGCTGTACTTATACCCAAGGACTTGTCTTCCATTGCAGTCTGTGGCAGAGCATTCTACAGATTCACTACTTGCTGGCTTAAAAAAAACCTTACCTCTATTTTAAAAGATTGAGGCGGTGCCCTGTAGTTTTGGATACCTTCGCCACATCCACACATCCTCTCCACATCCACCCTATCTAGTCCGTTCAACATTTGGTAGATTTCAGTGAGATCCCCTGTGTTCTTCTAAATTCCAGTGAGTACAGGCCCAAAGCTGCCAAACGCTCCTCATATGTTAACCCCTTCATTCTTGGAATCATTCTCATGAACCTCCTCTGGACTCTCTCCAATGACAACACATCCTTTCTGAGATATGGGACCCAAAACTGTTGACAATACTCCAAGTGCGGCCTGACTAGTGTCTTATAAAGCTTCAGCATTATCTCCTTGCTTTTATATTCTATTCCCCTTGAAATAAATGCCAACATTGCATTTGCTTTCTTTACCACAGACTCAACCTGTAAATTAACCTTCTGGGAGTCTTGCACAAGGATTCCCAAGTCCCTCAGCACCTCTGATGTTTGAACCTTCACCCCATTTAAATAATAGTCCGCACTATTGTTCCTTTTACCAAAATGCATTACCACACTGAACATATCTACGGAAGTTGATCATTTCCTGATCGGTCAGGGCATGAAAGGATATGGGGAGAAGGCAGGTGTATGGGGTTGAGTGGGATCTGGGATCAGCCATCATGGAATGGCAGAGCAGACTCGATGGGCTGAATGGTCTAATTCTGCTCCTATGTCTGATGGTCTTAATACATTACCCAACACTATTCCATCTGCTACTTTTTTTGCCCATTCTCCCAATTTGTCTAAGTCCTGCGGCAATCCCATTGCTTCCTCAGCACTACCTACCCCTCCACCTACCTTTGCATCATCTGCAAACTTTGCCACAGAGCCATCAATTCCATTATCCAAATCATGGACAAACAGTGTGAAAAGTTGTGATCCCAGTATTGACCCCTGTGGAACATCACTAGTCACTGGCAGCCATCCAGAAAAGGGTCCTTTTATTCCCACTCGCTGCCTCCTGCCTGTCAGCCATTCCTCTGTCCATGCCGGTATCTTTCCTGTAATGCTATAGGATTTTATCTTGTTTCGCATCCTCGTGTGTGGCACCTTATCAAATGGCTTCTGAAAATCCAAGTAAATGACATCCACTGCCTCCTCTCAAAGAATTCTTAACAGATTTGTCAGACGAGATTTCTCTTTACAGAAACCATACTGACTTTGACTAATTTTATTATTAGTCTCCAAGTACCCTGAAACCTCATCCTTAATAATAGACTCCAGCACTTTCCCAACCACTGAGGTTAGGATAACTGGCCTTAATTTCTTCCCTTTTGCCTTTCTTCCTTCTTGAAGAGCGGGGTGACATTTGCAATCTTCCAGTCCTCTGGGACCATGCCAGAATCAAGTGATTACTGAAAGATCACGGCCAATGCATCTGCTATCTCTTCAGCAACCTCTCTCAGGACTCTGGGATGTAGTCCATCTGGTCCAGGTGACTTACTCACTTTAAGACCTTTGAGTTTGCCAAGCACATTTTCCTTTATAATAGCAATGACACTTACTCCTGCACCCTGACACTCACGGAGCTCATGCCCCAATGAAGACTGATGCAAAGTACTTATTAAATTCATCCCCCATTTCCTCTATCTCACCAGCATCACTTTCCTGCGGTCCAATCTACGGAGGAGACCAAGCGGAGGCGGGTAGGCTGTTTAGCCTCCGAAACCTGCTCTACCATCCCGTAACAAAGCTGAACTTTTACCCCAGTGCCACTTCCCGGCACATTCCCTGATTCCCTTCAAAAACCTGTAGAGTCATAGAGCGATATTCGTGAACGTACAACAGGCCTTTCAGCCTACAATGTTGTTACGGACTTTTGTACTTACCCCAAGATCAGGCTAACCCTTCCCTCCTATATAGCCTTCCATTTTTCTTTCATCCACTTAGTAAATCTCCTCTGCACCCTGTCTAAAGCTTTTACATCCTTCCTGTAATGAAGAATGCATTGGAAGTAATTGGTCAGGTAGCAGAGATACTCTAGATGTGGCTTAACCAGAGTTTTATTTTAAAAAAACGTACAAACGTTGGAGGAACTCAGCAGGTCAGGCAGCATCTATGGAAAAGAGTAGATAGTCCGCGTTTCGGGCTGGTGTTTTAAAACAGCAAGATTTCGACCCAAAACGTTGATAATTCCTTTCCGGGCCCACAGACGAGGCTCGAGCTCCACGTTCTTCCAGCACGTTGATTGTTGTTCCAGATTCCAGTATCTGTGCTCTCTTGTGGAACATAGAAGTGTACAGGCCCCTTCAGCCCACAGTGTTGTACTTCACTGCCCGTAACGTTGCTGACATTTAGAACAGCACTGGACATTTTCCATCTGTCCGTCCTGGGTTGGACACAGAAATAGAAGGATTCTTCATCGCTGTTTCCGTAACAGTTTTGTTTTTTGGACCAGTCAGGGTTGTTAGCCCTGAGCTGAGCCCCCAAACTGGGAGGAGCAGTGGACCACTCCTGGTCTGACCTCTACCCTTTGACCTGCTTGGCGTGGGTGACCCTACCGGGGCCAAAGCACAAGCCCCGACTCCGGTCATCATAACTCTCCAAGTCACTGAGGCACGCCAGCCTCCAAACCCCACAACAAGGTTGTGCTCCTCTTGGAGGTCACCATGTTGTGCCAACATTTTAACCTACTCCAAGATCGATCGAACCCTCCATTTTGCTGTCATCCTCGTATCTATTTAAGTGTTTCCTGAATGCCCCTTATGCCTCTACCACTGCCCCTAGCAGAGCGTTCCAAACACTCAACACCCTCTGTGTGTTTTTAAAAAAAATCTACCTCTGGCAAACCCCCTATACTTTCCTCTGATCATTTAAAAATTATGATTCCTCAAATCAGCCATTTCTGCCCTAGGAAAATGTCTCTGGCTATCCACTCAATCTTTGCCTCTTATCATTTTGTACACCTCCGTCAAGTCACCTCTCGCCCTCTTCCGTTCCAACAGGGACGTGAAGTGTTCAGATACCAGCAAAATTATCTCCCAGAGTCTCCACCTGTATCCCTGACCTTTCAGGTTTTCCCGTGTACTCTGGCCTTGAAGCATTTTACCCTTGCTGGTACATCTCTTTATAATCTATATTCTTATTTTGAATATTTCCCCCAATTTCAGTCTGTTCAACCCTTCCCCACCCCCCCACCTATTCCCTGTTGAAGATGCCCTCTGTGGGTGAGAAACATTATCTACTTCACCCGTTTGCTGTATACAGCCAATCCTTTGCGTCATTCTACAGAGGAAAGAATTTATTTCTTATTGGAGCTGGAGGAGAGAGGGATAATAATACTTCCTTTAGCAGGTGAAAGGCCTTTTGTATCAAGGGCAGTGCGTTTCACCCCCCCCCCCCCTTCCCATATGATTGGTGGATTTTTCCCCCATTCACTTTATAGAAAATGTGTGAAGTGTAACATTGCTTTACAGGGGTTTCCAACCTGGGGTCCACAAACCCCTCGGGTAAGGCTCGTTGGCAGAAAAGGTGGTTGGGAGCCCCTGCTTTATGAATGTCTTCACTGTCGCTGATTTTGCTTGGGAGGGGAAAAGTCTGCCGGCCTTTGCTGTCCACTTGCGAAGTGCGTCACATTGAACCACCCCCAGTGAATACAGCGGTTACGTCGTTTACCACCCATCCCACCTCCACCACCACTGCCGCCGCCACTCCCATGCCCTTCAAAGTCCACGTCTTCTCAGGAGGTGCTCTGTTTGAGCATAGGAAAGTACGGCGCAGGAAGAGGCCATTCGGCCCACAATGTTGTGCTGAACCAGCTGAAAAACAAATCAAAACACCCAAACACTAATCCCTCCTCCCTACACAATGTCCATATCCCTCCATCTCCCTCACATCCACATGCCGACCCAAATGTCTCTTAACAGCCTCTAATGTATTTGCCTCCACCACCACACCAGGCACTGCATTCTAGGCACCCATAATTCTCCGTGTAAAAAACTTTCTCCTCACATCCCCCTTGAACCGACCCCCTCTCACCTTCAACGTGTGCCCTCTGGTGTTGGACATTTCAGCCCCGGGAAACAGATACTCCCTGTCCACTCTGTCTATGAGTCTCATAATCTTGTAAACCTCTTATCCGGTCTCCCCTCAGCCTCCGGTGCTCCAGAGAAAACAGCCCAATTTTGTTGAGCCTCTCATGATACCTTCTAAACCAGACAGCATCCTGGTAAACCCCTTCTGCACCCTCTCCAAAGCCTCAATGTCCTTCCGATAGCGGGGCGACCAGAACTGTACACAATACCGCAGATGTGGCCAAACCAGAGTTTTACAAAGTTGCAACTTAACCTCCTGAGTTTTGGTTCCATCTGCTGGGCTTCTAACCTGTCAGCTATGGTCCTTCAGTCTCTTGCCAAAGAGGGAGGGTGAGCCAGTAGTAAACTCTTATTTACCTTCCATAAGACATAGGGGCAGAATTAGGCTATTTGGCCTATCGAGTCTGCAATGATTGATTTATTTTCCCTCTCAACCTCGTTCCCTGCCTTCTCCCCACAGTCTCTGATGCCCTGGCTAATTAAGTGCCCATCAACTGGAACTCCTCTTCTGTTCCAGTTCTGCACGCCCCTCGGTTCCTCGGGGATTTCAAACATTGACCTCTGTCTGACACTGTACCTCCACCCCCCACCCCTTTGGCCTTTAGTGTTGCACTTGGTCCCGATAAGCACGGCGTCCCCGGGCAAGCAGACTTTTCTTCTTCCCTCTCCGCTGGTAGTGCACAATGTAATAACTGGTGGTATTTTTTTGCTGTCTTCTGAACTACGTCAACTGGAAACTCATTTTGTTTTTATTTTGTTATTTTTTTTATCCCGTTCTTTTCTTTTCCTTCCTCCTTTTTGTTTACGACTCCCCCCAGTTACATGGAAAAAGTTAGTAGCACAGTCGGTAGCTTGTGGAGTAAGATCAAGAACCTGTTCATTAGGTAAATGATGCACCAACTGCTGTCTTTTTTTTTTAAAGTCCTGTGTGTGCGCCCAATGATGCTCTTGCTTAGGGTTGCAACGATATTAAAAAGAAAAGCTCCACGCAGCTCATTAATTTCCGGAACTCCCCTTTGAAAACCAGGCTGTGAAATTAATCAAAACTTTCCGCTGAACGTTTGGCAGAGGAGTCGAAAGGAATTGTTTTTGTAGATTAGCGACTCCCATGTCCATTTTGTTCACTTTTCTGACGTGGTCCTGAAGATTAATTTGAACGATATATTGCAAACAGACAAATCCCAGTACACCCAGATGCGGGGCAATAAGGAACCATATGCAAAGCATGCATCTAAAGCTGCCTGTACTTCTCTCTCTCCCCCCCCCCCCGCCCCCCCCAAGCATGCTGTACTCTCTGGCTGTGTTAAAACTGCATGCGTCTTGTTTTTCCTCTTGCGCTGCTAATTAAAATATCGATATTTTATTTGATTTTTCTGCATTTTCAAACCCAAGAGGAGCTTCATGCATTTTGATTCTGCAGCATGCTATAAGACCTTAAGACGTAGAAACAGAATTGGGCCGTACGTCCCTTCGAGTCTGCTCCGCCATTCCAACACGGCTGATTTATTATCCCTCTCAACCCCATTCTCCTGCCTTCTCCCCATAACCTTTTATGCCCTGACTAATTAAGAACCTATCAACCTCCTCTTTAAATATACCCAGGTATTTGACCTATTTGACCCAGGTGCCTGAGGCAATAAATTCCATAGACCTCCTCATCTCAGTTCTAAGTCTATGCCCCTCTATTCTGAAGGTGTGCCCTCTAGCCCTAGACTCCCCCACTGTAGGAAACATCCTCTCCACATCCACTCTATCTGTGCCCTCTGGTCCTAGACTCCCCCACTATAGGAAACATCCTCTCCACATCCATTCTATCTGTGTCCTCTGGTCCTAGACTCCCCCACTATAGGAAACATCCTCTCCACATCCACTCTATCTGTGTCCTCTGGTCCTAGACTCCCCCACTGTAGGAAACATCCTCTCCACATCCACTCTATCTGTGTCCTCTAGCCCTAGATTCCCCCACTATAGGAAACATTCTCTCCACATCCACTCTATTTGTGTCCTCTGGTCCTGGACTCCCCCACTATAGGAAACATTCTCTCCACATCCACTCTATCTGTGTCCTCTGGTCCTGGACTCCCCCACTATAGGAAACATCCTCTCCACATCCACTCTATCTGTGTCCTCTGGTCCTAGACTCCCCCACTATAGGAAACATTCTCTCCACATCCACTCTATCTGTGTCCTCTGGTCCTGGACTCCCCCACTATAGGAAACATCCTCTCCACATCCACTCTATCTGTGTCCTCTGGTCCTAGACTCCCCCACTATAGGAAACATCCTCTCCACATCCACTCTATCTGTGTCCTCTGGTACTAGACTCCCCCACTATAGGAAACATCCTCTCCACATCCACTCTATCTGTGTCCTCTGGTACTAGACTCCCCCAATATAGGAAACATCCTCTCCACATCCGCTCTATCTGTGTCCTCTAGCCCTAGATTCCCCCACTATAGGAAACATCCTCTCCACATCCACTCTATCTGTGTCCTCTGGTCCTAGACTCCCCCCACCATAGGAAACATCCTCTCCACATCCACTCTATCTGTGTCCTCTGATCCTAGACTCCCCCACTATAGGAAACATCCTCTCCACATCCACTCTATCTGTGTCCTCTGGTCCTAGGCTCCCCCACTATAGGAAACATCCTCTCCACATCCACTCCATCTAGGTCTTTCAGTACTTGATGGATTTCGATGAGGTTCCCATCCCTGCCCTTCATTCTTCTAAACTCCACTGAGTAAAGGCCCAGAGGCTTCAAACGCTCCTCGTGCATTAACCCTTTCATTCCCAGAAACATTCTTGTGGATCCTCTCTCCAATGCCAGCAGAGGTTAGCTGCCAGGAAAGTTGTGTTTAGCTGATGTCATGCTTTGCCCTGGGAATGGGGTGCTGGCGTTGCGGGAGGATTTCCACCACCAAATTCCGCCCCCACCCCAGTTGACGGATGTCCGTTCTCTGAGCCAGGGCTGCCGAGTAGAAATCTGAAGGTTGAATATAAACACAAGAGAGCACAAACTCTGTAAGTCTGGAACAACTGGAGGTAGCAGGTCAGACAGTATCAAGGGGGAAATGGATGGTCAGTATTTTGGGCCGAGACCCTTCGTCAGAGCTGGAAGGGATGAGCGGAGGTAGCTAGTATGAAACTGGAGGGAAGGGCTGGTGGGTGATGGGTGGATCTAGCTGAGGGGAGAGAATGGGAACGATGGAAGAAGCTGGAAGGTGATAGGTGGAAGCGAGAAAGGGCAGAAGAAGGTGGAATCTGATTGGAGAGGAATAAAGGGTGACTCTAGTCTACAACGGACTCACCTGGGTGCTAGGTTTTGTTTTTAATTTTGGGAATCTCTGAAGATTGTTTCAGTAGTGTTGGCAAAGGTGCCCCTGTCAGAGCAACCTGGCCACCGGAACAGGACCTGACGCATGCTCGCTTCGGGTTTATTGTCGCTGAGGTGTGTCGTGAAAGCAGGTCAGGGCAGTAAAGTGCACTCTGAGTTCGGTAAGAAATAGGAAAAAGTAATGCGACGAGAGAGCAAAATAGTGACGTAGCGTTCCTGGACCGTTGAGAGGTGGAGGGGAACAAGCTGTTGAGTGTGGGTCTTCAGGGGCTCCCGACCTCGGGTCCACGGACCCCTAGCTTAATGGTCCAGGGCATATTGAAAGGGTTGGGAACCCCTGGTTCACCTCTCCTCCGATGGTAGTAATGAGAAAACGGCTTGATTTGAGCAACAGGGGTTCTTAATGATCGATGCTGCTTTTTGTGAGGTATTGCCCTGTCGAGGATGTCTTTTCTACAGCTTTCGCTATCCCTTGTTAAAAACAGCAGGTTGATAGTAAATTCCACCTACAGTGATTCCCAAAGTTAAAAAAATTTTTTTTTTTAAAAACCACCAGCACTCAGGTGAGTCGAATGCAGACCAGAGTCCATATCTGGCTTGTCGCCTTCTCTTTGCTCCATGGTCCACTGTCCTCTCCGATCAGATTCCACCTTATTCAGCCCTTTCGCACTTCCACCTATCGCCTCTCAGCTTCTTACATCATTCCCATTCTCTCCTTCACTCACCATCCCTTCCCTCCCTTTTCATATTGGCCTCTCTCCCCCGTTCCTTTTCATTCCGGGGTAGTAAATAGATCGAGGAGAAGGGTGACCTCTTGAGGCTGTACCTGTGTTTTACTTCTCTTTTTGCTTCTGCCTGGCTGTTGTGCTTTTCTAATGTAACAAATAATCTCCAATCCCTCCCCCGTGTTATATTTTCTTTCTCCACTTTGTCTTGCAGAGTATAGAATCCATCGCCAATGCTTACTAGTTGCTGCTCTCTCTAATTGTGCCAACCGTGTAGACCAGCATGACATCGGCTCCCTTTTTGTAACCCGCTTTTTTTCCTTACAGAGTGGAACTCCGATAATTTGGCATCCTTTACTTAAGGCCAGTCACCCATACTGGGGCGTAGGCCGCCAACAGCGGCTCGTCAGAGTCCCCTGTCCTGGGCCAGTCCTACAAGTTTTCCTGAGGTGCACCCCGTCTTCGGAGATCCATCCTTTTCCTGGGATGACGCCTTTCGTAACATCTCCTTGTGTTTCTGTAGCTGTGGGTTTTTTACGGGATGGGGGTTGCTAGCCTCACGCCCAATCCTCCTCCTCCTGCAGGCGGGCTTGGCACTGTCCGTAGCAGGATCCCCAAGCGCCAGACATTAATTTTCTGAATTATTAGATGTCATCGCACCTCCAGAAGCTTTTCAGAATCAATCAGGTTTAATATCACTGGCATCTGTTGTGAAATTTGTTGTTTTGTGTGTTCTGGAGCTGTATAATAAATTTTCGGTGAACCTGATAGCCTTACGGAGAGCGTGTCAGTCACGTTCTGCTCTGTCCGCACAGCCCTCCCCGATCCAGGCTAACTTGTGTGTCGGATGCCAAAAAGTTGGGATGCTGGATTATCGGAGTTTTAGTAATTATTCCCTGTGGTTTCTCCTTGCTGCTGCCTGGGATACTGGAAACCCTGGCTGGTAATCCCCCCCTTCCCCCAGCCTATTCCACCTCTAACCTTGCTGATTCTCCTCATGGGGAGGGGGGGGGGGAGTGATGCACGCATCCTGGCCCCTCTGTGCCGCAAACAAGCCACCTCCCCGCCTTGTGGTTGGAGGACAGTTGCTGGAGCTGGACTGGAGAAAAGGTGAGGAAAGAGCTACTTGGAAAGTGCAGTCGAACCTTGTACAACGTTGCAACCCTAAAACAAACAAAAATCCAAACGGGGATCTGCCGCTTCTAGCTGCCTCGTGACCGGGGAACGAACCTATCCCTTTCCTGCGTTTGCTAATCACTTGGAAACAGTTGCCGATTGGTATGTTCTTTTCGGATTTGTTTTAAAGGCAGATTATCTGCTGCGGCCCCGCGAGGGAACCCCTCCTGGGACGTTAACCGCCTGCTGTGCCTTTGAATGCTGCGCTCCCCACTCTCTCCAAACTGACTACGTTGGGCGGAATGCTGTTTTTTTTCTCTTTCTCGTGCTTTTCTTGAACGTCCCGAGGCATGACAAGTTGAAGGTGTCTGACAACTGTAGGACCTTTATTACAGTATTGTCTCACAGGATCTGGGTTTAATTCCTGGTTGCTGTTTTCACTAACCCTGTCAAAAGGCCGTCCATTCTTTTAAGGGGTGTGCTGTTGGCTAGCAGTCCTCACTGGGTTTCGGACTGGGGAGGGACGTTCATTCCTGGCTGTGGGTTTACACACCACTCCAGCAACACCCCGACAAATACCAATTGAACCTTAACCTAATTGCGGGGCAATTCTCGCCGACCAGTTAACCTCCTCTGGACTCTGGGAGGAAACCGGTGCACCCGAGGAACGTCCACGCATTCCACGGGGAGGTCGTAGACAGCTTGCAGAATGACGCTGGAATGCTCTGCTAGTGCCGTGACCTGTCGCTGACTTTGCGACCAACACCCTACACTTGATGCATTCAAAGCAGTAAAAAAAATGTGCAAAAGCTTTGGGCATGTACATATAGCCAGGGTGCCTAAGAATTTTGCACAGTACTGTATTTGCCAACGTAGGGTGGGAAGCGAGTTTGTTAATCGGGCGGGAGAAAAGGATGTTGGGAATGGAGAGGGCAGAGCGCTGAGGGAGGGGTGTGGGACAGGGGGCAGAGAAGGAGTGCCAGGAGTGGGGGTGGGGGGGATGCAGACACACCCAGCCCTGAGACACCAGGCAAGGTCATTTGATTCCAAACAATGCATTAATTGATCATTACAGAATGTCTCTCTGGTGCTTCCCACTCCCTTCCCCTTTGCCCAAACACGAGTCCCCTCTCCCTACCACCATTCCCACGTTCAGTCCACAGTAGAGACCCAGATCAGAATCAGGTTTACCATCACGTATGTCATGAAATTTGTTTTTACTTTTGCAGCAGTGGTGCTGTGCGGAAGACTTCGGCACCCTAGCTATATATATGGTATGTGCCCAGCACTTTTGCACGAGTACGGTAGTATATAGAACAGTACAGATCTGCTCCGCCATCACATCACGCTGATTTATTATTCCTTTTAACCCCATCCTCCTGCCTTCTCCCTGTAACCTTTGACGCCTGAACTAACGAAGAACCTGCCAACCTCCATTTTAAATATACCCAATGACTTGGCCTCCTCAGCTCCACAGATTCATCACTCTCTAGTTAAAGGCTCCACCACCACTCAGGACATGCCCTGTTCTCATTGCTACCAGCAGAGAGAAGGTACAGGAGCCTGAAGACATGCACCCAACATGTCAGGATCAACATCTTCCCCCCTGCCATCAGATTTCTGAATGGTCCATGAACATATAAAATATGGAAGTGTATTGTATGTATTGCACTGTACTGCTGCTGCAAGACCACAAATTTCGCAGCATATGACAGTGGTAGCAAACTTGATTCTGATTCTCTTTGAGATTGTGTATGTCTTTTCAACTACATCCTCAGCGTGTCCAATAACTGAGGCTCCAACGTTCTCGTCTGAAAATCATCCCCTGTATTTAGTTTTGATGTTTTTCATTCTTTTCAACCACATGCAATACTTTGCATTTCTTAGCGCTGAATTTCAACTTTAAAGTTCAAAAGTTCAGTGTAAACTTATTAACAAACTACAGTGCTGGGCAAAAGTCTTAGTTAAAAACAAGTTTCATGACGTGCGAGTGATGATAAACCAGGTTCTGATACGGGTCTCTGTTGTGGACTGAGAGTGGGAAGGGGGCAGGGAGAGGGGAATCATGGTTGGAATAAGGGGAAGGGAGAGAGGAGGGAGCGGGAAGCACCGGACAGATATTCCGTAACCAATTTTTTTGGCACGCACGCCACCCCCCCCGACACCCCTGGCCCTCCTCTGCCATCTGTCCTACACCCCTCCTGTGGCATTTGACGCTCGCCGTTCCCAATATCCTTTGCTCCCACCAGATTCACAAATAACCATCTAACAATTACAGCACGGAAACAGGCCATCTCGGCCCTTCTTGTCCGTGCCGAACCCCCGTTAACAAATACTCTGTGACGGTCTTGGGCAATCTAGCGATATCTATGTGCCTAAGACTTTAGCCCAGTATTGTACACGTGTCGCCATGTACTGTACAACCCTGAGATCCGTTTTCCTGCTGGCACCTGCGGTAAATACACAGACACAAAAGAATCAATAAAAATGCACACAGCAAATAACAATGTGCAGAAGACAACAAACCGTACAAATACAAAAAAAAAGAGAAAAAAGGTTTTCATAATAATGATCAATACTGAACACCTAAATGGTAGAATCCTTTAAAGGGAGTCCATAGGTTGTTGATATTCAGTGAGTGTAGTTATCCCCTCTGGTCCAAGAGCCTGATAGTAGACGGGTATGAGTCCTGAGGCACCTGATGGCAGAGTGAGAAGAAAGCTGGGTGGTGGGGGCTGCTTTCCTGTGCAGATGTAAGTGGTGGAGAGGGCTACGAGTGACTGAGCGACATGCTGTTCTGTTCAAGGGCAGTGGTGTTTCCAAAGCACGGTGCAGCCAGTTAGGATACTCTCCATCGTGCATCTATAGGAGCTTGTCAAAGTTTTAAATGACATGCCAAATCCACGCAGATGTCTAAGGCAGTAGAGGCATTGTCGCGCCTTTCTTTTTGTACTGGTGCTAATGTACTGGACCCAGGACAGATCTAAAGTAGTAACACTGAGGAGTGACTCTCTCCACCTCTGATTCTCCATTGAGGACGGGCTTATGGACCTACCTACAAGTGCTCTTCCTCCAGCCTACTTACATCACCACCGAGACTGTTGCTACAACCTCAGTTTGTGCAACTTACTGATAATCCTGTGACATTTCATCATATAAAGTCCCCAAAACAACTTTTCACCACAACTATTTCCTGTTGCTGAGCCAATTGATTTTGTCAATGGAACTACACCTTCCCCTCCTACCTCCCCACCTCCCTCCCCCTCTCTCCACCTCCCTCCCCCATCCCTTCCCTTCCCCCCTCACTCCAACCCCTCATCCCCACCCCCACTCTCCCCTTCATCCTCACTCTCCCCCCCCCCCCCCCAACATCATTAGCAGATAACTTTCAGACACTGAGGGCAGAAGGAAGACGCTGCTTCTGAAACGTGGAGTGTGCATCTTCGGCTCCTGCGTCTCCTCCCTGGTGGTAGCGATGAGAAGGGAGCGCCCCCGGGTGATGGGGATCCATAGTGATGGATGCTTCCTTTCTGAGGCATTACCCTCAAATGCTGTGGAAGCTGGTGCCCACGGTGGAGCTGGTTCAGTTAGCAACCCTCTGCAGCTTTTTCCGATCCTGTGCAGTGGCCCCAGGCGTACTAGATCCAGTCAGAATGCTCTCCAGTGTACATCGATAGAAATTTGCTAGAGTCTTTGGTGACCTACCAAATCTCCTCAAATTCCTGATGTAGGATGGCCGCTGGCAAGCCTTCTGTCCTCGTCGAGAGTTTCGGCAAACCATATACCACCAATGAAACTGTTGTGCCACTCTCCTAGTCCAGCTCCCAGCTCCTGCGTGTGCAGGGCAGCCGGGTGAATTGTTAGTGGTGGCACACGTTGGGTGGGGTGGCAGGAGGTTCAGAGCGTTGGCCATCACAACCGCTGCCACAGCTCTGAGCAAAAGCAAAATATGCTGTGACGCCAGGACGGTACCATTTCACTTCTCTATCTTTCAGTGAGAAGAAAGACACAAGTGCGGAGGGCGTGGACGCGGAAAAGGAGCCGGAGCCTGAAGCTGGCAAAGCAGATCCCGTAGAGCAGGTCAGTCTGAGAACTGGGACTCTGATCTACCAGCTAGACGTGGTAGCCATGTTTCAGGCTTCGTAACCCTGAACCCATAAAATACATTTGGTCCATCAAGTCTTCACCACTTCTTCATGACTGATCCATTTTCCTCTCAACCCCAATCTCCTTCCTCCTCTCCATATCCCTTCATATCTATCCACCCCTGCCTTAAATATTGATAAAGACTTGGCCACCGCCTGTGGCAGTGAATTCCACAGATTCGCCACTCTGGCAAAAGAAATTCCTCCTCATCTCCATTCTAAAAGGATGCCCCTCTATTCTGAGGCTGTGTCCTCTGGTGTTAGACTCTCCCACTACAGGAAACATCCTCTCCACATCCACTCTGTGTCCTCTGGTGATAGACTGTCCCACCATAGGAAACATCCTCTCCACATCCACTCTATCTGTGTCCTCTGGTCCTAGACTCCCCCACTATAGGAAACATCCTCTCCACATCCACTCTATCTGTGTCCTCTGGTGTTAGACTCTCCCACTACAGGAAACATCCTCTCCACATCCACTCTGTGTCCTCTGGTGATAGACTGTCCCACCATAGGAAACATCCTCTCCACATCCACTCTATCTGTGTCCTCTGGTCCCAGACTCCCGCACTATAGGAAACATCCTCTCCACATCCACTCAATATTGAGGCCTTTCACCATTCAATAGGTTTCAGTGAGGTCACCCCTCGTACTTCGAAATTCCAGTGAATACAGGCGCAGAGCCATCAGACGCTCTTCATATGACAAGCCATTCAATTTACGTGAACCTCCTTTAAACAGTCTCCAATGTCATCAGATTCTTTCTTGGATAAGGGGCCCAAAACTGCTCACAATACTCCCACTGCGGTGCTTTATAAAGCCTCAACGTTACATCCTTGCTTTTATATTCTAGTCCTCTCAAAATGAATGCTAAAATCGCATGTGCCATCCTCACCACAGACTCAGCCTGCAAATTAACCTTCAGGGAATCCTGCACAAGGACTCCCCAAGCCCCTTTGCACCTCAGATTTGTGTATTTTCTCTCCATTTGGAAAATAGACTACCCTTTCATTTCTTCTACCAAAGTGCATGACCATTCACTAATATAAGATAAACTTCTTTTGTCATGTACTGTACATCGAGACCCAGCAACATCCTTGTAAATTTTCTCTGCACTCTTTCAATATTATTGTTGAAGATTTCTTTTACAGATTAACTCTATTTGTCACTTCTCCGGGGATACATGCTCTGCTTTCTGCCGCATGTACCCCGGATGTTAAGAGATTAGAAGATCTTAAAGATGAGTTTTTATTTATCACACGTAGTGCATTGAAGCAGAATGGCCAACACAGTCCGGGGATGTGCTGGGGGAAACCTGCAGGGGGTCTCTGCACTTCCATCACATCTTTGGAATGTGGGAAGAAACCCACACAGACACGGGGAGAACATACAAACTCCTTACGGACAGCGGTGGGAACTGCCAACGCTCTAAAGCATTGTGTTAAACACTAATGCTACCGCGCCACCTGCTCCTGTTCGACTGGGCAGGGGAGAAACTAGTCAATAGGTTAAGAGTCTTTTAGTAATTCAGCCCCGATATTGAATTGACTTTATTTCTTACATCCTTCACATACATGAGGAGTAAAAATCTTTACGCTACGTCTCTATCTACACGTGCAATCATAGTAATTTTTAATCATTTGTAATAAATAGAACAGTCAGTGTAATATAGAGTATACTCAAATCAGCATGAGTTCATCAGTCTGATGGCCTGGTGGAAGAAGCTGTCCCAGAGCCTTTTGGTCCTGGCTTTTATGCTGTGGTACCGCTTCCCGGATGGTAGCAGCTGGAATAGATTGTGGTTGGGATGACTTGGGTCCCCAATGATCCTACGGGCCCTTTTTTACACACCTGTCCTTGTAAATAAACTGGATGAACTCAGCAGGTTGGGCAGCATCCGTTGAAAGAAGCAGTTAACGTTTCAGGCCGAGACCCTTCGTCCTGAAACGTTGACTGCTCATTTCAACAGATGCTGCCTGACCTGCTGAGTTCATCCAGCTTGTTTGTACATGTTGATTTGACCACAGCATCTGCAGTGTACTTTTTGTTGTCCTTGTAAATGTCCTGAATCATGGGAAGTTCACAACTACAGATGCGCTGGGCTGTCCGCACCACTCTCTGCAGAGTCCTGTGATTGAGGGAGGTACAGTTCCCATACCAGGCAGTGATGCAGCCAGTCAGGATGCTCTCAATTGTGCCCCTATAGAAAGTTCTTAGGATCTGGGGGCCCATACCAAACTTCTTCAACCATCTGAGGTGAAGGAGGTGCTGTTGTGCTATTTTCACCACACAGCCGGTGTGTACAGACCACAAGATCCTCGGTGATGTGGATGCCGAGGAACTTGAAGCTGTTCACCCTCTCAGCCCCAGATTCATTGATGTCAGTAGGGGTTAGTCTGTCCATTCCTCCTATAATCCACAACCAGCTCCTTTGTTTTTGTGATATAGACCCTTTGGCCCATCATACTGACTCAGTCCCAATCCCCTGTATTCTGCTGATATCTCTCTAGGCTGCACAGTCGTGCAGCAGTTAGCAAAAAGCTTTACATCGCCAGCGATCACGGATTGGGGATCAAATCCTGCCGCCGTTTGTAAGGAGTGTGTGCATTCCCCGCATGTCCACGTGGGTTTTCTCCATGTGCTCTGGTTTCCTCCCATATTCCAAAGGCGTTAGGGTCAGTGAGTTGTGGTCATGCTATAGGGGCAACACTAGCAGGCTGCACCGAGCAGATTCCTCGGACTGTGTTGCTCGTTGAAGCAGACCATGTATTTCACTGTATGTTTTGATGTGACAAAGTTAATGTAACCTAATCTTTTGTACTGGCCTAAACCACTCTCTTTGACAGTTCATCCCATGTACTCACCCCCTTTCTGCGAGATAATGTTACCCCTCAGAATCCTTTGAAATTCTTCCTTCCCTCCCCTTAAATCTGTGCCCCCTCTCCCTGATTTATGCATCGTGTGATGCTACAGCAGTTAGAGCAGTTGTCTCTAAGTTCCCAAGATTCACTTCTGCCGCTGTGTGTATGTGTGTGTGTTTGAATGCTCTCCCTTTGACTTCGTGGGTTTCTCCTACACCACCCCCACCCCCCCGTGCTCCGATTTGCTTCCGCTCTTCAAGAAGTGTGAATCGGTGGGTTATTGAGTGACTATAGTTTGTCCCCAATGGCGTTGCCGATTAACTTGACCCTGAAAACTCACTCGTCTCTCAACCGCACTGCATTAGTTGTGCACCAGGAGAACAGTGTGGCCTCTATCACCAAACTGCTCTGAAATCTGAACAGAGAACTACCGTTTTTATACAGATGCTGGCTGGTTAGATACCGAGCCATCGGTTACCTCGTGGTCGAATGACGATCTCATTGCTTTCCAGCAGCCTGGAGACACGGAGGCTCAGAAGGTGAGCGAGGAGACTGAGGATGAGGCCGGGATGTGGGAGGAGACGTTCAAGACTCATACGGACTCCAAACCCAACGGTAATACTTGACGGAGGGGGAGAGTTTACGTGAGGAATGAATCCGAATATGAAAGATGTGATGTGTACAACCACCGTTTGTTTCTGGGACTGGGGGCACGAGGTGATGTGGAGGATTCTGAGTGAGAAGTGGAGGCAGACAGAGGGGGAGGGAAAAATGTACGTCGAGAGGCAGTGGGGAGAGGGGCAAAGGTTGGAGGGAGATAATCAGGAATACTAAAGGTTACCAATGCTGGGCTTTTAACTCCAACCTCGCTCCAATCTACTACCTGCCTGTCACGATACACCACCAATCACCCTGGACACCTCCATTATCACTGCCCTTCTCCTTACAGTGGCCATCCCCCCCTTTCCTATATTAATGATCTACGTTACGTTATCAGACAGAAAGGATCCCATAACGGGTAGACTAAACTACCGAACGCATCACCAGCAGCACCCTACCCAGCATCCAGACAGAAAGCTGCTGGAAAGGGCCAGTAAACATCACAAAGGATCCCACTCACCCTGCTCATGGACTGTCTGTCCCACTCCCATCGGGGAGGAGGCTACATAGCATCCACGCCAGGACCACCAGACTCAAAATCAGTTCCTTTCCCCAAGCAGTGAGGCTGATCAACCCCTCCACACCCTCCAACCACCACTACTTTATCATTTCCTGACAGTCACATTATGTACAGACACTCCTGTGCCTAGCGTCACTTTACGGACAGACAATCAACCCTCAAACTATCTATCTGTCTGTCTATTTATTTTTATTTAGCAATACAGTGCAGAACAGGCCCTCCCAGCCCAATGAGCTGTGCTGCCCGCCAATTAACCCACCAATTTAACCCTCGCCTAATCACAGGACAACTTGCAATGACCAATGTAACCCTAGCCTAATCACAGGACAGTTTGCAATGACCAATTTAACCCTCGCCTAATCACAGGACAACTTGCAATGACCAATTTAACCCTCGCCTAATCACAGGACAATTTGCAATGACCAATTTAACCCTCGCCTAATCACAGGACAATTTGCAATGACCAATTTAACCCTCGCCTAATCACAGGACAACTTGCAATGACCAATTTAACCCTCGCCTAATCACAGGACAATTTGCAATGACCAATTTAACCCTAGCCTAATCACAGGACAATTTGCAATGACCAGTTTAACCCTGGCCTAATCACAGGACAATTTGCAATGACCAATTTAACCCTAGCCTAATCACAGGACAGTTTGCAATGACCAGTTTAACCCTAGCCTAATCACAGGACAGTTTGCAATGACCAATTTAACCCTCGCCTAATCACAGGACAGTTTGCAATGACCAGTTTAACCCTAGCCTAATCACAGGACAGTTTGCAATGACCAGTTTAACCCTCGCCTAATCACAGGACAACTTGCAATGACCAATTTAACCCTAGCCTAATCACAGGACAACTTGCAATGACCGATTTAACCCTAGCCTAATCACAGGACAATTTGCAATGACCAGTTTAACCCTCGCCTAATCACAGGACAATTTGTGATGACCAATTAACCGACCTTCGATATGTCTTTGGACTGTGGGAGGAAACCTGAGCGGTTCGTGGAGAGAGCGTGCAACCTCCTTACAGACGACGCCGGAACTGAACTGCAAACTCCCAACATCCCCAGCTATAATAGCATCGTGCTAACCACAACAGTACTGTGGTGTCCAAATATGCTAACAGATGTATTTATATTTATTGCGGGTTTTCATTGTTGTGTTCTTTATCTTTTGAGTGTCGGGGTGGAGAGACGTCTCTACCAAAGGAGGTGTAAGGTGCTCCTTCCCTCCGCTCGCCTCTGGGTCACCCTTGGGCAAGTTGTGGCACCTTCTGAGCCCCCGATCAGGGTCACATGAAGCCGTGAGAGCAGGTGGTGGATAGTCGTATGAGCAGCCGGTGCATTTCACAACTCCTGGTTATGTGACCACTGACGCCAGGCAGACAATCTCTGAAGAGTATTGATAACGGCTTGGGGGGGGGGGCGGGAGCTCTGCCCAGAAGACAGCAAGGGCAAACCACTTGTGCAGAAAAAATTACCGAGAGCAATCATGGTCATGGAAAGACCATGATCACCCATGTCATACGACATGCCATGTAATGATGATGTCATTAGACACAGCACATCATGATGATGCCATACAACACAGCACGTAATGGTGGTGATGCTTCTTCACCTCATTGTTTTTTTTTGAGCACACCCTTAGGTTGTGTTGGTAACACAAACGGTACCTTTCAACACTCGTGACAAATAAATGTGAATCTGATCCAGTTTACCACAGTATCAACACACACACAATGCTGGAGGAACTCAGTCCTGACGAAGGGTCTCGGCCCGAAACATCGACTTTGTACTCATTTTCCACAGATGCTGCCTGGCCTGCCGGGTTCCTCCAGCATTTCGTGTGTTAGCGTGTTATCATCCTGATCATTGATATACATGATGGCTATGAGTTTCAAGAGTGTTTAATGTCGTTTCCCGTTCGCAAGTGTAAAGGAGAACAAAGTAATTGTTAACACGAGTGAATCTGCAGATGCTGGAAATAAATAAACAAACACAAAATGCTGGCAGAACTCAGCAGGCCAGACAGCATCTATGGGAGGAGGTAGTGACGACGTTTCGGGCCGAAACCCTTCATCCTGCTGAGTTCTGCCAGCATTTTGTGTTTCTTAAAATAATTGTTAACACGGGATTTGATGCAGCCCAGAAGAAGCACAATAAGATAAAGAACGGCACGGTGCCGTAGCGGTTAGCACAACGCTTTGCAGGGCCTGCGGTCTGGGATCAATTCCCATCGCTGCCTGTAAGGAGTTTGTATGTTCTCTCCGTGACTACGTGGGTTTCCTCCGGGTGCTCTGGTTCCCCCCCCACAGTCCAAAGATGCACCAATTGAAAGGTTAATTGGTCATTGTAAATTGTGCCATGATTAGGCTCGGATTAAATCGAGGGATTGCTGGGCAGCGCGGCTGGAAGGGCCTATTCCGTGCGATGTCGCAATCTAAAAAAAATATATAAATACTTAAGATAGCTTATATAAATAGATTGATTGTATGTCCATAAAGTGACGCTAGGCGCAGGAGTGATTTTTGATGAAATGATTAAGTAGTGGTGGTGGAGGGCTGTGTTAGGGGGTGGAGGTGTTGATCAGCCTCACTGCTTGGGGAAAGTAACTGATTTTGAGTCTGGTGGTCCTGGCATGGATGCTATACAGCCTCCTTTCTGTTGTTTTAAATCTTTATTATTTTGTCAATAACAGAACAAACAGGATAAAGACACAGACAAGGTCATCATAGGTGAAGCAAAATCCGTATTTTATAATGGAAAAAAATGAATAGCAAAATGGGTTAAATTGCTTATATAGCTTCCTTTCTGATAACTCTGGGAGTGGGACAAACAATCCATGAGCAGGGCTCTGAAGATAGAACCAATGCCTCCCCGGAGTATTGTACTTATCCAACAGTCATCTCCTGGTGAAGGGTGTCGGCTTGAAATGCCAACTGTCTATTTCCTTCCATAGATGCTGTCCGACCTGCTGAGTTTCTCCAGCGTTTTGTATGTGTTGCTTAGATCTGTTGTGTCCGTCATCTCCTTGGCGCACTCAGGAAGTGTGGCCCCATGGTCCGATGAGCCAGAATAAGCTGCCTTCTCTCTGGAGGTGCAATGCCTGGCCGGCAAATTCATGGATGATGCCAAGACTGGGGGTGTAGTGGACAGCGAGGAAGACTATTAGAGCTTGCAGTAGGATCTGGACCAGCTGGAAAAACGGGCTGAAAAATGGCAGATGGAATTTAATGCAGACAAGTGTGAGGTGTTGCACTTCGGTAGGAAGTTAGGACTTAGACGGTGAGTGGTAGGGCACGGAGGAGTGTGGTAGAACGACTGGATCTGGGAATACAGATCCATAATTCCTTGAAGGTCACAGGTAGATAGGGATGTAAAGAATGCTTTTGGCACATCGGTCTTCATAAACCCATGGTTTGAGTACGGGAGATGGGTTATGACATTGATGAGGCCTAATTTCGGAGTATTGTGCAGGGCTGGAAAGAGTACAGAGTAAAGGATGTTGCCAGGACTTGAGTTATAGGGAAAGCTGTCCACTCTTATCATCTTGTACATTTCTGTCAAGTCACCTCTCATTTTCCTTCGTTCCAAAGAGAAAAGCTGCAGCTCACTCAGCCTACCCTCAAAAGATGCTCAACGCATTCACACTGGAAACACTCGGCTGGCCAGGTCGAGACCCCAAGCTCCAACTCATTGCCAGGAGCATCGCCCTTTCATCAACGCAAAGGGTTATATTTACACACAAGTTTTCCTAAATCAAAATATTGAATGCAGTTCTTTGTGTGTTTTTTTATATAAAAGCCATTCTCTCCATTTCTTCCGTCCAAACTCTCACATCCAATCACAGAAACCCAGTGCTTTCCCCTGACCTTTCAGTGATTCCTGTCCTGTCCTAATGCAACCCCTAGTCATAGAATCATCCAACATTATATCACACGAACGGGCTGTTCAGCCCATCTAGCCTGTGCCAAACTATTATTCTGCCTGGTCCCATCGACCTGCATTGCTGAAGTGGCTGATAAGTGAGGACATAATTTTAAGGTGATCGTTGGGGGATGTCAGAGGTAAGGTGGTGAGTGTGTGGAACGTCCTGCCCAGCATTGTGGGCACACTACGTTGGCGCCAGAATGTGCGGAGATACTCGCAGACCGTCCCCAGCACATCCCTGAACTCTGTTGGTTGACTCAGACACTGCATTTCACTGTACGATTTGATGCTCGCGCGATGAGTAAAGCGGAATTTTGAATCTTGTGACGCGTTGGTGTTTCTTCCAGGGCCAACGTCGGTGGGACTGGATTTCTCCCTGCCCGGCTTTGAGCACGTGTACGGGATCCCCGAGCACGCTGACAACCTGAAGCTCAAAACCACAGAGTAAGCGCTGGTCTCCCTTCCCGGTAAACCGTTAGTATGCTCAGCAGAAATTAAACGGTGGCCTGCGATCATTGTTGGGGGGGGGGGGGGGGCTTGCATCAACCTTGTGTGCGTCAGTGTACGTGTGCTTGGGACCCATCCCCTCCCCCAGCACGGGGCTAATGTGTGTGAGAGAGATCCATTCCCCCACTGAAGGTCTGTGTGTGTGTGTGTGTGTGAGAGAGAGACCACACACACAGGTGCACTTTCTCCCCTCCTCTACCCTCCCTCTCTACCCCCCCCCTCCCCCTCTCATTCCAGCCCCCCCACCCCTTCATCATTCCCTATTTCCTGTTTCCCCCTCTCACCTTTTCTCCTTGCCTGCCGATCGGAGCTGTGCTTAGCCTCACAGTCTTAAGTATAAAGGGAGTCGAGCTGGGGGCTAAGCACACAGTCTTGTGGTGTGCCTGTGTTGTAAAGAGCTTAAGGACTTCCTCTGCCTAACTTCATCCCTGCGGAAGTATGTCTGTTCAGGACTGTAGATGAGAATGCTTTGTGAAACCCCGTTTAATGAGTGAGGGGGGGGGGGGGAGTGGATTTTGGATCCTGTCTCTGTGAAGATTTGTAATCCAGTATCACCTCTTATTTCCTCAGTGGCGGAGACCCGTACCGCTTGTACAACCTCGATGTGTTCCAGTACGAGATATTTAACCCCATGGCGCTCTACGGGGCGGTTCCTTTAATGTTGGCCCACAACGTTCGGCGGACAATGGGGATTTTCTGGCTGAACGCCGCAGAGACTTGGGTCGACATCAGCTCCAACACCGCCGGGAAGGTGGGTGACGCCTCGCTGTTGAACGGTGACTTGTAATTCAAGCTGGGTGCCACCGGGGAGCTGGGTGGGGGGGGGTGGGGGTTGCGGAAGAAAGCTAAACTGGAAGTCACTGCTAGGAAGAAAACCTTGCAGGGTTTGCACAGAACTGGTGTTCTGCTGAAGTCTTGGTGACCGTGAGCTGTTTTAGCCACCTCATGTAAGAAAAGATGTGCTGGCATTGAAGAGGGTGCAGAGGAGGTTCGCACGAATGGTTCTGGGAATAAAAGGGTGAACATACGAGGAGCTTTGATGGCTCTGGGCCTGTACTCAGTGGAGTTTAGAAGAATGAGGGGAGATCTCATTGAAAAGCCCTAGATAGAGTGGATGCGGAGAGGTTGTTTCTTATAGTAGGGGAGCCTAGGACCAGAGAGCACAGCCTCAGAATAGACTGATGTCCATTTAGGACAGAGATGAGGAGGAATTTCTTTCGCCAGAGGGGGGTGAATCTGTGGAATTCATTGCCACAGACGACTGTGGAGGCCGAGTCATTGAGTATTTTTAAAGCGGAAGTTGATCAGTTCTTGATTAGTCAGGGTCAAAGGTTACGGGGAGTAGGCAGGAGAATGGGGTTTACAGGGTCAATAATCAGCCGTGATGGAATGGTAGAGCAGACTCGATGGGCTGAATGGCCTAATTCTGCTCCCATGCTTATGGACCAATTTGCCTTGTACCTGTGCTCGGTCCACAGTGGACCCCCGGAGGTCCCTGTTCTACCATTTCAAATTGATTGCGAGAAAGTGGCGCGTGCAGCCGATCGATCTGTTGAACCTCCTATGCACGCGAGGCACTCTCATTCAGACGCGGGCTTTCGAGCGCACACCGTGTTTCGAGCGACACTGGTTCGTCGCTCCCACGCCATTTCCCAACATGTACCGTTACTCACCAGACTCAGTAAAAACGTTTAGTCGTACCGCTCTGTCGTTCTTACTCCTTACGTGTAACTCCTATTTCTGGCCATTTTGTAACCTTTCCCCATGCCAACACTGACGTTACTGACCTTGGCCTCCAACGCTTCCAGGAGGCTGAGGCCAGTACAAACCAGAGTAACTGAGCCTCATATATATCCCGCTGAGTCCTCCACAGCCCGGCCTTATTGAATTTTGGGTAAACCTACTCCCCTTCTGCCCCTTTCTCCTTCTCAACCACCCAGGTCTTCCTACACAATCTTTTCCAAACACAGCACCCTATCGTCCAATTTCGATCTCCTCCCCCACGCGCTCCACCTGCCGATCACCCGCACACCCCTCTCTCACGGTCCTCCTACAACCCCCTCCCATTCCCACTTGCTCACGTGGTTCCGCCCTTGACCTTGCTAAACCATCTGTGGCCCTTCGTGCGCACGGGTCACCACCCAGCTGCCGCTGTGTCCGCCCTTCCCCACCCAGACTCCGTCAAGTGTAATGCTGTTGCATCACCAGCAGTCGGGGTTCAATTCCTGCTGCTATCTGTAAGGAGTTTGTACGGTTTCCCCGTGGCCACCTGGGTTTTTCCCCAGATGCTCCAGCTGTTACTGGGGGGGAAGTCAGAGGACAATGTGATGTCTACTTCTGTTGGACCCTAAGGGTCGCAGTGGGAGGGGTGGGAAGGGTGCGTAACAGATTTTTCTTTCCTCCCCCTCCCTCACCCCCAGTTCATGCTGACGCAATTGCATTTCTGTGCTATATTGACTGTCCTGTTGTACATGCTGTTTATTACAAATTACTGATTGCACCTTGCACATTTGGACGGAGACATAACGTAAAGATTTTTACTCCTCATGTATGTGAAGGATGTAAGAAATAAATTCAGTTCAATTGCTCCTTTAGCTTAGAACTTGCACTCAGTATCCACTTTATTAGGTACACTCGTTGATGCAAACATCTAATCAGCCGACCGTGGCAGCAGCTCGATGCATAAAAGCACGCGGACACGGTCTAGAGGTTCAGTTGTTCAGATCAGACATTAGAATGGGGAAGAAATGTGACTTTGACCATGGAGTGATAGCTGGTGCCAGGCAGGGTGGTTTGAGTATCTCAGAAACTGCTGGTTTCCTGGGATTTTCGCACACAGAGTCTCTAGAGTTTACAGAGAAGGGTGCGAGAAGCGAAAAGGATATCCAGTGAGAAGCAGTTCTGTGGGTGAAAATGAGAGAGTTCAGACGAGAATGGCCAGACTGGCTCAGTGTTGAACCTTGAAGTGGATGGGCTACAGCAGCAGAAGACCACGAATATACCTAGTGTCCGCTTTATTAGATACAGGAGGAACTAAATGAAGTGGCCAGTGAGTGCATGCTATTAGTTTGTAGCTGCCATTCTTTAACCGAAGCCACCGTTCTTGCAGACCCTCTTTGGGAAAATGCTCGACTACGTGCAGGGGGCAAACGAAATTCCTCAGACAGATGTCCGCTGGATGTCAGAGAGCGGAATCATCGACGTTTTCCTGCTGCTCGGACCGTCGCCGTTCGACGTCTTCAAGCAGTACGCCTCTCTCACAGGTACGTCGGCAGAAAGTGGGGAGCGAACGTCGTGAACTCAGTCTCCTGAGGCCTGTCCCCCATTTGGTACGATGCAGAACATCTAGACCCAACTCTTGGTTAACAGTATTAATCTCAGATTTTAAATTAATTGCACTAACACACACACACACAATGCTGGAGGAGCACAGCAGATCAGGCAGCATCCATGGAAAGGATTGAAGAGTCGATGTGTCAAGCTGAGCCTCTTCAATCAGTTTAAATTAACTGTTCCTGCACCAGTACATTCAGTAGAGTCCCAAATTTCACAGATGGGAGTGATTTCTAACTCCACTTCAGTCTGAGTGACCATGTTTAACTTGTAGTCCTGGACTCTCCACCTATTTAGAGCAGACTCCCCATCTGCTCTACGGGTTTCCTGTTTAAAATCTTACCCCTTGCCCCTGCTAAAATAACCAATCCTTGCCTGTATAGTTTGGCAGGAGGTACAGAGGCCTTGGATCCCACAGGATCAGTAATTACCCTTCAACTGTCAGGCTCCTGAACCACCATGGATAACTTCACTCACCTGATTCCACAGCCTATGGACTCACGTTCAAGGACCCTACAACTCGTGTTCCGCTCTGCAGTTTCATGGCTGATCCATTTCCCTCTCAACCCCAACCTCCTGCCTTCTCCCCATAACCTTCCGTGCCCTGACTGATCAGGAACCTAACAGTCTCCGTTTTAAATGTGCCCAGTGACCTGGTCTTCACAGCTGTCCATGGCAACAAATTCCACAGATTCACCACCCTCTGGCTAAAAAAAAAATCCTCCTCATCTCTGTCCCCCCTCTCTCCTGGGGCTGCACCCCCTTGTCTTAGACTCCTCCACCAACGGAAGCATCCACTTGACATCCACGCTATCTAGGCCTTTCATTATTCGATAGGTTTCAATGAGATCCCTCCCCCATTCTTCTAAATTCCAGCGAGTGTACGCCCAGAGCTAGCAAACACTCTTCATTATGACAAACTGTTGAATCCTGGAATCATTTTTGTGAACCTCCTTTGAACCCTCTCCAGTTACAGCAAATCCTTTCTGAGATGAGGGGCCCAAACCTGCAAGTGAGGCCTCACCAGTGCTTTACAAAGCCTCAGCATTGCGTCCTTGCCTGTAAATCCTAGTCTTTTTTTAAATATATTTTTTATTCTTTTTCTCCTACAAAAAAAATACAGCACATCCACAAAAACCACGAGCTTAACAAAATCAAATTGAATACTGAGCAGCAAGAGGAAGAAAAATATAAAGGCAAAAGTAAACATACACAGCAGAGGTGCACCGCACCAAAAAAAACCCTCCGTTCTCACCGCGTAAGAAAGCCCAATACAGGGCCCCATATCCTTTCAAAGATGCCCCCTCTGTCCTCATTACATAGTCTCTCCAAATGTAAAGTGTTTGACAGTTCTCTCAGCCACAGATCGTACATTGGCACAGAGTCCATTTTCCACATTTGCAGGATTAACTTCTTAGCAATCGCCATTCCAAACAATACAGCCATTTTTTCATACTTTTTGGCTGAAGGTAGGGAGCTTGTTGCTCCAAGGATGGCGATGAGCGGGTCTGGTTCCCACCGCTTCCCATCAGCCTCGGAGAAACAGTGAAAAATACTTTTCCAGTGTGCATAAAGCTTACGACGTGACCAGAATGAAAGTGACAAGTTACTGTTCTCAGATTTACATCTATTACGAACTGGTGAAACATCAGGATAGAAGCTGTGCAGCTTTTCTTTGGAATAATGGAGTCTATGTATTGTTTTAAACTGTATGAGTCTGTGTCTGACATTGACTGAACTATCATGTATACTCTTTAAACACACATCCCAGACCTCCTCTTAAATAGAATGCTAACATTGCATTTGCCTTCCTCACCACCGACTCAACTTGCAAGTTACCCTTTAGGGAATCCCGCATGAGGTCTCCCAAGTCTCTGCACCTCGGATTTTTGAATTTTCTCCCCGTTTAGAAAATAGTCTACGCCTTTATTTCTGCTACTGTGAATGCCTGCAAGAAAACGAATCTCAGGGTGAATATGGTGACAGATACATAGTTTGATAATGAATTTACTTTGAACTTTGAATCGTTGAATGGGGTGAAACTGTTCCAGAGGTTATTGATACAAAATTTTGATTTGTTAGATGTGGTGATTCTGATCCAGAATTTTGAATTGTTGGATGTGGTGATATTGCTCCAGAAGTCAAGAATGAGACTTAAAATTGGTGATGAATGGACTATTTATAAATGAAGGTGAATTCCCTGATTCCAATCTATCTCATTGTGGCCCTGATCTCAATAGACAATAGACAGTAGGTGCAGGAATAGGCCATTCGGCCCTTCTAGCCAGCACCGCCATTCACTGTGATCTTGGCTGATCATACACAATCAGTACCCTGTTCCTGCCCTCTCCCCATATCCCTTGACCCCGCTATCTATAAGAGCTCTATCTAACTCTCTCTTGAGTGCATCCAGAGACTTGGCCTCCACTGCCTTCTGGGGCAGAGCATTCCACAGATCCACCACTCTCTGGGTGAAAAAGTTTTTCCGCATATCTGTTCTAAATGGCCTACCCCTTATTCTTAAACTGTGGCCTCTAGTTCTGGAATCACCCATCAGCGGGAACATGCTTCCTGCCTCCAGCGTGTCCAATCCCTTAATAATCTTATATGTTTCAATCAGATCCTCTCTCATCCTTCTAAATTCCAGTGTATACAAGCCCAGTCGCTCCAATCTTTCAACATATGACAGTCCAGCCATTCCAGGAATTAACCTTGTGAACCTACGCTGCACTCCCTCAATAGCAAGAATGTCCTTCCTCAAATTTGGAGACCAAAACTGCACACAGTACTCCAGGTGGGGTCTCACCAGGGCCCTGTACAGCTGCAGAAGGACCTCTTTACTCCTATACTCAATTCCTCTTGTTATAAAAGCCAGCATGCCATTAGCTTTCTTCACTGCCTGCTGTACCTGCATGCTTGCTTTCATTGACTGATGTACAAGAACACCTAGATCTCGTTGTACTTCCCCTTTTCCTAACTTGACACCATTTAGATAGTAATCTGCCTTCCTGTTCTTGCCACCAAAGTGGATAACCTCACATTTATCCACATTAAACTGCATCTGCCATACATTTGCCCACTCACTCAACCTGTCCAAGTCACCCTGCATTCTCATAACATCCTCCTGACATTTCACACTGCCACCCAGCTTCGTGTCATCAGCAAATTTGCTAATGTTACTTTTAATCCCTTCATCTAAATCATTAATGTATATTGTAAACAGCTGCGGTCCCAGCACCGAACCTTGCGGTACCCTACTGGTCACAGCCTGCCATTCTGAAAGGGACCCGTTAATCACTACTCTTTGTTTCCTGTCAGCCAGCCAATTTTCAATCCATGTCAGAACTCTGCCCCCAATACCATGTGCCCTAATTTTGCCCACTAATCTCCTAATCTATCTCATTGTGGCCCTGATCTCCCAATCTACCTCATTGTGGCCCTTTCACTTTCTCTGTAACAGTAACACTATATTCTACGTTCTTCTACTGCTTTCCCCATTTGATGTACATAATTTTAACTCTGCTTCTCATTCCCATTCCGTTGTAAACTGTCCTGTTATTAGGTTAGGGTTAAATAGGTATGTTGTTGGACAGTGTGGCTGGAGGGGCCCGTTTCTAAATAAAAGTAAATAACGGAATGATTTGTCTGGATGGCAAACAAAGGCTTTTCGCTGATTGTCATAAACCAATTAGCAGTTACCAAGAGGGTGGCCACTCTTGTACCGTATTCGTCCCTGAGATCATCTCCTGTTCTCTGTCGCCCTCCCCACAGGTACGCAGGCCCTCCCCCCACTCTTTGCCATCGCCTACCACCAGTGCCGCTGGAACTACAACGACGAGGATGACGTGCGGTCCGTGGACGCCAGCTTTGACGAGCACGACATCCCCTACGACGTCATCTGGCTGGACATTGAGCACACGGACGGGAAGCGGTACTTCACTTGGGACCCCAACAAGTTCCCCAACCCCAAGGAGATGCTGCAGAACCTGGCCTCGAAAAACCGCAAGGTACTGGGGCAAAGTGGAAGGTGGGGGTGCAAACCGTATTGCGTTGATTGTGAGAGTGCGAAGAGTGCGCACGCGTCCGATTGACGCGGGGTGAATCGATTGGGCCTCCTGGCTCTCTCTCTTTTTACACGTGCTTTCAGGTGCGTGCGTTTTTGTCTCGGTGGGCACGGTTTGTTACTCCTGCACTATAAGAGCGTACCAGGGTGAACGTAACTCGGTAAAAACGTTTAATCCTACTGTTTGATTGTTGTTCATGCTCCACGCGGGTATGACAGGGTTTGACCTGCTTTGTAACACTGTGATTGCGAACTTTGTGTTTGCCACCCCTGACAGATGGTCAGCATCGTTGACCCCCACATCAAGATCGATAGCGGCTACAAGATTCACAATGCCATACAGTCCAAAAACCTCTACGTAAAGACAAAGGACGGAAATGACTACGAAGGCTGGTGTTGGCCAGGTAAGGGATACTTATCAAGCGTACATTGAAACAGACTGTTGCGTTAAAACAACATGTTCCGGGATGCGACTCAGTAAGACACCAACAATAGACAGTAGGTGCAGGAGTAGGCCATTCGGCCCTTCTAGCCAGCACCGCCATTCACTGTGATCTTGGCTGATCATACACAATCAGTACCCCGTCCCTGCCCTCTCCCCATATCCCTTGACCCCACTATCTATAAGAGCTCTATCTAACTCTCTCTTGAATGCATCCAGAGACTTGGCCTCCACTGCCTTCTGGGGCAGAGCATTCCACATATCCACCACTCTCTGGGTGAAAAAGTTTTTCCGCATCTCTGTTCTAAATGGCCTACCCCTTATTCTTAAACTGTGACCTCTAGTTCTGGACTCACCCATCAGCGGGAACATGCTTCCTGCCTCCAGCGTGTCCAATCCCTTAATAATCTTATAACACCAACTAGAACTACAAAACCGCGATTATTAAGGTAGAACTGACCAACCAGGGCCCCTCTCACTGCAGCACCCCTCCCCTTCTGCTGAATCCGGGGTGCTGTTCATAGCTGGCCTGATGGTAAAGCCCCGGAAAACTACCCCAAGCGCTTCCCCCACCCCACCGTGCTCTATTTTAGAGCCTTTCCACCGATAGTGCGTGGATCTGTACACAGCAGCATCTCAAACCACCGAGCCTGAACCAATCACTTGTCACCGCTCTTCACGAGTCCCACCCCCTGTGTTCAGCTGACTTTTCACGTTCCCATGGCCGCTGCCACGGTATCGCATTCTCACGGTGAATTCCCGAAGGAGCCATCAGTGTTTCTGCAGCCACTTCTCTTGCATTCCAGGCCTCGCTGGTGGTGAGAGGCGCTCGACTATAGCACAGAGATTAACCCTTTGCGATGCGCGTACAGTGAAGTGCGTGGTTTGCGTCAGCCCCAGGCCCGTGCGGGGTGGGGGCAGCCCGCGTGTGCCGCCGTGCATGGCAGCCCCGGCGGGGCAGCCCCTCAATGTTCAGCAGAAGGAAACAGGACCACAGCAGCAGAGTAAGCCCCTTTCCCACTCACACAGGCCGCCCCAGTCTGCAACCTCAGGTCACTGGCCCAGCCGTGGACTAGCCGACATCGGGCTTCTGACCTCTGGACAAGCTAGTCCAAGGCTTTCAACCTTCCAGAGTCTTTGACTTTGGAGAACAAGCAGTAATCCCTTCCTGCCGCCTCTTGCTTTGAGGCTCTGAGATCCTGTTTAGTATACTTTCGATGCTCATCTCCCTTGTAACACTGGAAATTTCTCACAGCAACTTCAGCATGCATTTGTTTGGCACCTCCTATGACAGGAAAATGTCCGTACCATTAGAACATAGCACAGGAGCCTAAGACGCAGGAGCAGAAATAGGCCTCTTAGCCCATCGAGTCGGCTCTGCCATACCATCGTGGCTGATTCATTATCCCTGCCAACCCCAGTGTCCTGCTCCCTGTATTTTTTGATGCCCTGCCTAATCACGAACCGTCAATCTCCGCTTCAAATGTATCCAGTGACTCGGCCTCCATAGCCGCCTGTGGCAACGAATTCCACAGGTTCACCACCCTCTGGCTAAAGAAATTCCTCCTCATCTCTGTTCTAAAGGGATTGTATATCCCAGGATCAGGGATCGGTTTGGATTTTATTCCTTGCAGCATTGGAGAATGAGTGGGGGTACAAAATTCTGAGGGGTGAATCGGGTAAAATGTAAGCAGGCCTTTTCCACCGAGGCTGGGCGACACTCGATCTAGGGGTCGGGTTAAGGGTGAAAGGTGAAATGTTTACGGAGAGCTTCTTCACACAGGACACCGTGAGCGTGAGGCGAGCTGCCAGCAGAAGTGGTGCATGTGGGATTGATTGTAACGTTTAAGAAAGTTTGGATAAGTCATGGATGGGAGGGATATGGAGGGCCATGGTGTGGGACAGGACAGAATAACATGGGCTAGGTGGGTTGAAGTCTCTGTTTCTTTGCTGTGGTGCTCGTGACACTATGAACCGCAGGGAGAGGAGCAGTGCAGAGGTGGAAAACGCTGTGCAAACTCTCTTATCGTTCCACTCAATTTGTTCTGCTGTCAGGAAATAAACTCGCTCTTCGGTTGTTAAATCTCATAACTCTCTTTGCGTGGGTTTTGGAATGGGTTCTGACCTTTCCCCCGCTTCCGGCGCCTCGTCTGCCGGCGGTCGGAAGCTCCGAGTGCTCGCGGACCAGCCCCGCCTGCCTACTCATCACTTCTCTGCTTGTCCTAGGCTCCGCAGGGTACCCTGACTTCACCAACCCCGAGATGCGATCTTGGTGGGCCAGTATGTTCGCTTACGATCAGTACGAGGTCAGTTCAAGCTCCTTGGCGTGAGGAACGTGCGTGCGCGCTGTCGGGGGATAAACATTGGGTGATCACCCTGAACCCTGGGAACTGGGTATATTACCGGAATTGGTTTAATATTGTCGTGTGTACTGAGATACAGGGAAAAGCTTGTCTTGCAGATTGTTCATACAGATCAGATCATTTACACAGTGCACTGAGGTAAACAAAGTAAAGCAATAACAGAATCCAGAGTAAAGTGTAATGGATTCTTTTAACAAGCTGCCTTTGATCCTAATGTTACATGTTTTCCTGCTTTCTGTATCTTCTGCCCGATGGGATAGGTAAAAGTGAGAATGTCCGGGGTGGGAGGGGTCTTTGATTACATTAGCTGCTTTCCTGAGAGAGGGGGAAGAGTAGGTGGGGTTAGTGGAGGGGGTGGGTGGTGGATTACATGGTCCAGCAACCGACTCTGGGACCCAGGGAGTACACAGAGGGTCTGGGATCGAACCAGGGTCTCAGTTTTGGGATTTCAGTCTGTACTTGGCGTCTGAGGCTCCTGGCGTAAGAGTCCAACAATAATCAGCCAGCATTGATGGATTCCATTTGCCGTTGCTCCGTGACTGCATAGTCCATTTCACCGTGCTCATCACTGACAGTGCCAGGGAGGAAGCTTAATGGGAATGCAGAAAATGAAAACTTTAGCGACATGTTGCACTGCATGGTTTTGTGTGCTTGAAACCTATTGCCAACCAGCTCCGCGTGGTTCGGTGCTCTGTAATTGCCGGGAAAATTTCAACAGCAACCTTGAATGCCTTCCATGTGATTTTCTCCAGTCCCGCTAGAAGTTCTGAGAATTGCCTGTCATTAATGACCCGTTTGATTTGTGGACCAACTAAAATGCCTTCCTTAATCTTGACATCAGTTAATCTGGCTTGAATTATGAATTGAAATAACAAAATTAGGCGATTTTTTTTTAATGGTGCATGATAGGGAAATCTCATGGTGATATTCATGATCAACAGCCCAAAGTCAATAAGATACACCTAAAAGCAAAATTTTTTGTTGTCCAGTGTAGCTTATATCTCTGCCACCTGACAGTAAAGTAAGGCAGCCGTCGATCCCAGGGGATCATGGGTTTGTGCCTCTGGTGGACTGTGTCCTCTCCGGGGTGCAAGCCTGGACGGGAAGATTTACTGTTGCCCGCGCAGTGGGTTCCCCTCTCCGCGTCACTGACGTAGTCCAAGGGAAGGGCAAGCGACGATACAGCTCGGCACCAGTGTCGTCTCAGAGGTTGCCAGAGTGAAGCTGTAATCAACATCAAACTGCCTTAGGGACCCTGGCTCCGGATTTCTTCCTCGGGGTTTACTCCTGAAGCCTTTCCCGTGGGTGGGTATAGCTGCATGGCAGCGGAGGTTTGAAATCAAAATTTTCCTTCTCTTGAGGTAGGCTGATGAGCCCCACCTGCCCGAAGCAACTGGTTTTGAGGCGCCGGTGGTCCGCCTTTGCCCCCTGTCAGCAGAAACAGTTCTGCCGGGCCTAGTAACGAAGCCACAAGTGAAGGCCGAGAGTTGGACTTGGTTGTCAGAGGCTGTTAGAGTCACACTCCACTTGGAGCACTTTATAGGGAGTGAGAGCTTATCCCAATACCACCCCCGATTATGGCAACCTTATGGACAACTGACCTGACCCGATTTCCAATGCATTCCTCAATTCAGGAAGGACGGACTGCTTTAGGGAGGGTGCAGAGAAGATTTATCAGATAAAATGAAGGGCTTTGTCGGGGAGAAGGATTAGAGTGATCGTGCAGTAGGTTAAAGGGTCGGCACAATATTGTGGGCCGAAAGGCCTGCACTGTGCCGTGTTATTCTCATTTAGTATGAGATTAATCTAACAGTTGGGGAGGATTTTTAGGTACAGAATTGGTCACCTTTGTTTCAGAATACCACTATAGACGGCAAGATCAGGGTTCAATTCCCGCCGCTGTCTGTAAGGAGTTTGTTCGTTCTCCCTGTGACCGTGTGGGTTTCCTCCTGGTGCTTCGGTTTCCTCCCACATCCCATGGACGGTGAGGGTTAGTAGGTTAATTGGTCGAGTGGGTGTAATTGGGCAGTGTGGACTGGTTTGGCCGGAAGATCCTGCTACTGTGCTATTTTTCTAAATAAAATAAAAATATATACATTCTACTGGTGTGGGGATTTGTATCAGTGCCTGTACTGATAAAACAATTAGAAAGCAGAGTAGACAACACGAGTGAATCTGCAGATGCTGGAAATAAACAAAAACACAAAATGCTGGCGGAACTCAGCAGGCCAGACAGCATCTATGGGAGGAGGTAGTGACGACGTTTCAGGCCGAAACCCTTCATCAGGAGTGAAGTAACATGGGATAGTGGAGGGGGGATAAGAAGTGGGGGGAGGGATGAAGTAGAGAGCTGGGAAGTGATAGGCTGAAGGGAAGTGGGCTAGGGGGAAGGTGGAGAATTATGGGAAATAAAAGAGAAAGAAAGGTAGGGCTGGGGGGAGATAGTAGTGAGGGGGGAAAAGAGAGAGAAAGAGAACCAGACTAAAATTATAGATAGGGATGGGGTGGGGGGGGGGGGCAAGGGTATCAGCGGAGGTCTGTGAGTTGAGTGTTCATGCCGGCAGGTAGGAGGCTACCTAGGTGGGAGATAAGGTACTGCTCCATCAACCTGCGTGCGGCCTCATCTTGACGGTAGAGGAGGCCATGGACAGACATATCGGAGTGGGAGTGGTCTGTGGAATTGAAGTGTGTGACCACATGGAGATCCCGCCACTGCTGGAGGACTGAGCGCCGGTGTTCGGCGAAACGGTCTACCAGTCTGCAGCGGGTCTCCCCAATGTATAAATGGCCACATCGGGAGCACCAGATACAGTATATCACCCCAGTTGACTCACAGGTGAAGTGGCCGTCAAGTTTAGAAGAATTGCGGGGGGGGGGGGGGGTGGGGGAGTCCTCATTGAAACCTATCGAATATTGAAAGGCTTAGATAGAGTGGATGTGGAGAGGATGTTTCCTGTAGTGGGGGAGTCTAGGACCAGAGGGCACAGATAGAGTGGACGTGGAGAGGATGTTTCCTATAGTGGAGGAGTCTAGGACCAGAGGACACAGATAGAGTGGATTGGAGAGGATGTTTCCTATAGTGGGAGAGTCTAGGCCCAGAGGACACAGAGTGGATGTGGAGAGGATGTTTCCTATTGTGGGAGAGTCCAGGACCAGAGGACACAGATAGAGTGGATGTGGAGAGGATGTTTCCTATAGTGGGGGAGTCTAGGACCAGAGGACACAGATAGAGTGGATGTGGAGAGGATGTTTCCTATTGTGGGAGAGTCCAGGACCAGAGGGCACAGTCTCAGAATAGAGTGACGTCCATTTAGAACAGAGCTGAGGAGGAATTTCTTCAGCCAAGTGGTAGTGAATCTGTGGAATTCATTGCCACAGACAGCTGTGGAGGCCAAATCATTGGGTATATTTAAAGCAGAGCTTGATAAGTTCTTGATTAGAGCGTCAAAGGTTACGGGGGGGGGTGGAGGGAGGATGGGGTTGAGAGGGAAAATAAATCGGCCATGATGGAATGGCAGAGCAGACTAGATGGGCTGAATGGCCTGATTCTGCTCCTATGTCTTATGGTCTTGTGTTGTTTTCCTAGGCCTTTGTCTCTCGCTTTGAAGTGCAAAGGAAGCACTTCTGTTCATACAGATGCAATCGGGTTTATTCTCACTGGCATCTCGTGAAGTTTGCTTTATGGCAACAGTACAGTGCAATCCATTAAATAAAAAAATCACCAAAGTTACAATTAGTTACATAAATAAATACAAAAGACCAATCATGAGGTAGTGTTCAGCCGTTCAGAAATCTGATGGCATAGAGCGAGAAGCTGTTCCCGAATCGTCTTCAGGCCCCTGTACCTCCTCCCTGATGGTAGCAATGAGAAGAGGGCATGTCCTGGGTGATGGGGGTCCTGTATCATTGACAGTGCCTTCAGGCTCCTGTACCCCCTCCCTGACGGTAGCAATGAGAAGAGGGCATGTCCTAGGTGATGGGGGTCCTGAATGATGGACGCCGGCAGTGTCATTCGGAAAGCCGTTCAGTGACATTGTGTAGTGTAGTTGGTACTGTTGTGCATGAATTGTGGCTACCAGTGTGCTCCTAAGAACGGTAATGTGCAAGTCACCAACTGCATTGTTTTATAGTCATAGAAAAGTACAGCACAGAAACAGGCCATTCAGCCCATCTAGTCCATGCCACACCACTTAATCCTACTCCCATCAACCCCCAACGGGACCATAGCCCTTCATACCCCTACCATCCATGTACCTATCCAAACTTCACTTAAACGTTGAAATAGAGCTCACATGCACCGGCAGCTCATTCCACACCTTCACAACCATCTGAGTGAAAAAGTTTCCCCTTGTGTTCCCCTTAAACTTTTCATCTTTCAGGCTGAACTCGTGATCTCTTGTTGTCCCTCCCACCCTCAGTGGGAAAAGCCTGCTTGCATTAATTCTGTCTATACCCCTCATAATTTTGTGCATCTTTATCAAATCTCTCAATCTTTTATGTTCTAAGGAATAAAGTCCTAACCTATTGAATCTTTCCTTATAACTCAGGTCCTCCAGACCCGGCAACATCCTTGTAAATTTTCTCTGTGCTCTTTCAACATAGCTTGCACCTTTCCTTTAGGCAGGTGACCAGAACTGCACATGATACTCCAAATTAGGTCTGATACAACATCAATGTAACAGTGTTATGGAGTTACAGATCATTGAAACACACCCTTCGGCCCATATAACAATTACAGCACGGAAACAGGCCATCTCGGCCCTTCTAGTCCGTGCCGAACGCTTACTCTCACCTAGTCCCACCGACCTGCACTCAACCACTCTCTGAGTAAAGAAATTCCCCCTCGTGTTACCCTTAAACTTTTGCCCCCTCTCAACTCATGTCCTTTTGTTTGATTCTCCCCTACCCTCAATGGAAAAAGCCTATCCACGTCAACTCTATCTATCCCCCTTATAATTTTAAGTACCTCTATCAAATAAAGACCTAACTTGTTCAACCTTTCTCTGTAACTTAGGTGCTGAAACCCAGGTAACATTCTAGTAAATCTCCTCTGTACTCTCTCTATTTTGTTGACATCTTTCCTATAATTCGGTGACCAGAACTGTACACAATACTCCAAATTTGGCCTTACCAATGCCTTGTACAATTTTAACATTACATCCCAACTCCTATGCTCAATGCTCTGATTTATAAAGGCCAGCATACCAAAAGCTTTCTTCACCACCCTATCCACATGAGATTCCACCTTCAGGAAACTATGCACCATTATTCCCAGATCACTCTGTTCTACTGCATTCCTCAATGCCCTACCATTTACTACCTGATCCATTCTGCCTAGTCCCATTGACCCGCACCTGCACCATAGCTCTCCTGTTCATATACTTACCAAAATTTCTCTTAAATTCTGAAATCGAACCCACGTCCACTACTTCCGCTGGCAACAGTTTTGAAGACAGCAAACTGAGGATGAGAGAGGGGCCCCTCCACTCCCCCCACCCAATAAACTCACCCTTCTGTTGGTGGAGGGAGCCTTTAGACATCCTCATCTGTTCGGCTGCATTTGCAATGTGCAATGCCCCCTCAGTGGAGTTGGCCCTGGGATTTGGCCCGGCGTACAAGCGTGTGCAGCTGGGTGGGTTCGGAGGGGTAGAATCAGGTAGATTTTGTCGTGGTTTCTCGTGCCCTACAAATGACCAGGAGACGCAGAAGATTCTTCAAGAAGTATTAAGCTGAGACAGTCATTGAGCTAGTCGCTGATTGCCCACCGTCCTTGTACACAGCATTTTTTATAGCAATCTCCTGGTTTAGTTGCATTAGCATATCCAATCGGTCTACAGTTGTGTATCACACCTACATCCGCCACTATTGTTTCTATCCATTGACTTAATCATGTTCTAATCTACATCTCTTAGCTACCTCTCATTAACACACCATTGTCTTCTACATTCTTAAGATTTCATTCTCATACTAAATTGGGTACATGCATAGCTAATAGCAAGTTTCAAAGCTGACTACATAGTTTTGGTTACACAGCAAACAATTTCAACTTTTATACTCCAATAAGATTAGCTCAGGAACTCCACTAAAAGAGCCAGACCGGGAAACGCTGTATGAACCTGTAGAGCACTAACGTCACTTACCGGTGTCGGTGACTGGAAAGCTGCTGGGATTGGAGAGCTCTGGATTAAAGCTCCAGTTTCTCCCACGATCCAAAGACGTAGGGTTAGTGAGTTGTGGGCATGTTGGTGCCGGAAGCATAGAGACACCTGTGGGCTGCCCCCAACGCACTGTGTCGGTTGCTGCTGCAAAAGACACATTTCACAAGGCATGTTTCCATGTTGAGCTTTGACAAATAAAGCTCATCTTTAGAAACACACACAGAACGCCGGAGGAACTCAGTAAGTCAGGTAGCATCTATCTTCATCAGGAATGGGGAGGAAAAGGGGCAGATCCCACCCACCTTCTCCCTCACCTTGACTTACTCATCACCTGCCATCTTGTACTCCTCCCCCCTCCCCCACCATCTTATTCTGGCCTCTTCCCTCTTCCTTTCCAGTCCTGATGAAAGCCTTGTGTTCCGTCTGCGTAGCCTCCAACCTGATGGCATGAACATTGATATCTCAAATTTTGGGTAATTGCCCCCTTCACTATTCCCCCATTCCTGTTACCCTCCCTCATCTTTATCTCCTTACCTGCCCATCACCTCACCTGGTGTTCCTCCCCCTTCCCTTTCTTCCATGGTCTTATGTCCTCTCCTATCAGATTCCCCCTTCTCCAGCCCTGTATCTCTTTCAGCAATCGACTTCCCAGCCCTTTACTTCACCGCTCCACCTCTCCCGGTTCCATCTATCACCTTGTACTCCTTCCTCTCGTCCCCCCACTTTCTTACTCCGACTTCTCTTTTTTCTCCCAGTCCTAATGAAGGGTCTCTGCCTTAAACGTCAACTGTTCACTCTTTTCCATAGATGCTGCCTGGTCTGCTGAGTTCCTCCAGCATTTTGTGTGCATTACTTTTGTAGCCCCCCGGCACGCTTAGGCTCACTCAACTCGCTTCCGTCTGGGGGAGCAGCCTTCGGCCCCACCAAACTGGGTAATCAGCTGGTGTGGATGCTGTGTGATGTCCCCGCCTCGCCAAAGAACAAACAGTACACCATATGCGATTAAATGATTAAACTTACTAGAACTAGAGATTACTAGAACTAAGTGATTAATAACGATACAGTATACATGAAGGAAAAGAAAATAAAGAAAAGGCACCAAAACTTATCAAAGTCCAAACCACTTCATGCACAGCCTTTGGAGCTCAATTACTGAAGTCTTCTGGCCACCATTCGATCTCCTCAGACCTCCTCGACTCGTAGCTCAGGACCACCCGAAGTGATCAACCAAGAGCCCCCTGTTTTCGTCTCCTCTCCTCACCGAAAGCCCTGGCCTTGGACCCCCGCTCGGGGTCTGTTCCGTCGCTAGTTTACAGACCCAGAAGAGAGAATAACATTAATCCCAATTGGTTAATAAATGAATACAATTCTCATTATCAGTAATTTTAACCCAAACAAAACTGCGAGAAAAGCAATTATCATAACAAAGAAGCATTCCAAGAAGCCATTATGATTAACATATGCAGGGACAAAAAAATCCCCCACAAAGAAGAAACCCCCTTACACTTTGATTTCCAGCATCTGCAGAGTTTCTCTTGTTTGTAATCTGCAGAATCTCTTGTGCTAAAATGGTTTCTCTGAGTCTTTAACGTCCTTCTGGTTTTCCTCCCCCCAAGGGATCCATGGACAACCTGTACACGTGGAATGACATGAACGAGCCCTCGGTGTTCAATGGGCCAGAGGTCACCATGCACAAGGACAATGTCCACATGGGTGGCTGGGAGCACAGGGACATCCACAACCTCTACGCCTTCTACGTGGTGAGTCTCGGCCACGGGCAGACCGGGTACCTGTACCTCGTGGAGCTTTTACGCTGCCGTTTTGATTTATCTAACTGGCTTTTTAATTAATCCTCACGAGTGTTTATGACACATTTCTCATTGGGTAGTTCAGTATTGGTTTGCTATTTCCAGCAGGTGGCAAGCTTCAGTTTCGCATGCCGTCCAGATCACTCCATACATTCAGTTAGTGTGAAGAAAATCAGGAGGAGTGTTGTGTAAACCCAAGCGATTTTGCAGATGCTCGAAATCTTGAGAAAGACATGAATCTAGTGCCTGCTGAGGTGGCAGAGCAAATAAAGGCATTTGGATAATAGAGACATTTGGATAGGCACGTGGATGTGAGGAGGACATTGTGCAGTTAGGAGGGATTAGTGTTTGGGTGTTTTTGATTTGCCTTTTAGCTGGTTCAGCACAATGTTAAGGGCTGAATGGCCTGTTCCGGTGCTTTACTAATGCACAAAATGCTGGAGGAACTCAGCAGGCCAGGCAGCATCTGTGGAGGGGAATAAACAGTTGATGTTTCGAGCTGAGACCCTTCATCAGGACTGGAAGCGAAGGGGGGCAGAAGGCAGGGTATTGAAGGTGGGGGCGGGGGGGGGGAATACAGTATAAACACAGGAGATTCTACAGGTGCTGTATCCCTGCACCACCTCATTCTGGTTTCCTCCCCACTCCTTTTGCAGTTGTGATGAAGGGTCTCGACCCAAAGCATTAACTGTTCATTCCTCTCCACGGGATATAGCATTGCATTTACAGATGGAGTGCAGTGCGGGCAAACGCAGCGGGGTAGATTGGGAGATCGAGAATTCATCTTTAGCTTGTAAGAGTCTGATGACACTGGGGTGGAGTCTGATGAGAAGTGTAGACAGAGTCCCTGGAGGGGAGGCTAGTTTCTGCGATGTGCTGAGCTGTGTCCACAACTCTCTGTGGTTTCTGGTGGTCACGGGCCGTACCAGGAGAGGATGCTTGCACCTTGTGGTTAGGACGAAGGGGTCAGCCGCTGCCTGGAATCACCGTAGTGTGTGTGTGTGTGGGGAGGGGGAGATCCCCACAGGGCAGCACGGTAGCGTAGTGGTTAGCACAACGCTTTACAGGACAGGCGACCCAGGTTCAATTCCCACCGCTGCGCCTGTGAGGAGTTTGTATGTTCTCCCTGTGACTGCACAGATTTCCTCCGGGTGCTCCGGTTTCCTCCCACAGTTCAAAGATGTACCGGTCGGTAGGTTACTTGGTCATTTAAAATTGTCCCATGATCAGGCTGGGGTTAAATCAGGAGATTGCTGGGCGGCACGACTGTATCTCCATAAACAAATAAATAGAACTTCAACGTTCAAAGTAAACTCATTATCAAAATACATACATTACAATATTCTGCTACTAGAAATTTGTTTTCTTATCGGCGTTTACAAAAAATACAATAAAACTTTTGAAAAATTGTACAAGACTGGCAAACAACCGATGCGCAAAAGAAGAAAAAACGTGCAAATAATAAACTAAAACGTAACTTGCAGAGTCCCTGAAAGTGAGTCCATAGTTTAGAGAATCAGTCCAGAGTTGAGGTGAGTGACGTTATCCACACCGGTTCAGGAAACCGATGATTGAGGAGTAATGACTGTTCCTGAACCTGGTGGTGTGGGACCTGAGGCTCCTGTACCTCCTTCCCGATAATAAAGAGGAGCTTTATTTGTCAGGTACGTCAAGACGTACAGTGAAATGCGTCATTTGTGTCAATGACCAACACAGCCCATGGGTGGCGCCCACATAGCATGTCCACAGCTCTCTGACCCTGACCCATACGACTTTGGATTGTGGGAGGAAACCTGCGAAATCACGGGGAGAACGTGCAAACTCCTCGCAGGCAGCGGTGGGAATCGAACCCAGATTGCTGATGCTGTAAATGTTATACTGACCACTTCACTACCGTGCTGTGGTAGCGAGAAGACGTGTGTGCCGAGCTCCGGGCCGGTGTGTGCCGGAGCAATGTTCCTCTACACCTGCAGCCCTTCTCCTTCGGCTGGCAGAGGATTCTGGGTGAGGGACAGGCTGTCGGAACGAGGAAATTTAAGGAAAGCATCCTGGATGTCCGTAAAATCATAAGACACAGGAGCAGATTTAGACCAATCGGCCCATCGAGTCTACTCCATCTGTCCGTCGTGCCCATTCTTCTGCCCTCCTCCCCCCCCGTCACCTTTGACATCCTTACCAATCAACCTAAAGAGCCTGTCAACCTCCACTTTAAATATACCCAGTGACTCGACCTCCACAGCCGTCAGCAACGAATTCACCACCCTCCGGCTGAAGAAATCCCTCCTCATCTCTGTTCTTAAGGGATGTCTTGTATTCTGACGCTGCGCCCTCTAGTCCTAGACTCACCCCACTATAGGAACATCCTCTCCACATCCACTCTATCTGTGTCCTCTGGTCCTAGACTCCCCCACCATAGGAAACACCCTCTCCACATCCACTCTAACTGTGTCCTCTGGTCCTAGACTCCCCCCACTATAGGAAACATCCTCTCCACATCCACTCTATCTGTGTCCTCTGGTCCTAGACTCCCACACTACAGGAAACATCCTCTCCACATCCACTCTATCTGTGTCCTCTGGTCCCAGACTCCCCACTATAGGAAACATCCTCTCCACATCCACTCTATCTGTGTCCTCTGGTCCTAGACTCTCCCACTATAGGAAACATCCTCTCCACATCCACTCTATCTGTGTCCTCTGGTCCTAGACTCTCCCACTATAGGAAACATCCTCTCCACATCCACTCTATCAGTGCCCTCTGGTCCTAGACTCCCCCACTATAGGAAACATCCTCTCCACGTCCACTCTATCTGTGTCCTCTGGTCCTAGACTCCCCCACTATAGGAAACATCTTCTCCACATTCATTCTATCTGTGTCCTCTGGTCCTAGACTCCCCCACTGTAGGAAATATCCTCTCCACATCCACTCTATCTGTGTCCTCTGGTCCTAGACTCCCCCACTATAGGAAACATCTTCTCCACATTCATTCTATCTGTGTCCTCTGGTCCTAGACTCCCCCACTGTAGGAAATATCCTCTCCACATCCACTCTATCTGTGTCCTCTGGTCCTAGACTCCCCCACTGTAGGAAACATCCTCTCCACGTCCACTCTATCTGTGTCCTCTGGTCCTAGACTCCCCCACTATAGGAAACATCTTCTCCACATGCATTCTATCTGTGTCCTCTGGTCCTAGACTCCCCCACTATAGGAAACATCCTCTCCACATCCACTCTATCTGTGTCCTCTGGTCCTAGACTCCCCCACTGTAGGAAATATCCTCTCCACATCCACTCTATCTGTGTCCTCTGGTCCTAGACTCCCCCACTATAGGAAAAATCCTCTCCACATCCACTCTATCTGTGTCCTCTGGTCCTAGACTCCCCCACTATAGGAAAAATCCTCTCCACATCCACTCTATCTGTGTCCTCTGGTCCTAGACTCCCCCACTATAGGAAACATCCTCTCCACATCCACTCTATCTGTGTCCTCTGGTCCTAGACTCCCCCACTATAGGAAAAATCCTCTCCACATCCACTCTATCTGTGTCCTCTGGTCCTAGACTCCCCCACTATAGGAAACATCCTCTCCACATCCACTCTATCTGTGTCCTCTGGTCCTAGAATCCCCCACTATAGGAAAAATCCTCTCCACATCCACTCTATCTGTGTCCTCTGGTCCTAGACTCCCCCACTATAGGAAACATCCTCTCCACATCCACTCTATCTGTGTCCTCTGGTCCTAGACTCCCCCACTATAGGAAACATCCTCTCCACATCCACTCTATCTGTGTCCTCTGGTCCTAGACTCCCCCACTATAGGAAACATCCTCTCCACATCCACTCTATCTGTGTCCTCTGGTCCTAGACTCCCCCACTATAGGAACATACTCTCCACATCCACTCTATCTGTGTCCTCTGGTCCTAGACTCCCCCACCATAGGAAACACCCTCTCCACATCCACTCTAACTGTGTCCTCTGGTCCTAGACTCCCCCACTATAGGAAACATCCTCTCCACATCCACTCTATCTGTGTCCTCTGGTCCCAGACTCCCCACTATAGGAAACATCCTCTCCACATCCACTCTATCTGTGTCCTCTGGTCCTAGACTCTCCCACTATAGGAAACATCCTCTCCACATCCACTCTATCTGTGTCCTCTGGTCCTAGACTCTCCCACTATAGGAAACATCCTCTCCACATCCACTCTATCAGTGCCCTCTGGTCCTAGACTCCCCCACTATAGGAAACATCCTCTCCACGTCCACTCTATCTGTGTCCTCTGGTCCTAGACCCCCCCACTATAGGAAACATCTTCTCCACATTCATTCTATCTGTGTCCTCTGGTCCTAGACTCCCCCACTGTAGGAAATATCCTCTCCACATCCACTCTATCTGTGTCCTCTGGTCCTAGACTCCCCCACTATAGGAAACATCTTCTCCACATCCACTCTATCTGTGTCCTCTGGTCCTAGACTCCCCCACTGTAGGAAACATCCTCTCCACGTCCACTCTATCTGTGTCCTCTGGTCCTAGACTCCCCCACTATAGGAAACATCTTCTCCACATGCATTCTATCTGTGTCCTCTGGTCCTAGACTCCCCCACTATAGGAAACATCCTCTCCACATCCACTCTATCTGTGTCCTCTGGTCCTAGACTCCCCCACTGTAGGAAATATCCTCTCCACATCCACTCTATCTGTGTCCTCTGGTCCTAGACTCCCCCACTATAGGAAAAATCCTCTCCACATCCACTCTATCTGTGTCCTCTGGTCCTAGACTCCCCCACTGTAGGAAATATCCTCTCCACATCCACTCTATCTGTGTCCTCTGGTCCTAGACTCCCCCACTGTAGGAAACATCCTCTCCACGTCCACTCTATCTGTGTCCTCTGGTCCTAGACTCCCCCACTATAGGAAAAATCCTCTCCACATCCACTCTATCTGTGTCCTCTGGTCCTAGACTCCCCCACTATAGGAAACATCCTCTCCACATCCACTCTATCTGTGTCCTCTGGTCCTAGACTCCCCCACTATAGGAAAAATCCTCTCCACATCCACTCTATCTGTGTCCTCTGGTCCTAGACTCCCCCACTATAGGAAACATCCTCTCCACATCCACTCTATCTGTGTCCTCTGGTCCTAGACTCCCCCACTATAGGAAAAATCCTCTCCACATCCACTCTATCTGTGTCCTCTGGTCCTAGACTCCCCCACTATAGGAAACATCCTCTCCACATCCACTCTATCTGTGTCCTCTGGTCCTAGACTCCCCCACTATAGGAAACATCCTCTCCACATCCACTCTATCTGTGTCCTCTGGTCCTAGACTCCCCCACTATAGGAAACATCCTCTCCACATCCACTCTATCTGTGTCCTCTGGTCCTAGACTCCCCCACTATAGGAACATACTCTCCACATCCACTCTATCTGTGTCCTCTGGTCCTAGACTCCCCCACCATAGGAAACACCCTCTCCACATCCACTCTAACTGTGTCCTCTGGTCCTAGACTCCCCCACTATAGGAAACATCCTCTCCACATCCACTCTATCTGTGTCCTCTGGTCCCAGACTCCCCACTATAGGAAACATCCTCTCCACATCCACTCTATCTGTGTCCTCTGGTCCTAGACTCTCCCACTATAGGAAACATCCTCTCCACATCCACTCTATCTGTGTCCTCTGGTCCTAGACTCTCCCACTATAGGAAACATCCTCTCCACATCCACTCTATCAGTGCCCTCTGGTCCTAGACTCCCCCACTATAGGAAACATCCTCTCCACGTCCACTCAATCTGTGTCCTCTGGTCCTAGACTCCCCCACTATAGGAAACATCTTCTCCACATTCATTCTATCTGTGTCCTCTGGTCCTAGACTCCCCCACTGTAGGAAATATCCTCTCCACATCCACTCTATCTGTGTCCTCTGGTCCTAGACTCCCCCACTATAGGAAACATCTTCTCCAAATTCATTCTATCTGTGTCCTCTGGTCCTAGACTCCCCCACTGTAGGAAATATCCTCTCCACATCCACTCTATCTGTGTCCTCTGGTCCTAGACTCCCCCACTGTAGGAAACATCCTCTCCACGTCCACTCTATCTGTGTCCTCTGGTCCTAGACTCCCCCACTATAGGAAACATCTTCTCCACATGCATTCTATCTGTGTCCTCTGGTCCTAGACTCCCCCACTATAGGAAACATCCTCTCCACATCCACTCTATCTGTGTCCTCTGGTCCTAGACTCCCCCACTGTAGGAAATATCCTCTCCACATCCACTCTATCTGTGTCCTCTGGTCCTAGACTCCCCCAATATAGGAAAAATCCTCTCCACATCCACTCTATCTGTGTCCTCTGGTCCTAGACTCCCCCACTATAGGAAAAATCCTCTCCACATCCACTCTATCTGTGTCCTCTGGTCCTAGACTCCCCCACTATAGGAAACATCCTCTCCACATCCACTCTATCTGTGTCCTCTGGTCCTAGACTCCCCCACTATAGGAAAAATCCTCTCCACATCCACTCTATCTGTGTCCTCTGGTCCTAGACTCCCCCACTATAGGAAACATCCTCTCCACATCCACTCTATCTGTGTCCTCTGGTCCTAGACTCCCCCACTATAGGAAAAATCCTCTCCACATCCACTCTATCTGTGTCCTCTGGTCCTAGACTCCCCCACTATAGGAAACATCCTCTCCACATCCACTCTATCTGTGTCCTCTGGTCCTAGACTCCCCCACTATAGGAAACATCCTCTCCACATCCACTCTATCTGTGTCCTCTGGTCCTAGACTCCCCCACTATAGGAAACATCCTCTCCACATCCACTCTATCTGTGTCCTCTGGTCCTAGACTCCCCCACTATAGGAACATACTCTCCACATCCACTCTATCTGTGTCCTCTGGTCCTAGACTCCCCCACTATAGGAAACATCCTCTCCACATCCACTCTATCTGTGTCCTCTGGTCCTAGACTCCCCCACTATAGGAAACATCCTCTCCACATCCACTCTATCTGTGTCCTCTGGTCCTAGACTCCCCCACCATAGGAAACACCCTCTCCACATCCACTCTAACTGTGTCCTCTGGTCCTAGACTCCCCCACTATAGGAAACATCCTCTCCACATCCACTCTATCTGTGTCCTCTGGTCCCAGACTCCCCACTATAGGAAACATCCTCTCCACATCCACTCTATCTGTGTCCTCTGGTCCTAGACTCTCCCACTATAGGAAACATCCTCTCCACATCCACTCTATCTGTGTCCTCTGGTCCTAGACTCTCCCACTATAGGAAACATCCTCTCCACATCCACTCTATCAGTGCCCTCTGGTCCTAGACTCCCCCACCATAGGAAACACCCTCTCCACATCCACTCTAACTGTGTCCTCTGGTCCTAGACTCCCCCCACTATAGGAAACATCCTCTCCACATCCACTCTATCTGTGTCCTCTGGTCCTAGACTCCCACACTACAGGAAACATCCTCTCCACATCCACTCTATCTGTGTCCTCTGGTCCCAGACTCCCCACTATAGGAAACATCCTCTCCACATCCACTCTATCTGTGTCCTCTGGTCCTAGACTCTCCCACTATAGGAAACATCCTCTCCACATCCACTCTATCTGTGTCCTCTGGTCCTAGACTCCCCCACTATAGGAACATACTCTCCACATCCACTCTATCTGTGTCCTCTGGTCCTAGACTCCCCCACCATAGGAAACACCCTCTCCACATCCACTCTAACTGTGTCCTCTGGTCCTAGACTCCCCCACTATAGGAAACATCCTCTCCACATCCACTCTATCTGTGTCCTCTGGTCCCAGACTCCCCACTATAGGAAACATCCTCTCCACATCCACTCTATCTGTGTCCTCTGGTCCTAGACTCTCCCACTATAGGAAACATCCTCTCCACATCCACTCTATCTGTGTCCTCTGGTCCTAGACTCTCCCACTATAGGAAACATCCTCTCCACATCCACTCTATCAGTGCCCTCTGGTCCTAGACTCCCCCACTATAGGAAACATCCTCTCCACGTCCACTCTATCTGTGTCCTCTGGTCCTAGACCCCCCCACTATAGGAAACATCTTCTCCACATTCATTCTATCTGTGTCCTCTGGTCCTAGACTCCCCCACTGTAGGAAATATCCTCTCCACATCCACTCTATCTGTGTCCTCTGGTCCTAGACTCCCCCACTATAGGAAACATCTTCTCCACATCCACTCTATCTGTGTCCTCTGGTCCTAGACTCCCCCACTGTAGGAAACATCCTCTCCACGTCCACTCTATCTGTGTCCTCTGGTCCTAGACTCCCCCACTATAGGAAACATCTTCTCCACATGCATTCTATCTGTGTCCTCTGGTCCTAGACTCCCCCACTATAGGAAACATCCTCTCCACATCCACTCTATCTGTGTCCTCTGGTCCTAGACTCCCCCACTGTAGGAAATATCCTCTCCACATCCACTCTATCTGTGTCCTCTGGTCCTAGACTCCCCCACTATAGGAAAAATCCTCTCCACATCCACTCTATCTGTGTCCTCTGGTCCTAGACTCCCCCACTATAGGAAAAATCCTCTCCACATCCACTCTATCTGTGTCCTCTGGTCCTAGACTCCCCCACTATAGGAAACATCCTCTCCACATCCACTCTATCTGTGTCCTCTGGTCCTAGACTCCCCCACTATAGGAAAAATCCTCTCCACATCCACTCTATCTGTGTCCTCTGGTCCTAGACTCCCCCACTATAGGAAACATCCTCTCCACATCCACTCTATCTGTGTCCTCTGGTCCTAGACTCCCCCACTATAGGAAAAATCCTCTCCACATCCACTCTATCTGTGTCCTCTGGTCCTAGACTCCCCCACTATAGGAAACATCCTCTCCACATCCACTCTATCTGTGTCCTCTGGTCCTAGACTCCCCCACTATAGGAAACATCCTCTCCACATCCACTCTATCTGTGTCCTCTGGTCCTAGACTCCCCCACTATAGGAAACATCCTCTCCACATCCACTCTATCTGTGTCCTCTGGTCCTAGACTCCCCCACTATAGGAACATACTCTCCACATCCACTCTATCTGTGTCCTCTGGTCCTAGACTCCCCCACCATAGGAAACACCCTCTCCACATCCACTCTAACTGTGTCCTCTGGTCCTAGACTCCCCCACTATAGGAAACATCCTCTCCACATCCACTCTATCTGTGTCCTCTGGTCCCAGACTCCCCACTATAGGAAACATCCTCTCCACATCCACTCTATCTGTGTCCTCTGGTCCTAGACTCTCCCACTATAGGAAACATCCTCTCCACATCCACTCTATCTGTGTCCTCTGGTCCTAGACTCTCCCACTATAGGAAACATCCTCTCCACATCCACTCTATCAGTGCCCTCTGGTCCTAGACTCCCCCACTATAGGAAACATCCTCTCCACGTCCACTCTATCTGTGTCCTCTGGTCCTAGACTCCCCCACTATAGGAAACATCTTCTCCACATTCATTCTATCTGTGTCCTCTGGTCCTAGACTCCCCCACTGTAGGAAATATCCTCTCCACATCCACTCTATCTGTGTCCTCTGGTCCTAGACTCCCCCACTATAGGAAACATCTTCTCCACATTCATTCTATCTGTGTCCTCTGGTCCTAGACTCCCCCACTGTAGGAAATATCCTCTCCACATCCACTCTATCTGTGTCCTCTGGTCCTAGACTCCCCCACTGTAGGAAACATCCTCTCCACGTCCACTCTATCTGTGTCCTCTGGTCCTAGACTCCCCCACTATAGGAAACATCTTCTCCACATGCATTCTATCTGTGTCCTCTGGTCCTAGACTCCCCCACTATAGGAAACATCCTCTCCACATCCACTCTATCTGTGTCCTCTGGTCCTAGACTCCCCCACTGTAGGAAATATCCTCTCCACATCCACTCTATCTGTGTCCTCTGGTCCTAGACTCCCCCAATATAGGAAAAATCCTCTCCACATCCACTCTATCTGTGTCCTCTGGTCCTAGACTCCCCCACTATAGGAAAAATCCTCTCCACATCCACTCTATCTGTGTCCTCTGGTCCTAGACTCCCCCACTATAGGAAACATCCTCTCCACATCCACTCTATCTGTGTCCTCTGGTCCTAGACTCCCCCACTATAGGAAAAATCCTCTCCACATCCACTCTATCTGTGTCCTCTGGTCCTAGACTCCCCCACTATAGGAAACATCCTCTCCACATCCACTCTATCTGTGTCCTCTGGTCCTAGACTCCCCCACTATAGGAAAAATCCTCTCCACATCCACTCTATCTGTGTCCTCTGGTCCTAGACTCCCCCACTATAGGAAACATCCTCTCCACATCCACTCTATCTGTGTCCTCTGGTCCTAGACTCCCCCACTATAGGAAACATCCTCTCCACATCCACTCTATCTGTGTCCTCTGGTCCTAGACTCCCCCACTATAGGAAACATCCTCTCCACATCCACTCTATCTGTGTCCTCTGGTCCTAGACTCCCCCACTATAGGAACATACTCTCCACATCCACTCTATCTGTGTCCTCTGGTCCTAGACTCCCCCACTATAGGAAACATCCTCTCCACATCCACTCTATCTGTGTCCTCTGGTCCTAGACTCCCCCACTATAGGAAACATCCTCTCCACATCCACTCTATCTGTGTCCTCTGGTCCTAGACTCCCCCACCATAGGAAACACCCTCTCCACATCCACTCTAACTGTGTCCTCTGGTCCTAGACTCCCCCACTATAGGAAACATCCTCTCCACATCCACTCTATCTGTGTCCTCTGGTCCCAGACTCCCCACTATAGGAAACATCCTCTCCACATCCACTCTATCTGTGTCCTCTGGTCCTAGACTCTCCCACTATAGGAAACATCCTCTCCACATCCACTCTATCTGTGTCCTCTGGTCCTAGACTCTCCCACTATAGGAAACATCCTCTCCACATCCACTCTATCAGTGCCCTCTGGTCCTAGACTCCCCCACCATAGGAAACACCCTCTCCACATCCACTCTAACTGTGTCCTCTGGTCCTAGACTCCCCCCACTATAGGAAACATCCTCTCCACATCCACTCTATCTGTGTCCTCTGGTCCTAGACTCCCACACTACAGGAAACATCCTCTCCACATCCACTCTATCTGTGTCCTCTGGTCCCAGACTCCCCACTATAGGAAACATCCTCTCCACATCCACTCTATCTGTGTCCTCTGGTCCTAGACTCTCCCACTATAGGAAACATCCTCTCCACATCCACTCTATCTGTGTCCTCTGGTCCTAGACTCTCCCACTATAGGAAACATCCTCTCCACATCCACTCTATCAGTGCCCTCTGGTCCTAGACTCCCCCACTATAGGAAACATCCTCTCCACGTCCACTCTATCTGTGTCCTCTGGTCCTAGACTCCCCCACTATAGGAAACATCTTCTCCACATTCATTCTATCTGTGTCCTCTGGTCCTAGACTCCCCCACTGTAGGAAATATCCTCTCCACATCCACTCTATCTGTGTCCTCTGGTCCTAGACTCCCCCACTATAGGAAACATCTTCTCCACATTCATTCTATCTGTGTCCTCTGGTCCTAGACTCCCCCACTGTAGGAAATATCCTCTCCACATCCACTCTATCTGTGTCCTCTGGTCCTAGACTCCCCCACTGTAGGAAACATCCTCTCCACGTCCACTCTATCTGTGTCCTCTGGTCCTAGACTCCCCCACTATAGGAAACATCTTCTCCAGATGCATTCTATCTGTGTCCTCTGGTCCTAGACTCCCCCACTATAGGAAACATCCTCTCCACATCCACTCTATCTGTGTCCTCTGGTCCTAGACTCCCCCACTGTAGGAAATATCCTCTCCACATCCACTCTATCTGTGTCCTCTGGTCCTAGACTCCCCCACTATAGGAAAAATCCTCTCCACATCCACTCTATCTGTGTCCTCTGGTCCTAGACTCCCCCACTATAGGAAAAATCCTCTCCACATCCACTCTATCTGTGTCCTCTGGTCCTAGACTCCCCCACTATAGGAAACATCCTCTCCACATCCACTCTATCTGTGTCCTCTGGTCCTAGACTCCCCCACTATAGGAAAAATCCTCTCCACATCCACTCTATCTGTGTCCTCTGGTCCTAGACTCCCCCACTATAGGAAACATCCTCTCCACATCCACTCTATCTGTGTCCTCTGGTCCTAGACTCCCCCACTATAGGAAAAATCCTCTCCACATCCACTCTATCTGTGTCCTCTGGTCCTAGACTCCCCCACTATAGGAAACATCCTCTCCACATCCACTCTATCTGTGTCCTCTGGTCCTAGACTCCCCCACTATAGGAAACATCCTCTCCACATCCACTCTATCTGTGTCCTCTGGTCCTAGACTCCCCCACTATAGGAAACATCCTCTCCACATCCACTCTATCTGTGTCCTCTGGTCCTAGACTCCCCCACTATAGGAACATACTCTCCACATCCACTCTATCTGTGTCCTCTGGTCCTAGACTCCCCCACTATAGGAAACATCCTCTCCACATCCACTCTATCTGTGTCCTCTGGTCCTAGACTCCCCCACTATAGGAAACATCCTCTCCACATCCACTCTATCTGTGTCCTCTGGTCCTAGACTCCCCCACCATAGGAAACACGCTCTCCACATCCACTCTAACTGTGTCCTCTGGTCCTAGACTCCCCCACTATAGGAAACATCCTCTCCACATCCACTCTATCTGTGTCCTCTGGTCCTAGACTCCCCCACTATAGGAAAAATCCTCTCCACATCCACTCTATCTGTGTCCTCTGGTCCTAGACTCCCCCACTATAGGAAACATCCTCTCCACATCCACTCTATCTGTGTCCTCTGGTCCTAGACTCCCCCACTATAGGAAACATCCTCTCCACATCCACTCTATCTGTGTCCTCTGGTCCTAGACTCCCCCACTATAGGAAACATCCTCTCCACATCCACTCTATCTGTGTCCTCTGGTCCTAGACTCCCCCACTATAGGAACATACTCTCCACATCCACTCTATCTGTGTCCTCTGGTCCTAGACTCCCCCACTATAGGAAACATCCTCTCCACATCCACTCTATCTGTGTCCTCTGGTCCTAGACTCCCCCACTATAGGAAACATCCTCTCCACATCCACTCTATCTGTGTCCTCTGGTCCTAGACTCCCCCACCATAGGAAACACCCTCTCCACATCCACTCTAACTGTGTCCTCTGGTCCTAGACTCCCCCACTATAGGAAACATCCTCTCCACATCCACTCTATCTGTGTCCTCTGGTCCCAGACTCCCCACTATAGGAAACATCCTCTCCACATCCACTCTATCTGTGTCCTCTGGTCCTAGACTCTCCCACTATAGGAAACATCCTCTCCACATCCACTCTATCTGTGTCCTCTGGTCCTAGACTCTCCCACTATAGGAAACATCCTCTCCACATCCACTCTATCAGTGCCCTCTGGTCCTAGACTCCCCCACCATAGGAAACACCCTCTCCACATCCACTCTAACTGTGTCCTCTGGTCCTAGACTCCCCCCACTATAGGAAACATCCTCTCCACATCCACTCTATCTGTGTCCTCTGGTCCTAGACTCCCACACTACAGGAAACATCCTCTCCACATCCACTCTATCTGTGTCCTCTGGTCCCAGACTCCCCACTATAGGAAACATCCTCTCCACATCCACTCTATCTGTGTCCTCTGGTCCTAGACTCTCCCACTATAGGAAACATCCTCTCCACATCCACTCTATCTGTGTCCTCTGGTCCTAGACTCTCCCACTATAGGAAACATCCTCTCCACATCCACTCTATCAGTGCCCTCTGGTCCTAGACTCCCCCACTATAGGAAACATCCTCTCCACGTCCACTCTATCTGTGTCCTCTGGTCCTAGACTCCCCCACTATAGGAAACATCTTCTCCACATTCATTCTATCTGTGTCCTCTGGTCCTAGATTCCCCCACTGTAGGAAATATCCTCTCCACATCCACTCTATCTGTGTCCTCTGGTCCTAGACTCCCCCACTATAGGAAACATCTTCTCCACATTCATTCTATCTGTGTCCTCTGGTCCTAGACTCCCCCACTGTAGGAAATATCCTCTCCACATCCACTCTATCTGTGTCCTCTGGTCCTAGACTCCCCCACTGTAGGAAACATCCTCTCCACGTCCACTCTATCTGTGTCCTCTGGTCCTAGACTCCCCCACTATAGGAAACATCTTCTCCACATGCATTCTATCTGTGTCCTCTGGTCCTAGACTCCCCCACTATAGGAAACATCCTCTCCACATCCACTCTATCTGTGTCCTCTGGTCCTAGACTCCCCCACTGTAGGAAATATCCTCTCCACATCCACTCTATCTGTGTCCTCTGGTCCTAGACTCCCCCACTATAGGAAAAATCCTCTCCACATCCACTCTATCTGTGTCCTCTGGTCCTAGACTCCCCCACTATAGGAAAAATCCTCTCCACATCCACTCTATCTGTGTCCTCTGGTCCTAGACTCCCCCACTATAGGAAACATCCTCTCCACATCCACTCTATCTGTGTCCTCTGGTCCTAGACTCCCCCACTATAGGAAAAATCCTCTCCACATCCACTCTATCTGTGTCCTCTGGTCCTAGACTCCCCCACTATAGGAAACATCCTCTCCACATCCACTCTATCTGTGTCCTCTGGTCCTAGACTCCCCCACTATAGGAAAAATCCTCTCCACATCCACTCTATCTGTGTCCTCTGGTCCTAGACTCCCCCACTATAGGAAACATCCTCTCCACATCCACTCTATCTGTGTCCTCTGGTCCTAGACTCCCCCACTATAGGAAACATCCTCTCCACATCCACTCTATCTGTGTCCTCTGGTCCTAGACTCCCCCACTATAGGAAACATCCTCTCCACATCCACTCTATCTGTGTCCTCTGGTCCTAGACTCCCCCACTATAGGAACATACTCTCCACATCCACTCTATCTGTGTCCTCTGGTCCTAGACTCCCCCACTATAGGAAACATCCTCTCCACATCCACTCTATCTGTGTCCTCTGGTCCTAGACTCCCCCACTATAGGAAACATCCTCTCCACATCCACTCTATCTGTGTCCTCTGGTCCTAGACTCCCCCACTATAGGAGACATCCTCTCCACGTCCACTCTATCTGTGTCCTCTGGTCCTAGACTCCCCCACTACAGGAAACATCCTCTCCACATCCACTCTATCTGTGTCCTCTGGTCCTAGACTCCCCCACTATAGGAAACATCCTCTCCACATCCACTCTATCTGTGTCCTCTGGTCCTAGACTCCCCCACCATAGGAAACACCCTCTCCACATCCACTCTAACTGTGTCCTCTGGTCCTAGACTCCCCCACTATAGGAAACATCCTCTCCACATCCACTCTATCTGTGTCCTCTGGTCCCAGACTCCCCACTATAGGAAACATCCTCTCCACATCCACTCTATCTGTGTCCTCTGGTCCTAGACTCTCCCACTATAGGAAACATCCTCTCCACATCCACTCTATCTGTGTCCTCTGGTCCTAGACTCTCCCACTATAGGAAACATCCTCTCCACATCCACTCTATCAGTGCCCTCTGGTCCTAGACTCCCCCACCATAGGAAACACCCTCTCCACATCCACTCTAACTGTGTCCTCTGGTCCTAGACTCCCCCCACTATAGGAAACATCCTCTCCACATCCACTCTATCTGTGTCCTCTGGTCCTAGACTCCCACACTACAGGAAACATCCTCTCCACATCCACTCTATCTGTGTCCTCTGGTCCCAGACTCCCCACTATAGGAAACATCCTCTCCACATCCACTCTATCTGTGTCCTCTGGTCCTAGACTCTCCCACTATAGGAAACATCCTCTCCACATCCACTCTATCTGTGTCCTCTGGTCCTAGACTCTCCCACTATAGGAAACATCCTCTCCACATCCACTCTATCAGTGCCCTCTGGTCCTAGACTCCCCCACTATAGGAAACATCCTCTCCACGTCCACTCTATCTGTGTCCTCTGGTCCTAGACTCCCCCACTATAGGAAACATCTTCTCCACATTCATTCTATCTGTGTCCTCTGGTCCTAGACTCCCCCACTGTAGGAAATATCCTCTCCACATCCACTCTATCTGTGTCCTCTGGTCCTAGACTCCCCCACTATAGGAAACATCTTCTCCACATGCATTCTATCTGTGTCCTCTGGTCCTAGACTCCCCCACTGTAGGAAATATCCTCTCCACATCCACTCTATCTGTGTCCTCTGGTCCTAGACTCCCCCACTGTAGGAAACATCCTCTCCACGTCCACTCTATCTGTGTCCTCTGGTCCTAGACTCCCCCACTATAGGAAACATCTTCTCCACATGCATTCTATCTGTGTCCTCTGGTCCTAGACTCCCCCACTATAGGAAACATCCTCTCCACATCCACTCTATCTGTGTCCTCTGGTCCTAGACTCCCCCACTGTAGGAAATATCCTCTCCACATCCACTCTATCTGTGTCCTCTGGTCCTAGACTCCCCCACTATAGGAAAAATCCTCTCCACATCCACTCTATCTGTGTCCTCTGGTCCTAGACTCCCCCACTATAGGAAAAATCCTCTCCACATCCACTCTATCTGTGTCCTCTGGTCCTAGACTCCCCCACTATAGGAAACATCCTCTCCACATCCACTCTATCTGTGTCCTCTGGTCCTAGACTCCCCCACTATAGGAAACATCCTCTCCACATCCACTCTATCTGTGTCCTCTGGTCCTAGACTCCCCCACTACAGGAAACATCCTCTCCACATCCACTCTATCTGTGTCCTCTGGTCCTAGACTCCCCCACTATAGAAAACATCCTCTCCACATCCACTCTATCTGTGTCCTCTGGTCCTAGACTCCCCCACTATGGGAACATCCTCTCCACATCCACTCTATCTGTGTCCTCTGGTCCTAGACTCCCCCACTATAGGAAACATCCTCTCCACATCCACTCTATCTGTGTCCTCTGGTCCTAGACTCCCCCACTGTAGGAAACATCCTCTCCACATCCACTCTATCTGTGTCCTCTGGTCCTAGACTCTCCCACTATAGGAAACATCCTCTCCACATCCACTCTATCTGTGTCCTCTGGTCCTAGACTCCCCCACTATAGGAAACATCCTCTCCACATCCACTCTATCTGTGTCCTCTGGTCCTAGACTCCCCCACTACAGGAAACATCCTCTCCACATCCACTCTATCTGTGTCCTCTGGTCCTAGACTCCCCCACTATAGAAAACATCCTCTCCACATCCACTCTATCTGTGTTCTCTGGTCCTAGACTCCCCCACTATAGGAAACATCCTCTCCACATCCACTCTATCTGTGTCCTCTGGTCCTAGACTCCCCCACTATAGGAAACATCCTCTCCACATCCACTCTATCTGTGTCCTCTGGTCCTAGACTCCCCCACTGTAGGAAACATCCTCTCCACATCCACTCTGTCTGTGTCCTCTGGTCCTAGACTCCCCCACTATAGGAAACATCCTCTCCACATCCACTCTATCTGTGTCCTCTGGTCCTAGACTCCCCCACTATAGGAAACATCCTCTCCACATCCACTCTATCTGTGTCCTCTGGTCCCAGACTCCCCCACTATAGGAAACATCCTCTCCACATCCACTCTATCTGTGTCCTCTGGTCCTAGACTCCCCCACTATAGGAAACATCCTCTCCACATCCACTCTATCTGTGTCCTCTGGTCCTAGACTCCCCCACTATAGGAACATACTCTCCACATACACTCTTTCAATCCTTTCAAGGACATTCTTCACACATCTGGATGGCATGGGTTTCCCCTGGGGTTGGGGTTCTAGGCTCCCAAACCAACCGTGTGTGAGCTGTTTAAGTCAACGTCAGAACAAGGAGGAGTTGGCCATCTGTCCCATTGAGCCTGCTCCATCATGCAGAACATCATGTCTGATGTTACCCTGGCCTCGGTTCCACCTACCTGCATTATATTAGCTGTTGGTCAGTCCTTGTTTATGTACAGTTTTTCATAACTTCTATTGTATTGTCATTTTCCTGTAAATGCCTGCAAGAAAATGAATCTTAAGGTGACATGTGCGTGCTTTGATAATGCGTACTTTGACTTTGAGATGGCCTGTCGGATTGGTTGCGTGAAAGTCTGGATGCATCGGGAAGGCCTGCTCACTGTTTTATCACCCTCCGGATACTATGCCTGTCGGGAACTGACTCCTCATTCCCCTCTTCTCGTTGTGCAGCAAATGGCCACTGCCGAGGGTCAGATCCTGCGCTCCGGCGGCACGGAGAGGCCGTTCGTCCTCACCAGAGGCTTTTTCGCCGGGTCCCAGCGTTACGGTAAGGGCTCCCTCGCTGACCGCGCACATCGCGAACTGCCCAGGTGTCACGTGCAACGGAGTTAGGGGGAAACCGAGCACCTCCATTTTTCCTTCATCCGTGGAGTCTCTTAAATGTCCCTAACATATCTGCCTCTACCACCACTCTGGTACTGTGATCCACACCTGTCTGTGTGTGTGTGTATATATAAAAAAACAGTTACTTCAGGTATCCCCTCATTCTCCCCCCCCCCCCATACTTTACTCCAATCATCTTAATTTATGCCCCTCATATTAGCTGTTTTCACAGTGGGAAAAGGTCTCTGGCTGTCCTCTCGATCTGTGCCTCTTATACATCTCTATCAACTGACCTCTCGTCCTCCTTCAATGAGAAAAGCCCCAGCTCGCTCAACCTTTCCTGCTCTCTAATCCAGGCAGCATCCTGGTAAATCTCCTCTGCGCCCCCTCTAAAGCTTCCACATCCCTTCCTGTAATGAGGCGACCAGAACTGAACACAATACTCCAAGTGTGGTCTAACCAGAGAGTTTTATAGAGCTGCAACATTACCTCGGGGCCCTTGGACTCAATCCCCTGACAAATGAAGGCCAACACAGATAGGCCTTAACCAACCTATCAACTTGTGCAGCAACTGTGGGTTCTATGGACGTGGACCCCTAGATCCCCTACACTGCTTAGGATCCTGCCATTAACTGTATTCTAACTTCAAATTTGACCTTCCAAAATGACACTTTTCTCGATTGACCTGTATCTGCCACTGCTCAGCCCAGCCCGGCATCCTGTCAATGTCCCGTTGTAACTTCTGACAACTTCCTGCACTCTCCACAACGCCACCAATCTCCGCGTCAGCCGCGAGCTTCACAACGTTTCCAAAGCAGATTTCTCTCTAACGTGCCGTCGTGCACGCTGAAAGAGAAGTCGGCGGGGGAGTCTGCTGAGAGATCAGGATTGCCTTCTGTGATGCTGGAGGAGCTCAGCCGGTCAGTTAGCATCGCTGGAAATGAATATACAGTTGACGTTTTGGGATTGGATATGAAGGGGAAGAGGCCAGAATGAAAAGGTTGAGGGAGGGGAAGGAGGCTAGCTGGAAAGCGATAGGTTAAAGCCAGGTGGGTGGGAAAGGGTAAAGAACTGGAGAAGAAGGAATCCGATTGGAGAGGAGAGTGGACTGTAGGAGAAAGGGAAAGGGGGGGGGCCCAGGGGGAAGTAATGGGTAGGTGAGGAGAGGTAAAAGGTCAGGGTGGGAAAGTGGGGAGGGAATTTGTTGACCGGAAGGAGAAATCAATATATCATCAGGTTGGAAACCCATCAGATGGAAGATAAGGTGTCGCTCCTCCACCCTGAGGGTGGCACGAGAGGACCGACACATCGGAACGGGAACGGGGATTGTGGCCATAGGGAAGTCCCGCTTTTGGCGGGCGGAGCAGAGATGACTCAAGTGTACAGGAGAAGATAATAATTGTTACTCTGGATTGGATGCGTCAAAAGAAACACAACAGGATAAAGAGAACAAATAGCAAAAAGCAATGAATATAAGTAAATAAGAAAGCTTATTGTTATGATACCAGCCCCCTCCTTTGTGAGAATTGCAAGAGCCCTAGAAAAGGGGGGTCAATGACCCAAAAGAGAGAGAGAGAGACAGGCTGAATGGACACAGGAAATGGAAAGACATTCCACTGGGACAAAAGCTGGTGACTGTGGCATTGTTCTCAGGAGACACCTGGGAACTGCAGACGTGCCAACTCGCAGGGACATTGTAAAGCCCTCGGGCAAAGTGGGCTGGTTGAGAGAGAGAGGTTGCATCACCTGCAACCTGATTGACACCTGAGATCCCGTGAGGCAGTATAAAGAAGGGTCTGAAGGAGGACGACCCTCAGACGCACCAAGGAGACACCAAGAAGCACGATAACGCTTCCCGTGGGAACGGGAAGCCATTTTGAAATAAGCCACGTGCGTTAAATTCCGAATGCGGGGTTTGTGGCTGGAACCAACGGAAGATCGCTTTTAACTAACAACGGGGAAGATCGCTCCCCTGATTCCATGGATGTTTTGGGCAAGTTTTTCCGTTTATCTCTCTCTCTCTCTCCAACACGTGAAACCAAAAGGGAAAAGCCTGCAGACTTCAGAGTGACTCTTTATATTTCCAATTGGACTCAGTATTATACCCTAGACAACGAAAGAGCTTATTTCTGAGTGATTATTAATGTACCTGCGTTTTAGATTGAGTATTGACGCATGTTATCTGAATGTTTGTATTAACCTTAATTTTTGTGCCCCTTTATTAATAAAACTTTTGAAAATAGTACCATTGGACTTCAACTGACATATCTATCTTTGCTGGTAAGTGAAACCAGTTACTGGTTTCATAACAAGTGGGGGCCTTGTTATGAAACCAGTAACTGGTTTCACTTACCAGCAAAGATAGATATGTCAGTTGAAGTCCAATGGTACTATTTTCAAAAGTTTTATTAATAAAGGGGCACAAAAATTAAGGTTAATACAAACATTCAGATAACATGCGTCAATACTCAATCTAAAATGCAGGTACATTAATAATCACTCAGAAATAAGCTCTTTCGTTGTCTAGGGTATAATACTGAGTCCAATTGGAAATATAAAGAGTCACTCTGAAGTCTGCAGGCTTTTCCCTTTTGGTTTCACGTGTTGGAGAGAGAGAGAGAGATAAACGGAAAAACTTGCCCAAAACATCCATGGAATCAGGGGAGCGATCTTCCCCGTTGTTAGTTAAAAGCGATCTTCCGTTGGTTCCAGCCACAAACCCCGCATTCGGAATTTAACGCACGTGGCTTATTTCAAAATGGCTTCCCGTTCCCACGGGAAGCGTTATCGTGCTTCTTGGTGTCTCCTTGGTGCGTCTGAGGGTCGTCCTCCTTCAGACCCTTCTTTATACTGCCTCACGGGATCTCAGGTGTCAATCAGGTTGCAGGTGATGCAACCTCTCTCTCTCAACCAGCCCACTTTGCCCGAGGGCTTTACAATGTCCCTGCGAGTTGGCACGTCTGCAGTTCCCAGGTGTCTCCTGAGAACAATGCCACAGTCACCAGCTTTTGTCCCAGTGGAATGTCTTTCCATTTCCTGTGTCCATTCAGCCTGTCTCTCTCTCTCTCTTTTGGGTCATTGACCCCCCTTTTCTAGGGCTCTTGCAATTCTCACAAAGGAGGGGGCTGGTATCATAACATTATTTTGAGTGCATACGTCCCTGAAGTAACGCTAAGCACAGGAGTGTACGTAGGGTGACTCTGACAGGAAACGATAAAGTAGTGGTGGTTGGGGGTGCAGAGAAGTGGGCTTGTGGGCGGAGGGGTTGATCAGCCTCACTGCTTGGGGAAAGGAACTGATTTTGAGTCTGGTTGTCCTGGTGTGGATGCTGCTGATGGGAGTGGGATGGGTGTAACTAAAAAACGATAAAACCTAGCAGGGTTAGGCAATTCTGCCTATCGAGTCTGTCCCTCCATTACATCATGGCTGATTTATTTTCCTCTCTCAACCCTTGCCTTCTCTCCGTAACCTTTGATGCCATTACTGGTCAAGAACCTATAAAGCTCCCAATGACTTGGCCACCACCACCGTCTGTGGCAATGAATTCCAGACATTCACTACCCTCTGGCGAAATTCCTCCTCGTGTCTCTTCTGAAGGGACGTCCTTGTACTCTGAGGGTGTGCCCTCTTGTCGTAGACCCTCCCGCTATAAGACACATCCTCTCAACATCCACTCTCTTGCAATATTCAATCTGTTTCACTGAGACTCTGCCCCCTCCCCCCATTCTTCTAAACTCCAGCGAGTACAGACCCAGACCATCAAACACTTCACTTCCATTTTTGGGATCATGCTTGAGAGCCTCCTCCTCCTCTGTTCCCTCTCCGATGCCAGCACATCCTTTCTTGGATACGGGGCTCAAAACTGCTCACAGCTCCCAAGTGTGGACTGACCAAGGCCTCAGCATTCCCTCCTCGCTTCTGTATCCCGTTGTCTGGAAGTGATTGCTGGAACTGCACGTGTCTGCAGAGGGTGTGAGTGGGTCTGGGCGGCGGGGTATACTGCAGGGTTTGCTCTGGCGTGCGCTTGCTTCTGCCGCTGCTCTCATTTCTCCCTTTCCTCCTGCAGGCGCTGTGTGGACGGGCGACAACTCGGCCGAGTGGGACCACCTGAAGGTGTCGGTGCCCATGTGTCTGTCCCTGGGACTGGCGGGCATCTCCTTCTGCGGAGGTTAGTTCGCAGGGATTGGAACGGGGTGGGGGTGGGGGGTGCTGTGCGCTGTCCCTGAGCTGTGAATTATTATTATTTTATGCGGCTTGGTTCTTGTTCTCCCGCGGGGACTGGGTGAGGTCGACAGTGAAACTAGATACGGGAATGTTGGATTATAAGGGAAGTGGTGAAGGGACACAGGCCATTCGGCCCATCGGATTTTCTCTGCACAAATCCCCTGCTCGACCCATTTTAAAAAAACTTCGCCCCACATTCCCGCCAACTCTCCCTGGATTCTACCCCTCACCCACACGCTTCGGGGAGAGTTCAGAGCGACCAGTTAACCCGCTGGCCACACATGCTGTCAGGATGTGGGAGGGAACGAGAGGACACGATCACAGGAGGAGCATAGAAACTCCACACACAGGTAAACCCGCTTGTGTGCACGTAGAAAGACCGATGAGAGAAACGTACCGTAAGACCATAACATATTGGCCCATTGAATCTACCCCGCCATTTCATCACGGCTGATCCATTTTCCTCTCTGCCCCAATCTCCTGCCTTCTCCCCGTATCCCTTCATGCCCTGACCGATCAAGAATCTATCAGCCTTAGATATACATAAAGACTTGGCCAGTGGCAACGAATTCCACAAATTCACCACTCTCTGGCGAAAGAAGATCCTCCTCATCTCTGTTCCAGAAACCTAGAAAACCTACAACACAATACAGGCCCTTCAGCCCACAAAGCTGTGCCGAACATGTCCTTACCTTAGAAATTACCTAGGGTTACCCACAGCCCTCTGTTTTTCTAAAGGAAACATCTAAAGATCAGCACACTCAGAAGCCATTCCTGTCCCTGAGACATCCAAGTCTCTGTAATGGCTACATCATCACTGTTCCATGTATTGATCCACGCTCCAAGTTCATCCACTTTGTTTATGATTTTAAAGTAGGCGCATCTCAAACCGTTTGGCGGAGTGTTCTAAAAGGATACCCCTCTATTCTGAGTCTGTGTCCTCTGGTCCTAGACTCCCCCACCATGGGAAACATCCCCTCCACATCCACTCTATCCGTGTCCTCTGGTCCTAGACTCCCCCACTATAGGAAACATCCTCTCCACATCCACTCTATCTGTGTCCTCTGGTCCTAGACTCCCCCACCATGGGAAACATCCTCTCCACATCCACTCTATCTGTGTCCTCTGGTCCTAGACTCCCCCACTATAGGAAACATCCTCTCCACATCCACTCTATCCGTGTCCTCTGGTCCTAGACTCCCCCACTATAGGAAACATCCTCTCCACATCCACTCTATCCGTGTCCTCTGGTCCTAGACTCCCCCACTATAGGAAACATCCTCTCCACATCCACTCTATCTGTGTCCTCTGGTCCTAGACTCCCCCACCATGGGAAACATCCTCTCCACATCCACTGTATCTGCGTCCTCTGGTCCTAGACTCCCCCACCATGGGAAACATCCTCTCCACATCCACTCTATCTGTGTCCTCTGGTCCTAGACTCCCCCACTATAGGAAACATCCTCTCCACATCCACTCTATCTGTGTCCTCTGGTCCTAGACTCCCCCACCATGGGAAACATCCTCTCCACATCCACTCTATCTGTGTCCTCTGGTCCTAGACTCCCCCACTATAGGAAACATCCTCTCCACATCCACTCTATCCGTGTCCTCTGGTCCTAGACTCCCCCACTATAGGAAACATCCTCTCCACATCCACTCTATCCGTGTCCTCTGGTCCTAGACTCCCCCACTATAGGAAACATCCTCTCCACATCCACTCTATCTGTGTCCTCTGGTCCTAGACTCCCCCACCATGGGAAACATCCTCTCCACATCCACTGTATCTGCGTCCTCTGGTCCTAGACTCCCCCACCATGGGAAACATCCTCTCCACATCCACTCTATCTGTGTCCTCTGGTCCTAGACTCCCCCACTATAGGAAACATCCTCTCCACATCCACTCTATCTGTGTCCTCTGGCCCTAGACTCCCCCACCATGGGAAACATCCTCTCTATCTGTGCCCTCTGGTCCTAGACTCCCCCACCATGGGAAACATCCTCTCTATCTGTGCCCTCTGGTCCTAGACTCCCCCACTATGGGAAACATCCCCTCCACATCCACTCTATCTGTGTGCTCTGGTCCTAGACTCCCCCACCATGGGAAACATCCTCTCCACATCCACTCTATCTGTGTCCTCTGGTCCTAGACTCCCCCACTATAGGAAACATCCTCTCCATATCCACTCTATCTGTGTCCTCTGGTCCTAGCCTCCCTCACTATAGGAAGCATCCTCTCCACATCCACTCTATCGAGACCTTTCAATATTCAATAGGTTTCAATGAGGTCCGAATTCCAGTGAGTACGGGCCCAGAGCCGTCAAACGCTCCTCGTGTGACAAGCTTTTCAATCCGGGAATCTTTTTCGTGAACCTTCTTTGATCCCTCTCCAGGCATACATATAAGCACAGGCCCTCTTGCACGTGTAGAGAGAGAGAGAGAGACATACACTTGCACATGCAAGTACATAAGAATACATGTACAGCCAGCCCTCCTTATCCGCGGGGGATTGGTTCCGGGACCCCCCGCAGATACCAAAAAACACGGATGCTCAGGTCCCTTATTTAGCCTGACCAATGCGGGGGTCTTTAGGACCCAGCAGAACCCTGGACCTTATTTAACCTGTCTCAGTGCGGTGGACTTTAGGAGCAGGCGCAGCTCTGAATCCGCAGTGTTTCTTTTCACAAAAATAACCACGATCACGACTGAAAATAAGGTGGAAGTAATAAAGCGATTGGAAAGAGGTGAAACGCCATCGGTCATTGGAAAAGCATTAGGCTACAGTCAGTCAACGATCGGAACAATTTTAATGGAGAATGTGAAAGGCCCTGCCCCGATGAAAGCTACAATTATTACTAAGCAACACAGTGGTTTAATTATTGAAATACATACGTTTCTTCAGTGTTTTATATGCATAGAAAGGTAAAATGTATACTATATACTAAGACAAACGTTTGACAAACTGACGCTAAATAATACCGGATGTACCTGTTCCGACTTCAAATCCAACTTAAAGACGGACTCAGGAATGGAACTCATTCATAACCCGGGGACTGCCTGTACTTCTAAATAATCTCTAGATTACTTATAATACCTAATACAATGTAAATGTATGTAAATAGTTGTTATACTGTATTGTTTAGGGAATAATGACAAGAAAAAATAGTCTGTACATGCTCAAATACCGAGTGCTGGAGAGAGAACTTCCGGGTTTTCCCGATCCGCGGTTGGTTGAATCCGCGCATAAGGAGGGCCGACCATACGTGCACAAACGCTCCTGCACACAGACACATGTAGAGAGACGTATAACAGAGATGCGTGTATACACAGGACATACACATGTGCGCACATTTGCACTCTTGCCCGCAAATAGAGAGGCCGTTGCACACGCGCACACACAGACGTGCTCACGTAGACACGCTTGCACTCACACGCAGACAGATGGGTGCCTGCACAGCGCTAGTGGTAACGTTTGAACCCAGGAGCTATTGCACAGTGACACAGTGCTGAATGAAGGGATTGGCAGTGGCTGGAAATGGGAGAGGGTTTGTAGAGCTAGCACAGGAGGGAGGGATCAAATGGACTGTCACTTGTTTCGAGACATGGGTGGGGGCATTGTTAACGTTTAAACAGAGCCCTGGGGTCGTCGTCTCTAAACTTCCCAACTTCGGCTCCGCAGCGGACGTCGGTGGCTTCTTCAGGCACCCCAGCACCGATCTCCTGGTGCGCTGGTACCAGGCCGCAGCCTACCAGCCCTTCTTCCGGGCCCACGCCCACCTGGACACACCGCGGCGCGAGCCCTGGCTCTTCGGCGACGACAACAAGCAGCTGATCCGCGCGGCTGTCCGGGAGCGCTACACCCTGCTCCCCTACTGGTACACCACTTTCTATCACACCTACAGGACCGGCGAGCCCGTCATGAGGTAGGAAAGCCGTTGTTTCCTCGGTCGCGTACAGCCGCTTCTGTAACGGGTAGCATCAACTCCGTGTCGGGGGTTTCATTGGCGAGGAGGGCGACTGCAATGCTAGCATTCATTTCGAGAGGACCAGAACATAAAAGCAAGGAAGCTTTTATACTGAAGCTTTATAAAGCATTGGTCTGACCGCACTGGGAGTATTGCGAGCAGTTTTGGGCCCATCGTCTAAGAAAGTATGTGCTGGCATTGCAGAGGGACCACGGGATGTCCACAGAAACTATTCTGGGAATAAAAGGGTTAATGTCCGAGGAGCATCTGGTGGCTCTGGGCTTGTATCCACTGGAGGTTGGAAGAATGAGGGGGGGGATCTCACTGAAACCTATCAAATATTGAAAGCTCAGTAGTGTGGACATGGAAAGGATGTTCCCTATCGTGGGGGAGTCTAGGACAAGAGGGCACAGTCTCAGAATACAAGGATATTTCTTTAAAGATGAGGAGGAATTTCTTTACCCAGAGGGTGGAGTTGCCACAGACTGTGGAGGGCAAGTCATTGGGTATATTTAGAGCGAAGGTTGATAGGTTCTTGATCAGTCAGGGCAAGAAAAGTTACAGGGAGAAGGCACGGGGAAATGGCGAGAAGACGCGATGGGCCAAATGGTCTGACTCTGCGCCCATATTTTACCCCGTCCATCATTGACATTAACTCAGTGTAAACAGGCAGGTGATAATTCTACCACTGTCGTATGTAAAATGGGGATGCCTGAGATGCTGGTAAAAGCAGGGAAATTTAAGAGATTCTTAGATAGGCACATGGATGATAGAAAAATGGAGAGGGAAGGGTTACATCAATCTTAGGGTAGGTTCAAAGGTCGGCACAACATCATGGGCCAAAACCCCGGCACTCTGCTAGTTCTGTCAAGGGGGTACAGGTCTCCATTTTCCAACATTGTATTTCATTTGCCACTTTCTTGCCCATTCTCCTAATCTGTCTAAGCCCTTCTGCATCCTACCTCAACACCACCTGCCCCTCCACCAACCTTCAAATCATCTGCAAACTTGGCAACAAAGCCATCTGTTCCATCATCTAAATCAGCATAAAAAGAAGTGGTCCTAACACCGACCCCTGAGGTACACCACTAGTCACTGGCAGCCACCAGAAAAGGATCCTTTTATTCCCACTCGCTGCCTCCTACCAATCAGCCAATGCTCTAACCACGTTAGTAACTTCCCTGTAATACCACGGGCACTTAGCTTGGTAAGCAGCCTCATGTGTGGCACCTTGTCAAAGGCCTTCTGAAAGCCCAGATATACAACATCCACTGCATCCCCTTTATCTATCCTACTTGTAATCTCCTCAAAGAATTCCAACAGGTTCGTCAGACAAGATTAAGGAAACCATGCTGACTTTGTCCTATCTTGTCCTGTGTCACCAAGTACTCCATCACCTCATCCTTAACAATTGACTCTAACATCTTCCCAACCACTGAGGTCAGGCTAACAGGTCTATAATTTCCTTTCTGCTGCCTTCCTCCTTTCTTAAAGAGTGGAGTGACATTTGCAATTTTCCAGTCATCTGGCACCATGCCAGAGTCCAATGATTTTTGAAAGATCATTTCTAATGCCTACACAGTCTTTAACGCTTCCTCTTTCAGAACCCTAGGGTGTAGTTCATCTGATCCAGGTGACTTAGGTCTTCAGACGCTTAGGGCTTTCAGCTTTTTGAGCACCACCTCCCTACTGTTCATAGTAAACAGTAAGTTTACGTGTGTGTGTGTGAGAGAGAGTGAGGAACTGTGTGGGGGAAGTAGAGAGATTGTGTATGCGTACATGAGAATTCTGTGTGCGTGTGAGAGAGAGAGGCACTGTGTGTGTGTGCGTGAGAGATTCTGTGCTATACGTATGTGGGAGAGAGTCTACTTGTGTGTGCGTGATAGATTCTGTGCATGCGTGAGAGACTGTGTGTGTGTGCGCGCAGAGTTTGCACGTTCTCCCTGAGACCATGTGCTCCCCCTCCCTCCCTCCCTCCCCGGGAGTGGGCATCGGTGGTTTGTGTAGGTGAGGGGGTAGAAGCTGGAGGGAGGGACTTGGTGGTGGGTTAAACAGAGTGAGACGAGTGTGGAGGTGTGCGTAGGGATTGGTAAGGGCCTTACATGGACCTCTTTGAGGCTGTCCCATGTAAAATGTACTTCAACAGACTCCCTTTGTTTCCCCAGCTCTGCTACGTGTCCGTGAGCCAACGGATCAGGTGGGGTAATGTTTTGGGGTGGTGGACTCTCAGAGCCCCCTTGTGTCCATAGCTTCACCTGTGTCCAGTGGATCGGGTGGGGTGATGTTTAGGAGTGAAATGGGCACTCAGAGCACCCTTGAACAGGAGGGGTGACGGTGACATGCCAGGCAGGCTCTGTGCTGATGATGTCTCCTTGGTTTCCCGGCGCGCCCCTCCGCCAGCAGTGACAGTGCTGCATACCATGTGGCCTCCGATACTGTATGTGACAGCCGGCTCTGTCGAAGTCGGCCGGGAGAAGCCCGTGCACCATTCCAGTGACTCAGCTCCCTGGTTTCTCTTTCTCCCCAGGCCCATGTGGGTGGAGTTCCCCAGAGACACTGAAACCTTTGGCCTCGACGAGCAGTACATGATTGGTAAGTGTCACCTCAAACCTCCCCTCCCTTTCTCACTATCCCCTCCGTCCCTGGCGGCTTCCTCAAATGAAACCAGTAGCTTTGAATTCTCAGTTCTTTCAGACGCTCCATACACGGAGGGAATGGTATAATCCAGAGAAACACTGGAGGAGCTCAGCAGGTCAACACCCCCCATCATCTCATCTTGCTGCTGCCAGTGAGCAGGGGGTACAGAAAGCTGAAATGACACGCCACCAGGTTTAATCCCTCTATTTGTAACCGATCAGAACAACCGTCATCATTATAATCTCGCACTTCGCACTTGCAGCTGCCAGTTTGCACTCCTCCCCTTCCGCCTTCCTTTCCAGTGAATCAGGAAGGGGGCAGAAGCCAGAACGAGGAGGCAGGCGATAGATGAGGCGGGTGGGGGAAAGGGGGCGATGAAGCGAGAAACTGGGTGCTGATTGGTGGGAGAGGAATCTAGGAGAGAGGAGCAGATCACGTTATGGGCAGAGGGACACGCCGAGAAACCGAGGAGATATCACCAGCGCAGACCCTGACCGGCATGGGGACAGCATTGGGGAGGGTCACCCCTCCTGTTCGGGGGGGGGGGGGGGGGCTCTGATAGGAGAGGAGAGCGGAGCATGAGAAAGGGAAGGAGGAGGGGAACCAGAGGGAGGTGATGGGCTGGTCGTGAGGGCTAGGAGGGGAACAGAAGGGGGAAAAACAAAAATAAAAGAAGCAGGGAGGAGGGAGTTACCAAAAGTCAGAGAAATCGATGTTTGTGCCATCGGGTTGGAGGCTGCACAGCCGAACTACAAGGTATTGCTCCTCCGACCTGAGTTTGGCCTGTTTGTTCAAAACCTGACGAGGCCTCAGCCCGAAACGTCGGCTGCTCATTCCCCTCCGTAGCCGCTGCCTGACCTGCTGAGTCCCTCCAGCGTCCTGTGTGCGCCGCTGGTGATTTCCGGCATCTGCAGGGTCCAGAGATGTCACCTTTGCCTTCTCGTTTCAGGTAACGCTCTCCTGGTTCGCCCGGTGGTGGAGCAGAATGCCCGTGGTGTGCTGGTTTACCTCCCAGGGAATGGCGAGGTGAGAGCTGTACCCTCTGCCCTTCTCGGGTCGGACGGCAGCACGGCAGTCAGCAAAACGCTTGAATTTCTTTTCCTGTGATCGTGTGGGGTTCCTCCCACAATCCAAAGACTTTTATTTTTTTAATTTAGAAGTGCAGCACGGGACAGGCCCAGCTCAGCACTCCACCTATTTAACTCAGGCCTAATCACAGTTTACAATGACCATTTGATCTACTAACCAGTGCGCCTTTGGACTGCCGGAGGAACCGCACACGCTCACGAAGAACGTGCAGACTCCTTACAGGCGGCTTCGGAATCGAACTCCCGAGCTGTAATGGCGTTGCGCTGACTGATGCTACCGTGTGTGGCGCCCCAGAGATGTAGGTGTGAGTCGGTCAGTTGTTCAGACGAAGGCAGCTGGGCAGCACGGGCTCCCCACAACAGTGGCAAGAATTGAACCACTGCTGCGCTAACTGCTACACAGGAAAAGACCCGTCTGTGGTGGCGCGGCAGGTCGTTGAACGCTTTACAGCCCCAGCAACTGGAAGATCGGGGTTCCCTATCCGTTTCCACCAGGTGCTCCGCTTCCCTCCTAGGGACGTACGGGTTAGGGTCAGTGAGTTGCGGAGACAGTCTGCTGGCGCCGGTGACACTTTGCGGGCTGCCCCCAGCGCGATCCTCGGACCGCGCTGGTCACTGACGCGCGCTCAAGCTCGCCCTTCTAAACTGCGCCCACTCTGTGTGTTTCTCCGGCAGTTCTGGTACGACACGCACACCCACCAGAGGCACGCCAGCCCGCAGAACCTGTACCTCACCGTCACGCTCAGCTCGGTAAGTTCCGCCAAGTTGGGCCTTTCTAGATTTGTGCCTGGAGGTGTGATGGTTGGGGTTGACTATTTGGGGGAAGGGGGGTCCCTCTGCCTGTCTTGTTTGCATAGGTGGGGGGTGACAACACATCTCGCACTCTTGGTTGAAGTATTAAAGTGGTGAACTGAGTTGTTCAGCGGGCAAACAAGCCCTTCGGCCCATCTGGTCCATGCTAGTCCTTTCTGGCCCATGTCCCTCTAAGCCTTAACTATGCATATACCTCCAACTACCTTTCTGCCTGTGTTTATTGACCCGCCTCTTCCTCTGGCAGCTCGTTCCATATACGGACCACCTTCCGGGTGAAAAGGTTGCCCCTCAGGTTCGGATTAAATCTCTCTCCTCTTACCTGAAATTACTCGATTCCCCAACCCGTGCATGTACATCCTTCCTGTGCCGCTTGTGATTTTATATAACTCTATAAAATCACCCCTCACTGTCCTACACACAACAAAAACAGCCCCAAGCTGTTCAGTCTCTCTCCATAAGTCCCAGCAATATCCTCGTAAATCTCCTTTCTTTTTAAATCACAACTACAAAAGTTTATCCACACATAAAATGCACAAAAACTACAAGCATCAGGGATTTACAAGACAAATTAAGATAGGTTACTATTATTTATTAAGCGGGCTGGTGGCGTAGTGGCATCAACACCAAACTTTGAGGCAAATGGTCCCGGGCGGGTTCGAATCCGGCCGGCTCCTTGCACACTTTCCATCCATGCTGGGGTGAGGGACAAAAAAAGCGGAGAAAGATTAGCACGGGGCACAGAGGAACAGCTGGTCCCTATAAACCGCTGTTTCTGGAATCCCCCACTCTACCTGTGGCATCTTTGTTCCAAATGTGGCCTCAGCAACCTCTTGTACAGTACTAGATTTTTATATGATTTCAGAAGATGTGGCCTCCACAGAGCCCTCCATTAGATAGATAGATACTTTATTCATCCCCATGACCATCTGGGGTTACCCGGAGAGACAGGAACAAGCAAGGTAGCCAATGTTTGTAAAAGAACTGTGGCAAGTTCTCCAAGATGCTTGGAACAACATACCAGTCGATTTTCCTGTAAAACCGCATGGCAGTGTACCTAAGAGAATTGGTGCAGCCTTAAAGGCAAAGGTGGTCACACCAAATATTTGATTTAGTTTCTTTTACTGTTTATTGCTCGTAAAAAAAAAATAATTATTTTTAGAAACTGTTCATTCATTACTTTGAAAGCATCTTCGCTTTACAGAACTTGCACAGAACTGTCCGACTTTGACATAACATCCCGACTGTACCCAGTGCCCTGACAGATGAGGGCCAGCGCACCAGAGGCTGCCTTCGCCTCTGTGTTTACCCGTGACGCCACTTTCTGGGAACCCTGTCCCTGCACTCCTGTGTCCCTCTGTTCTACAACAGTCCAACTGTTCCCTAACTTGTCTTTGCCAAAACTGGCACTTAACTGAATTAAACTCCTTTTACCACTCGGCCCACTAACCCAGCTGGTCAAATTCCTTCTGAAAATCCTGATAGCCACCTTCACTGTCAATGACGAAATCTCTCTTCAAATCACCCGCAGTCTTACTCATAGAAACACACACAAAGTGCTGGAGGAACTCGGGCAGGCAGCATCTATGGAGGGGAATAAATAGTTGACATTTCGGGCCGAGACCCTTCATCGGGACTCACCGGGTTTTGAATGAACAAGCCAAACTCAGTCCGGATGGGGTGACATTGACATCGATTTCTTTGACTTCCGTACCCTTCCTCACCTCTGATTTTGTTTTTCACACATTCTGGTGGCCCTCCCTCGTAACCTTCTGCTGCCTTCCCTGATGACTGCCCATCACATCTCTCTAGTGTCTCTCCTCCTCGTCTTTCTTCCATGGTCCTCTCCAGTATGATTCCTCCTTCAGCCTCTTTCCCCCCTCTCCATCCAGCCTCACTTCATCCCCCACTCTCCTTCCAGCCTCACTTCTTCCCCCCTCTCCTTCCAGCCTCACTTCATCCCCTTCTCTCCTTCCAGCCCCTCACTTCATCCCCCTCTCTCCTTCCAGCCCCTCACTTCATCCCCCTCTCTCCTTCCAGCCCCTCACTTCATCCCCCTCTCTCCTTCCGGCCCCTCACTTCATCCCCCCCTCTCCTTCCGGCCCCTCACTTCATCCCCCCCTCTCCTTCCGGCCCCTCACTTCATCCCCCTCTCTCCTTCCGGCCCCTCACTTCATCCCCCTCTCTCCTTCCGGCCCCTCACTTCATCCCCCTCTCTTCATCCCCCCCTCTCCTTCCAGCCCCTCACCATCCCCCTCTCTCCTTCCAGCCCCTCACTTCATCCCCCTCTCCTTCCAGCCCTTCACTTCATCCCCCTCTCTCCATCCAGCCCCTCACTTCATCCCCCTCTCCTTCCAGCCCCTCACTTCATCCCCCTCTCCCCTTCCAGCCCCTCACTTCATCCCCTCTCTCCTTCCAGCCTCTCACTTCATCCCCCTCTCTCCTTCCGGCCCCTCACCATTCCCCCCTCTCCTTCCAGCCTCTCACTTCATCCCCCTCTCTCCTTCCGGCCCCTCACCATTCCCCCCTCTCCTTCCAGCCTCTCACTTCATCCCCCTCTCTCCTTCCGGCCCCTCACCATTCCCCCCTCTCCTTCCAGCCTCTCACTTCATCCCCCACTCCCCTTCCAGCCCCTCACTTCATCCCCCTCTCCTTCCAGCCTCTCACTTCATCCCCCTCTCTCCTTCCGGCCCCTCACCATTCCCCCCTCTCCTTCCAGCCTCTCACTTCATCCCCCCCTCTCCTTCCAGCCTCTCACTTCATCCCCCCTCTCTCCTTCCAGCCTCTCACTTCATCCCCCTCTCTCCTTCCGGCCCCTCACCATTCCCCCCTCTCCTTCCAGCCTCTCACTTCATCCCCCACTCCCCTTCCAGCCCCTCACTTCATCCCCCACTCCCCTTCCAGCCCCTCACTTCATCCCCCTCTCTCCTTCCGGCCCCTCACTTCATCCCCCTCTCTTCATCCCCCCCTCTCCTTCCAGCCCCTCACCATCCCCCTCTCTCCTTCCAGCCCCTCACTTCATCCCCCTCTCCTTCCAGCCCTTCACTTCATCCCCCTCTCTCCATCCAGCCCCTCACTTCATCCCCCTCTCCTTCCAGCCCCTCACTTCATCCCCCTCTCCCCTTCCAGCCCCTCACTTCATCCCCTCTCTCCTTCCAGCCTCTCACTTCATCCCCCTCTCTCCTTCCGGCCCCTCACCATTCCCCCCTCTCCTTCCAGCCTCTCACTTCATCCCCCTCTCTCCTTCCGGCCCCTCACCATTCCCCCCTCTCCTTCCAGCCTCTCACTTCATCCCCCCCTCTCCTTCCAGCCTCTCACTTCATCCCCCTCTCTCCTTCCGGCCCCTCACCATTCCCCCCTCTCCTTCCAGCCTCTCACTTCATCCCCCACTCCCCTTCCAGCCCCTCACTTCATCCCCCACTCTCCTTCCAGCCTCACTTCATCCCCCCCTCTCTCACCCACCTAGAGTGTTGGAGAAGACTGTCTCTGAACATTCAACACATCGATCCTTACAGCAGCGACGGACCACAGCGAGTTATCACAAAGCAACCCGATAAAATGCAATGTGCAAATGACTGTTTAAGTGATATGTACAATTAGCTTGTAAACGTAGACTGATCGTGTGTACATTAAGTGACGTTTGGTGCAGGAATACGGGACCTCTGATAGGAAATGAAGGTACTGTCGGCAAGAGGAATTCTTCAAGGTAGCAACAGGGCAGATGAAAACACCGCAGGGCAGTGTAGGTGTGAGGTGTGGAGTGACAGTGAATGGGGGATGGTGAGGGACTGTGGAGAGGAGTGTGTCAGTGTGGAGTGACAGTGAATGGAGGGTGAAGGGGTGGTGAGGGACTGTGGAGAGGAGTGTGTCAGTGTGGGGATGAGGTGTGGAGTGACAGTGAATGGGTGATGATGGGGGTGGTGAGAGACTGTGGAGAGGAGTGTGTCAGTGTGGGGATGAGGTGTGGAGTGACAGTGAATGGGTGATGAAGGGGGTGGTGAGGGACTGTGGAGAGGAGTGTGTCAGTGTGGGGATGAGGTGTGGAGTGACAGTGAATGGGTGATGATGGGGGTGGTGAGGGACTGTGGAGAGGAGTGTGTCAGTGTGGGGATGAGGTGTGGAGTGACAGTGAATGGGGGATGAAGGGGGTGGTGAGGGACTGTGGAGAGGTGTGTGTCAGTGTGTGGATGAGGTGTGGAGTGACAGTGAATGGGGATGAAGGGGGTGGTGAGGGACTGTGGAGAGGAGTGTGTCAGTGTGGGTATGAGGTGTGGAGTGACAGTGAATGGGGGATGGAGGGGGTGGTGAGGGACTGTGGAGAGGAGTGTGTCAGTGTGGGGATGAGGTGTGGAGTGACAGTGAATGGGTGATGAAGGGGGTGGTGAGGGACTGTGGAGAGGTGTGTGTCAGTGTGGGGATGAGGTGTGGAGTGACAGTGAATGGGTGATGAAGGGGGTGGTGAGGGACTGTGGAGAGGAGTGTGTCAGTGTAGGGATGACGTGTGGAGTGACAGTGAAAGGGGGATGAAGGGGGTGGTGAGGGACTGTGGAGAGGAGTGTGTCAGTGGGGATGAGGTGTGGAGTGACAGTGAATGGGGGATGAAGGGGGTGGTGAGGGACTGTGGAGAGGAGTGTGTCAGTGTAGGGATGACGTGTGGAGTGACAGTGAATGGGTGATGAAGGGGGTGGTGAGGGACTGTGGAGAGGAGTGTGTCAGTGTGGGGATGAGGTGTGGAGTGACAGTGAATGGGGGATGGAGGGGGTGGTGAGGGACTGTGGAGAGGAGTGTGTCAGTGTGGGGATGAGGTGTGGAGTGACAGTGAATGGGGGTGAAGGGGGTGGTGAGGGACTGTGGAGAGGTGTGTGTCAGTGTAGGGATGACGTGTGGAGTGACAGTGAATGGGGGATGAAGGGGGTGGTGAGGGACTGTGGAGAGGAGTGTGTCAGTGTGGGGATGAGGTGTGGAGTGACAGTGAATGGGTGATGAAGGGGGTGGTGAGGGACTGTGGAGAGGTGTGTGTCAGTGTGGGGATGAGGTGTGGAGTGACAGTGAATGGGGGATGAAGGGGGTGGTGAGGGACTGTGGAGAGGAGTGTGTCAGTGTGGGGATGAGGTGTGGAGTGACAGTGAATGGGGGATGAAGGGGGTGGTGAGGGACTGTGGAGAGGAGTGTGACAGTGTAGGGATGAGGTGTGGAGTGACAGTGAATGGGGGATGGTGAGGGACTGTGGAGAGGAGTGTGTCAGTGTAGGGATGAGGTGTGGAGTGACAGTGAATGGGGGGATGAAGGGGGTGGCGAGGGACTGTGGAGAGGAGTGTGTCAGTGTAGGTATGAGGTGTGGAGTGACAGTGAATGGGGGATGGAGGGGGTGGTGAGGGACTGTGGAGAGGAGTGTGTCAGTGTGGGGATGAGGTGTGGAGTGACAGTGAATGGGGGTGAAGGGGGTGGTGAGGGACTGTGGAGAGGTGTGTGTCAGTGTAGGGATGACGTGTGGAGTGACAGTGAATGGGGGATGAAGGGGGTGGTGAGGGACTGTGGAGAGGAGTGTGTCAGTGTGGGGATGAGGTGTGGAGTGACAGTGAATGGGTGATGAAGGGGGTGGTGAGGGACTGTGGAGAGGTGTGTGTCAGTGTGGGGATGAGGTGTGGAGTGACAGTGAATGGGGGATGGAGGGGGTGGTGAGGGACTGTGGAGAGGTGTGTGTCAGTGTGGGGATGAGGTGTGGAGTGACAGTGAATGGGGGATGGAGGGGGTGGTGAGGGACTGTGGAGAGGAGTGTGTCAGTGGGGATGAGGTGTGGAGTGACAGTGAATGGGGGATGGAGGGGGTGGTGAGGGACTGTGGAGAGGAGTGTGTCAGTGTGGGTATGAGGTGTGGAGTGACAGTGAATGGGGATGAAGGGGGTGGTGAGGGACTGTGGAGAGGAGTGTGTCAGTGGGGATGAGGTGTGGAGTGACAGTGAATGGGGGATGAAGGGGGTGGTGAGGGACTGTGGAGAGGAGTGTGTCAGTGTGGGGATGAGGTGTGGAGTGACAGTGAATGGGGGATGGAGGGGTGGTGAGGGACTGTGGAGAGGAGTGTGTCAGTGGGGATGAGGTGTGGAGTGACAGTGAATGGGGGATGAAGGGGGTGGTGAGGGACTGTGGAGAGGAGTGTGTCAGTGTGGGGATGAGGTGTGGAGTGACAGTGAATGGGGGATGAAGGGGGTGGTGAGGGACTGTGGAGAGGAGTGTGTCAGTGTAGGGATGAGGTGTGGAGTGACAGTGAATGGGGGATGGTGAGGGACTGTGGAGAGGAGTGTGTCAGTGTAGGGATGAGGTGTGGAGTGACAGTGAATGGGGGGATGAAGGGGGTGGCGAGGGACTGTGGAGAGGAGTGTGTCAGTGTGGGGATGAGGTGTGGAGTGACAGTGAATGGGGGATGAAGGGGGTGGTGAGGGACTGTGGAGAGGAGTGTGTCAGTGTGGGGATGAGGTGTGGAGTGACAGTGAATGGGGGATGAAGGGGGTGGTGAGGGACTGTGGAGAGGAGTGTGTCAGTGTAGGTATGAGGTGTGGAGTGACAGTGAATGGGGGATGAAGGGGGTGGTGAAGGACTGTGGAGAGGTGTGTGTCAGTGTAGGTATGAGGTGTGGAGTGACAGTGAATGGGGGGGAAATAAAGGGGGTGGTGAGGGACTGTGGAGTTGATGGGGATGTACTGGTGGTGAGATTTACGTTGGACTGTTTCCCTGTGGTTCCTTTGGCAAGGGGGTCTGACATTTTGCACTCTAATTCACCAGATCCCAGTCTACCAGAGAGGAGGCACCATCATCGCCCGGAAGGAGCGTGTCCGGAGATCGTCGTCCTGCATGCACAACGATCCCTACACCCTCTACGTGGCCCTGGATGCACAGGTAACCCCAGCACAGCTCTCCCTGCGCTGTGAGCAGAATTAGACCGTTTGGCCCATTGAGTCTTCTCCGCCATTTCAGCATAGCTGATCCATTTTTCTCTCAACAAGTCTTCTTGAAATGAATGCCAACATTGCATTCAGACCCAGCCTACAAAATAACCTTTAGGAAATCCTGCACAAGGACTCCCAAGTCCTTTTGAATCTGTTTTTTAATATTCTCTCTTCATTTAGAAAATAGTTAACTCTTTCATTTCTTCTACCAAAGTGCATGACCATACACTTTCCAACACTGTATTCCATCTGCCATTTCTTCGCCCATTCTCCTAATCTGTCTGTCCTTTTGTAGCCTCCCCACTTCCTTAAAACTACTTGCCGCTCCACCTATCACCTGCAAACTAGCAACAAAACCATCAATTCCATCATCCAGAGCATTGATAATAATGTAAAAAGAATCAATCCCAACATAGACCCCCGTGGAACACCACTGGTCAATGGCAGCCAACCAATAAAGCCTCCCTTTATTCCCACTCTTTGCCTCCTGCCAATCACCCACTGCTTTATCCATGCTAGAATCTTTCCTGTATTACCATGGGCTTTTATCTTGCTAAGCAGTACCATATACAGCACCTTGTCAAAGGCCTTCTGGAAATCCAAGTACACAACATCAACTAGTTCTCCTTTGTCTATCCAGTTTGCCATTTCTTTCAAAGAATTCCAACAGATTTGCCAGGCAAGATTTTCCCTGGAAGAAACCCTGCTGACTTCGGCCTATTTTATCATGTGCCTCCCCGAAACCTCATCCTTAATAATCGACTCCCAACATCTTCCCAACCATCAAGATCAGACTAACTGGCTTATAGTTTCCTTCTGTCTCCCTCCTCTTGAAGAGTGGAGTAACATTTGCAATTTTCCAGTCTTCCAGAATCTAGTGATTCTTGAAATATCATTACTAATGTCTCCACAATCTCTTCAGCCACCTTTTCTCAGAACCTTGGGTCCAGGTGATTTATCTACCTTCAGATCTTTCAGCTTCCCAAGAACTTTCCCTCTAGTTACGGTAACTTCACACACTTCATAACCTCCGACACCTGGAACTTCTACCATACAGCTAGTGTTTTTCCACAGTCAAGACTGATGCAAAATACTAACTCAGTTCGTCTGCCATTACCACCTCTCCAACATTGTTTCCATTGGTTTGATACCCACTCTCACCTCTCTTTTACACTTTATGTATCTGAAGAAACTTCTGGTATCCTCTTAGCTAGCCTACTTTCATATTCCATCTTTACCTTCTTAATGACTTTTTAGTTGCCTGTTGGTTTTGAAAGCTTCCCAGCCCTCTGACTTCCCACTAATTTTTGCTTTATGTTGGCTTTGACTTCTGTTATCCACGGTTGTGTCGTCTTTCCTTTAGAATAATTCCTCCTCTTTGGGATGTATATATCCTGTGCCTTCTGAATTCCTTCCAGTAATTCCAGCCGTCGCTGTTCTGCCATCACCCCTGCCAGTGTTCCTTTCCAATCAATTCCGGCCACCTCCTCTCTCATGCCTCTGTAATTCCCTTTACTCCACAGTAACACTGATCCATCTGACTTTAGCTCCTTGTGTCTGACCTTTGAATCTACACGGCACCAAACTAGCTAACAATCGCTGTGACCAGGCACGGTAACAGCTGCCTGTCTGGAAAGTTTAAAGCCTCCCTTCAAGTTGACACTGCCTCAACCAAGGGCAGGGCTGGAGGTGCCGGGGGGGTGGGGGGCAGGTTTAGTGGCACAGCGAGTAGAGTCTCTGCCTTACAACTCTTGAGAGACCGAGAGACACCAGTTCAACACTGACCTCCGACTCTGTGTGTGTGTGACTCTCTATCTGCCTCTCCTTTTGTCTCTGTGTCTCTCACTGCTGTATGTTTCACCCCTACGTCCCAACACCACGCAGGGTCAGTGGGTGGATTGAGGGAATTAATGGCAATAAATTGGGATTTGTGTAAATGGGCACTGCTCATGGAAAGCAGGTCTGACATGGGGTTGTTGTAAAGGCCGAATGGTTTGAAGCCAGTTAGAACCATCGCTGGGTCAACTGTGAGTACAGGCTGCTAACTATTTGGATTGGGATCAAAGATGTCTCTCGCTCTCAAACCTGACCTCCTCTCCCTCCTCTTCTCCCCAGAATTCTGCCGAGGGGGATTTGTTTGTTGACGATGGCCACACCTTCAACTTCGAGACAAAGGGCGAGTACCTTCACAGGAGATTCACCTTTGCAAACAATTCCCTCACCTCCAGGTATGTGACCGATGGGGGAGGGGGGGTGCTTGTTAAAGATTCAGTGACACAGGTTTAAATTTTGCACAGATGCAGCAGTTAAATTCAAAGATTTAATTAAATGAAAATTAAATCCAGTGTTAGTAACAGTAACGACTGTGACTCCAGTCTGTTGGTCTGGGTCCGTGCCTGACTCCAGTCCGTCCTCACCCCGTCTGGGTCCGTGCCTGACTCCAGTCCGTCCTCACCCCGTCTGGGTCCGTGCCTGGCTCCAGTCCGTCCTCACCCGGTCTGGGTCCGTACGTGACTCCAGTCCGTCCTCACCTGGTCTGGGTCCGTACGTGACTCCAGTCCGTCCTCACCCGGTCTGGGCCCTTACGTGACTCCAGTCCGTCCTTACCTCTTGTGGATATTTTGCGTAACCAGTGATAGTTGAATATATTTTTAAATCCTGATTTACTGGGGGGAGGTGTGTTTAATGTTCTGAATTTAATTTCAGATCTGCAGCTCCCAAGGGTCACTTCAGCACCCCTGCTTGGATAGAGAGGGTGGTTGTCCTGGGGACGAGGAAACCCTCTTCCGTTGTTCTTAAACTTCCCGGTAAGTGTGAACACCAACCACTGGAGCACATCCTCTTGGCTCTCTCGCCGCTCCTGATCCAGGCAGGGTAGGGGGCTATATAACACACGCAAAGTGCTGGAGAATCTGAACACTTCTGGAGGGGTATTAGGGCATGCCATCCCTCGAGACGCGTATGATGTTCTCCTAAGGGGGTGTCTATTGGTGGGCCCTCGGGTGATTGTAGAGGCCAACTCAGGATCCAGATATTCTCGTGCAAGAGTTAGCGATGGCTGTGGTTGGGTCTTAAATGACCTGGATGAGGAAGTGGAGGGATGGGTTAGTAAGTTTGCTGTGGTTGGGGGTGTTGTGGATAGTGTGGAGGGCTGTCAGAGGTTAAGCAGGACATTGATAGGATGCAAAACTGGGCTGAGAAGTGGCAGATGGAGTTCAACCCAGATAAGTGTGAGGTGGTTAATTTTGGTAGGTCAAATATGATGGCAGAATATAGTATTAATAGACAATAGGTGCAGAAGTAGACCATTCGGCCCTTCGAGCCTGCACTGCCATTTTGAGATCATGGCTGATCAACTACTATCAATACCCGGTTCCTGCCTTGTCCCCATACCCCTTGATTCCCTTATCCATAAGATACCTATCTAGCTCCTTCTTGAAAGCATCCAGAGAATTGGCCTCCACTACCTTCCGAGGCAGTGCATTCCAGACCCCCACAACTCTCTGGGAGAAGAAGTTTTTCCTTAACTCTGTCCTAAATGACCTACCCCTTATTCTCAAACCGTGCCCTCTGGTACTGGACTCTCCCAGCATCTGGAACATATTTCCTGCCTCTATCTTGTCCAATCCCTTAATAATCTTATATATTTCAATCAGATTCCCTCTCAATCTCAATTCCAGTGTGTACAAGCCCAGTCTCTCTAACCTCTGCGTAAGACAGTCCAGACATCCCAGGAATTAACCTCGTGAATCTACGCTGCACTTCCTCTACAGCCAGGATGTCCTTCCTTAACCCTGGAGACCAAAACTGTACACAGTACTCCAGGTGTGGTCTCACCAGGGCTCTGTACAAATGCAAGAGGATTTCCTTGCTCTTGTACTCAATTCCCTTTGTAATAAAGGCCAACATTCCATTAGCCTTCTTCATTAATGGTAAGACTCTTGGCATTGTGGAGGATCAGAGGGATCTTGGGGTCCGAGTCCATAGGACACTCAAAGCAGCTGCGCAGGTTGACTCTGTGATTAAGGAGGCGTACGGTGTATTGGCCTTCATCAATCATGGGATTGAGTTTAGGAACTGAGAGGTAATGTTACAGCTGTATAGGACCCTGGTCAGACCCCACTTGGAGTACTGTGCTCAGTTCTGGTTGCCTCACTACAGGAAGGATATGGAAGCCATAGAAAGGGTGCAGAGGAGATTTACAAGGATGTTGCCTGGATTGGGGAGCATGGTTTAAGAGAATAAGTTGAGTGAACTTGGCCTTTTCTCCTTGGAGCGACAGAGGATGAGAGGTGACCTGATAGAGGTGTACAAGATGATGAGATGCATTGATCGTGTGGATAGTCAGAGGCTTTTCCCCAGGGCTGAAATGGCTAGCACGAGAGGGCACAGTTTTAAGGTGCTTGGAAGTAGGTACAGAGGAGATGTCAGGAGTAAGTTTTTTACTTAGAGAGTGGTGAGTGCGTGGAATGGGCTGCCGGTGACAGTGGTGGAGGCGGATACGATAGGGTCTTTTAGGAAACTCCTGGACAGGTACATGGAGCTCAGAAAAATAGAGGGCTGTAGGTAATTTCTCAGGTAAGGACGTGTTCGGCACAGCTTTTTGGGCAGAAGGGCCTGTATTGTGCTGTAGGTTTCATGTTTCAGTCTCTCCTTTTGCAGTTGCCGCTTGTTCTCTGCAGCACGGCGGAGGTCACTCTGAGAGAGCAGCTCCCTCTCGAACAGATCTCCTCCGAGCGTAACTACTGTCCCGGGTTTAGATGTCATGTTGACTTTCCTCAAGCTGATTTTGATGTTACCTTTGAATGTTTGAGTTCCACACTGATTGGACTGGTGCTGAACTGTTTCAATCTCCGCCGTTCATCAGGGGCGAGGTGCGGGCTCTCCGTATCGTACTGGCCTGGCTTGAGCGTATGTGGACATCTAGGACACAGCATCCATAGTCACCCCCCGAACAATGGAGGGCCTCAAAATTTGAATCGTTTCCTTTGCCCACCAAGAACTCCCCTTGGATTGTAGGATCAGTGGGTTAGGCATCCGGATGGCATGACCTATTCATCGCGGTTATATTGTTTTATTGTGCACCTCACTTTGACCAGTCTGCCTGTTGCCCCCCCCTGCAGATGGAACTGAATCGAGGCTGGACTTCGAGTACAACACGGAACCGTCCGTTCTGACCATCCGCAAACCGGCTGTGAACGTGGCCTCTGACTGGACGCTGGACATCCTATAGTGCCCGATGGCTTCCTCACCCTCTCTCTCCCCCCGTAGGGTAGTCAGCTGCTTTCGTCGGCCTGGGACAGGATCGTGGACTCAAAACATCTGCTCCCCTAAGTGTGCATCCGGACTAGACGGTGCGCCCTTGGGTTGGACGCTGCCTTGCTCCAAACGCACCCGAGGACTCCTCCCCCCTCATGTGGCACCATTAATTTTGTTTTGAAGTTCAGATGCTGTCTACCTTGCCTGCCTCGTACGATTTACTTGTCTGTCCTACTAATTCTTCCCCTGATTTTTTTCCGTCTCTCGTCCGTCCAACTATTGATCTGCAAGATCTCGCTCACTCACACTGCCTCAGTGTATGAACCAGTAAATGCGCTCTTTATCTCTGCCCTTGTCGTTGTCTTCCCCTTCATGAGTGTTAACTTTTGTACATTTTTTTTTAAATACCCGTTTTCTTGGAGAATGAAAACGATCTTCATTCTGCTAACAAACTGCACTGAAACCGGGCTTTAGTTTCCAGGGCTCAGCTTGCCTGCCGTCTCCTCGGGGAAGAAGTCTTTGGAAGACCACCTACCCTAAGCTTGATGCTTTGTATCGGACGAGCAGGCGCTCTGCCGTAACCCTGGAGAATTTCATGACCAAACTTCGTCTGCAGGTAATTCCTGCTTTTCCTCTTGGCTGCTACCCTGTCGGAGAGAGCAGGAGTATTTTGGGCTTCTTTGGAAGGTTCCAGACTTTTTTTTTGGCTCTCACTTTCTCCTGTACTCTCCTCTGATTCTGGGGCCATCCCCTCTCCCCTCCCTAGATGTTCCCCACCGTACAGTTCTTGGGACTTGCTGATCACGGGTTTAATTTGGCACTGAAACTGCAGTTCTTGTCTCTGAACTCCTTCCCCACCCACCTGCCACAGTAATCTTCACGATCACCTCACTGGCTGTGGGCACGTGTATATATTTGTCTTTTATAGATTACTTGCAGCAGTCAAAGTCTGATTGAAATGAGGAAAAATTCAATTTGATTCTCTCCGGTCTGTGACGTTCCTGTGCTGGCCCTGCTTGGAGACTGGGGCAACGGCCATCGGGGGGGGGGGGGGGGGGGAGGGGGAATCGGGATCATTGTACAAAATTGGGAGATCGAGCTGTTTGTCCCTGAATGTGCCCTGTCAGACCCTACACCGGGTGGGAGGTGTCATTTCCAGAGGGACTGTGCTCTCCCTTCCCCAGTCTTGGGCCGGAGGGTGGTGGGGGAGCACAAGCCTCTCTGAGCCCTGGGCTGGTGGGTTCTTCCCATCCTGGAGGACTTCTGCCATTCAAAGCTGAAGGAAAGTTTTCTCAGACCAAAATGATCTCTTGTGTGGGATTTTTTTTGATAAGTGGATTAGAAATAAAATGGATGAAACTGTGGATTGTTTGTGTGTGTGTGATAAATTTCTAAATCTCACCCACGCTTGTTAAGAGCACCAGGCCTGAACTAGGGAACTCAATGACGACTCAGCATTGACAAAGTAGTTGTATATTGCACCGAGAGAGAGCGTGAGTGTCCAAAGTAATCCAGTCGTTTCTGCTGCTGCAGGAGCCCAGTACTCGATGGTGAGTCTTTCTCTGCATTTAGAGTCCAGATGTCCCCCACTGCTGGTACACCATGCACCGTCTGAGGCTCCTCACTGCAAGGGGAGCAATCGCCCTGCAGAACGACACACAAAACAGTTTCCACAGGGACTTGCCACACCAACGCAGACCCCAAAGGCTGGAGATCCACCCCGTGATTTTTTTTTGGGAATCCCTATGACGGAACTGGGTCTCTCCTGCTTGTGTACTGGGATTTAAAAAGCTGAAACTCCGATGCTAAACTACCCAGATTCTCTGACAAGGGTGCTGTATACCCCAAGCAGAGGTAACCCCCCCCCCCCCACCTTACTCTGGATCGTAAACACTGTCCGATTTCCATACCCTCTTCATAAAGTGACACCCTACCCACAGAAACGCCGTCTGATTGCGAGATGATCGTAGCCAGAAACTCACTGGTTGGTTTTAACTGGAGAACTTTCTGGAAGTACTTCGGGGGTAAAACCCCATGCTCGTTGCCGGGAGTTAGTATCACGTGGTTGGCGGAGAGAAAGAATGGTATCCCATCTAGGGGTAAAAAAACAAACAGGAGATTCCCAAAGTCAGGCCGGCTCCCAAGTCTAGGCTAATCACAATTCCAACGCAACGTAATGCCACCAGCCTGAACGTCTCCATTCCCTGCCTTAAACAGCACTGTCACTTGTTTTTCCAGCAGCCTGTCTGTCGTTTCTATCCTGTTAAAAGGACTGTCTCCCCTATCTGTGCCTCTCTCAGATCTCCCCAGTACTCCAGAGAAAACAACCCAAATGTGTCTGGTTACTTCTGCCCTCTAACCCAGGCAGCATCCTGGTGAGCCGCCTCTGTACCCTCTCCAAAGCCTGCCATTTTTCTGTAACGATACAGCAGACGTGGCCAGGCCACAGCTACAACTTCCCAAGTACTCCGCCCGCTCAAGGCAAGTCTGCCAGACACCATCCATCTTGAAAGCAGAACGCAGCCCCTGTGCTGAGCAACTCCCACAAAGACCAGTCTCATAAATGCCTCTGCCACCACCCTTCGCGTGTTCAGCATATCCCCCCCCCCACCCCCGGCCCAATACTTTTCTCCAATCACCTTTAAAATTATGGCCCATTGTATTAGCCACTTCCACCCTGGGGGAAAAGTGTCCGGCTGCCCACAAGGATCTATGCCTGTTAATCAACTTTTACACCTCTATCACATCCTCCTTCACTCCACGTAAAACATGCTCTCTACTCCAGGCAGCATCCTGGTTAAATCTCCTCTGCACCCTCTAAAGCTTCCACATCCTTCCTATAATGGCAACCAGAACTGAACACGATGCAGTGCGGTCTGACCAGGGTATTACAGAGCTGCAACACTACCTCTTGAACTCGATCCCCCGACTAACGAAGGCTAGGCACCATCACCACCCTATCAACTTGTGTGGCACAAGATGTCAGTAAAGGCTCCAACTCCAGTACTAGCCCAGGGTCTGGGTTCACCCGCAGGGCTACTTGCCCCCGTTCACTGCTCTGCCCTCAGACCCAGCCTCCACTTTTTGTGAGGATCACGGGGGGGGGGAAGAGGGATATTGAGAGACTCACCGCTCAGAGCCTTCTCCAGCTCGACGAAGATCGCCAGTTCACAGCTGCTCCTCATTCCTGCAAGAGGGGACACGGGGCTGAGAAAAGGGCAGCTCCAGAGACCACACATCCCAGGGAAACCTCACAACACCCTTCTGCTCTTTTTCTGCACCACTTATTTAATAAGTTCTCTTTATACATTGTAATTTATAATACTACTTTACATATCGCAGTGTACTGCTGACGCAAAGCAATTAACACATGCCAGTGATATTAAATCCAATTCTGAAACTGTAGCAGTTAGTATGTACAGCGCGTCGCAGCGCCAGCGATCAACTCCTGCTGCTGCCTGGAAGGAGTTGGTACCTTCTCCCCAGACCATGCCAGTTGCCTCCCACATCCCAAAGAGGTTTGGGTTAGGGGGCTGTGGAGCGTGGCGACACTCGCTATGCGCCCCAGCGCAGCCTCGGACTGCATTGGTCGTTAGTGCAAATGATGTCTTTCACCGTGTTTCGACGTTGTCACGACATACATGGTAAATAATATTTAAAGATTGTTTAACGTCACTTCCAGTAAAGGAGAACAAAATAATTGTTACTCCGGATTAGATGCAGCAAAAATAAAAAATAATTTTAAAAAAACAATAAATATTAACACATAAGATAGCTTATGTACATAGATTGATTGTACGTCCATAAAGTGACTCTGGGCACAGGAGTGTCTGTACATAAGGTGACTGAGAGAGGAAATGATAAAGTAGTGGTGGGTGGGTTAGTGGATGGAGGGGTTGATCAGCCTCACTGCTTGGGGAAAGGATCTGATTTTGAGTCTGGTGGTCCTGGTGTGGATGCTACATAGCCTCCTCCCTCATGGGAGTGGGACAAACTGACAAAGCTAATCTACTCTAATCCGTAGCGACAGTTTACCAATTTTAAATCCATTTTTTTGGGGATCTGGACTCCACGCGGCATTTGTTCTCTGCCGAGACTCTGAAGGAGTCTGTTCTCTGCCTGTGGAGTAAAGTTCGACACTCAGGGGCCACTTCATTGGGTACACTTGCAAATATCCAACCAGCCAATTCACAGCATTGGCAGCAATTCGATGCACAAAAGCATGCAGTCACGGTCAAGAGGTTCAGTTGTTGTTCAGACCGAACATCAGAACGGGGGAAGAAGTGCGATCTGGGGGACTTTGACTGTTGGTGCCAGATGGGGTGGTTTGAGTATCTCAGAAACTGTTGAGCTCCCGGCATTTTCACACACAACCGTCTCGAGAGAAGGGGTTCCAAGCCTTTCTTATACCATCGACCAATACTATTAAGCAAGGAATCCATGAACACGTTACAGAGAATGGTGTGAAAAATTAAAAAAACACCCAGTGAGCTGAGGTTCTGTGGGTGAAATCGCCTCGTTAATGAGAGAGGTCGGAGGAGAACGGCCAGACTGGATCAAGCTGACAGGAAGGTGAGAGTAACTCAAATAATCACCCGTTATAAGAGTGGTGTGCAGAAGAGCATTTCTGAACGCACAACACGCCGAACCTTGAAGTGGACGGGCCACAGAAACAAGACCGCGGACACACACTCAGTGGCCATTTTATTATAATAAATTACGCATTGCTTGTATGTCCCACCATCCCAATCGGGAGTGGGGGAGTCACTCCCATGCTGCTGTTGGAGAGGGAGTTCCAGGGTGGAGACCCTGTGAGGTTAACAAGCGGGAGTAGTAAATTCGTTTATTGCTGTCAACCTTCGCCTCGTAATAGGAAAGATGTGGAAGCTTTAGAGAGGGTGCAGAGGAGATTCACCAGGATGCTGTCTGGATTAGAGAGGGTGCAGAGGAGATTCACCAGGACGCTGTCTGGATTAGAGAGGGTGCAGAGGAGATTCACCAGGACGCTGCCTGGATTAGAGAGGGTGCAGAGGAGATCTACCAGGACGCTGCCTGGATTAGAGAGGGTGCAGAGGAGATTCACCAGGATGCTGTCTGATTAGAGAGGGTGCAGAGGAGATTCACCAGGATGCTGCCTGGATTAGAGAGGGTGCAGAGGAGATTCACCAGGACGCTGCCTGGATTAGAGAGGGTGCAGAGGAGATTCACCTGGATGCTGCCTGGATTAGAGAGGGTGCAGAGGAGATTCACCTGGATGCTGCCTGGATTAGAGAGGGTGCGGAGGAGATTCACCAGGATGCTGTCCGGATTAGAGAGGGTGCAGAGGAGATTCACCAGGATGCTGCCTGGATTAGAGAGCATGACTCTATGAGGATAGGTTGAGTGAGCTAGGACTTTTCTCTCTGGAGTGAAGAGGATGAGAGGAGACTTGATAGAGGTGTACAAGATGAGAAGAGGCACAGATCCAGTGGACAGTCAGAGACTTTTCCCCACCACTCTCTGTGTTAAAAACTACCTCTGACATCCCCCCTATACTTCCATCCAATCACCTTAATTCTTTTTTCCTCCAGTCCTGCCAAAGGGTCTCGGCCTGAAACGTTGACTGTTCACTCTTTTCCACAGACCTGCTGAGTTCCTCCAGCATTTTGTATGTGTTGCTCGGATTTCCAGCGTCCACAGATTTTCCTTTTGTTTAAAATTACGCCCCCTGATATTAGCCAATTCCACTCTGGCTGTCCACTCAATCTGTGCCTCTTACCATCTTGTACACCTCTATCAAGTCACCTCTCATCCACTCTCACTCCAAACAGAAAAGCCCCACCTCGTTCAATCTATCCTTATATGAGCTGCTCTCTAATCCAGGCAGCATCGTGGTGAATCTCCTCTGCACCCTCTCTAATCCAGGCAGCGTCCTGGTGAATCTCCTCTGCACCCTCTCTAATCCAGGCAGCATCCTGGTAAATCTCCTCTGCACCCTCTCTAATCCAGACAGCGTCCTGGTGAATCTCCTCTGCACCCTCTCTAATCCAGGCAGCGTCCTGGTGAATCTCCTCTGCACCCTCTCTAATCCAGGCAGCATCCTGGTGAATCTCCTCTGCACCCTCTCTAATCCAGACAGCATCCTGGTGAATCTCCTCTGCACCCTCTCTAATCCAGGCAGCATCCTGGTGAATCTCCTCTGCACCCTCTCTAATCCAGACAGCATCCTGGTGAATCTCCTCTGCACCCTCTCTAATCCAGGCAGCATCCTGGTGAATCTCCTCTGCACCCTCTCTAATCCAGGCAGCATCCTGGTGAATCTCCCCTGCACCCTCTCTAATCCAGGCAGCATCCTGGTGAATCTCCCCTGCACCCTCTCTAATCCAGGCAGCATCCTGGTGAATCTCCTCTGCACCCTCTCTAATCCAGGCAGCGTCCTGGTGAATCTCCTCTGCACCCTCTCTAATCCAGGCAGCGTCCTGGTGAATCTCCTCTGCACCCTCTCTAATCCAGGCAGCATCCTGGTGAATCTCCTCTGCACCCTCTCTAATCCAGGCAGCATCCTGGTGAATCTCCTCTGCACCCTCTCTAATCCAGGCAGCGTCCTGGTGAATCTCCTCTGCACCCTCTCTAATCCAGGCAGCGTCCTGGTGAATCTCCTCTGCACCCTCTCTAATCCAGGCAGCGTCCTGGTGAATCTCCTCTGCACCCTCTCTAATCCAGGCAGCGTCCTGGTGAATCTCCTCTGCACCCTCTCTAATCCAGGCAGCATCCTGGTGAATCTCCTCTGCACCCTCTCTAAAACCTCCTCATCCTTCCTACAATCAGGCGACCGGAACTGAACACAATACTCAAGTGCTGACACCAGCCACTCTACCAGACACAGACACACGGAGCGACAGAGAGTCTCCCAGATGGGCTCAGGGCTTGGCCAGAGGGCAGAAACTCACCGCTGATGACACCGCCATCCTCAGGCAGTCCCGGAGCCAGGTGGATGTGTTGACGAGACAGGCGCCGCAGTCCCTCGGCCTTGATCAGGGGCCAGTGACGGAGGTAGGTCCCGTGTACAGCCTGTGCTGGGAGATTGCCACCGCCCAGGGATATTGGGGTCAGTTCGAGCTCCTCCACCTTCCAAAGCAAACAGTTTGGAAAATTTACACAGAGTGAATCTCCCTCCACACCGTCCCATCACACACTCCCGGGGTCAGACACACAGAGTGAATCTCTCTCCACACCGTCCCATCACACACTCCCGGGGTCAGACACACAGAGTGAATCTCTCTCCACACCGTCCCATCACACACTCCCGGGGTCAGACACAGAGTGAATCTCCCTCCACACCATCCCATCACACACTCCCGGGGTCAGACACAGAGTGAATCTCCCTCCACACCATCCCATCACACACTCCCGGGGTCAGACACAGAGTGAAGCTCCCTCCACACCGTCCCATCACACACTCCCAGGGTCAGACACAGAGTGAAGCTCCCTCCACACCGTCCCATCACACACTCCCGGGGTCAGACACAGAGTGAAGCTCCCTCCACACCGTCCCATCACACACTCCCAGGGTCAGACACAGAGTGAAGCTCCCTCCACACCGTCCCATCACACACACCCGGGGTCAGACACACAGAGTGAATCTCTCTCCACACCGTCCCATCACACACTCCCGGGGTCAGACACAGAGTGAATCTCCCTCCACACCGTCCCATCACACACTCCCGGGGTCAGACACAGAGTGAATCTCCCTCCACACCGTCCCATCACACACTCCCGGGGTCAGACACAGAGTGAAGCTCCCTCCACACCGTCCCATCACACACTCCCGGGGTCAGACACAGAGTGAAGCTCCCTCCACACCGTCCCATCACACACTCCCGGGGTCAGACACAGAGTGAAGCTCCCTCCACACCGTCCCATCACACACTCCCGGGGTCAGACACAGAGTGAAGCTCCCTCCACACCGTCCCATCACACACTCCCGGGGTCAGACACAGAGTGAAGCTCCCTCTACACTGTCTCATCACACACTCCCGGGGTCAGACACAGAGTGAAGCTCCCTCCACACCGTCCCATCACACACTCCCGGGGTCAGACACAGAGTGAAGCTCCCTCCACACCGTCCCATCACACACTCCCGGGGTCAGACACAGAGTGAAGCTCCCTCCACACCGTCCCATCACACACTCCCAGGGTCAGACACAGAGTGAAGCTCCCTCCACACCGTCCCATCACACACTCCCGGGGTCAGACACAGAGTGAAGCTCCCTCCACACCATCCCATCACACACTCTCTGGGTCAGACACAGAGTGAATCTCCCTCCACACAGTCCCATCACACACTCCCGGGGTCAGAAACAGAGTGAAGCTCCCTCCACACCGTCCCATCACACACTCCCGGGGTCAGACACAGAGTGAAGCTCCCTCCACACCGTCCCATCACACACTCCCGGGGTCAGACACAGAGTGAAGCTCCCTCCACACCGTCCCATCACACACTCCCGGGGTCAGACACAGAGTGAAGCTCCCTCCACACCGTCCCATCACACACTCCCGGGGTCAGACACAGAGTGAAGCTCCCTCCACACCGTCCCATCACACACTCCCGGGGTCAGACACAGAGTGAAGCTCCCTCCACACCGTCCCATCACACACTCCCGGGGTCAGACACAGAGTGAAGCTCCCTCCACACCGTCCCATCACACACTCCCGGGGTCAGACACAGAGTGAAACTCCCTCCACACCGTCCCATCACACACTCCCGGGGTCAGACACAGAGTGAATCTCCCTCCACACCGTCCCATCACACACTCCCGGGGTCAGACACAGAGTGAAGCTCCGTCCAAATTGTGCAGAGGATGCAGAAAGTGCAGAGGGGTATGGATATAGGTTAAATCTACCTTCTATCTTGCATATGATGATCAGTTAGAGATTGACAAGTATGACGTTGTTGGGAGTTTAACATTCAAGGACACACATTATATTGAAAGGCCAGGCAGGTAGGCAGAGAGGGTGGCGTGGCTCTGTTGGTAAAAAATTAGACCAGCAGGTGAAAGAGGTGGCACAGGATTGGAAGATGTGGGATCGTGGTGGGTAGAGCTCAGCAGGGAGAAAAGGCCTGTGAAGAGTAGCCAGGTTGTGGGCTACAGATTACAACAGGAGGTAGAAAATGCACGCCAAAATGACCACGTTACAGTAGTCATTGGGATTTCAATATGCAGGTAGATTGGGAAAATCAGGTTGGTGCTGGATCCCAAGAGGGGGAATTTGTAGAATTCCTATGAGAATTCCTCGAGAGCTTGTGGTTGAGCCCACTGGGGGATCAGCTTTTCTGGACTGGGTGTTGATTAGGGAGTTTAAGGTAAAGGAACCATTAGGAAATCAAAAGACATAGGAGCAGAATGAGGCCATTTGGCCCATCGAATCTGCTCCGCTATTTAATCATGGCTGATCCTCGTCTTATCTCCCCCTCAACCCCAGTTCCCGGCGTTCTCCCCGTAAACTTTGATGCCACGTCCAATCAAGAACCTGTCAATCTCTTCCTCAAATCTCTTCCCAACAACCTGGACTCCACCCTTGCATGTGGCAACAAATTCACCACCCTTTGGCTGAAGAAATTTCTCCACATCTCTGTTTTGAAAGGACATCCCTCTCGTCCCAGACTCTCCCGCCATGGGAAACCTCCTTTCCACATCCACTCTGTCTGGGCCTTTCAACATTCCAAAAGTTTCAGTGAGATCCCCCCTAATCCTTCTGAAATCCAGCGAGTACAGACCCAGAGCCATCAGACGTCCCTTTCATTCCTGGAATCATTCGTGTGAACCTCCTCTGGACCCTCTCCAATGTCAGCAAATCTTTTCTAAGATGAGGGGCCCAAAACTCAATACTCGAGGTGAGGCCTCGCCAGTGCCTCACAAAGTCTCGGCATCACATCCCTGCTCTTGTATTCCAGACCTCTTGAAATGAATGCCAACGCAGATCGTAATACGCTACACTGCGCCTTGCGTTTTGAAGCGGGAGAAGCTAAAGTCAGATGGATCAGTATTACAGTGGAGTAAAGGGGATTACAGAGGCAAGAGGGAGGAGGAGCTGGCCGACGTTGATCGGAAAGGGACACTAGCAAGAATGCTGGCGGAACAGCAATGGTTAACGTTTCCGGGAGCAATCTGAAAGGTGCCAGATATATCCTTCCTGAAGTAGTAGTATTTTAAAGACGTGATGACACAATTGAGGCGGGAAAGGAAAGGCCAACGTAAGAGCCAAAGAGAGAGCACTCAGAGTAAACATTAGTGGGATGTTAGGGGATTGGGGATCTTCTCAGAAAAGCAACAGGCATTAGAAGCGAAAAGATGAACTATGAAGGTAAGCTAGTCGACAGTACCAAAGAGGATACCAACCAGATATATAAAGAGTAGAGGGAGGTGACAGTAGAAATCGGATTGCTGGAAAATGTTCCTGGAGAGGTAGCAATGGGGGGGGGGGGGGGGCAAGGAAACGGTGGAGAAACCGAGTAAGTATTCTGCACATCTTCACTGTGGAAGACTCTAGCAGTGTGCCTGATGCTGGAGGCTGTCAGGGGGCAGTACTGACTGCAGTTTGCAGTGTGCCTGATGCTGGAGGCTGTCAGGGGGCAGTAGTGACTGCAGTTTGCAGTGTGCCTGATGCTGGAGGCTGTCAGGGGGCAGTACTGACTGCAGTTTGCAGTGTGCCTGATGCTGGAGGCTGTCAGGGGGCAGTACTGACTGCAGTTTGCAGTGTGCCTGATGCTGGAGGCTGTCAGGGGGCAGTACTGACTGCAGTTTGCAGTGTGCCTGATGCTGGAGGCTGTCAGGGGGCAGTAGTGACTGCAGTTTGCAGTGTGCCTGATGCTGGAGGCTGTCAGGGGGCAGTACTGACTGCAGTTTGCAGTGTGCCTGATGCTGGAGGCTGTCAGGGGGCAGTAGTGACTGCAGTTTGCAGTGTGCCTGATGCTGGAGGCTGTCAGGGGGCAGTACTGACTGCAGTTTGCAGTGTGCCTGATGCTGGAGGCTGTCAGGGGGCAGTACTGACTGCAGTTTGCAGTGTGCCTGATGCTGGAGGCTGTCAGGGGGCAGTAGTGACTGCAGTTTGCAGTGTGCCTGATGCTGGAGGCTGTCAGGGGGCAGTAGTGACTGCAGTTTGCAGTGTGCCTGATGCTGGAGGCTGTCAGGGGGCAGTACTGACTGCAGTTTGCAGTGTGCCTGATGCTGGAGGCTGTCAGGGGGCAGTACTGACTGCAGTTTGCAGTGTGCCTGATGCTGGAGGCTGTCAGGGGGCAGTACTGACTGCAGTTTGCAGTGTGCCTGATGCTGGAGGCTGTCAGGGGGCAGTACTGACTGCAGTTTGCAGTGTGCCTGATGCTGGAGGCTGTCAGGGGGCAGTACTGACTGCAGTTTGCAGTGTGCCTGATGCTGGAGGCTGTCAGGGGCAGTACTGACTGCAGTTTGCAGTGTGCCTGATGCTGGAGGCTGTCAGGGGGCAGTACTGACTGCAGTTTGCAGTGTGCCTGATGCTGGAGGCTGTCAGGGGGCAGTACTGACTGCAGTTTGCAGTGTGCCTGATGCTGGAGGCTGTCAGGGGGCAGTACTGACTGCAGTTTGCAGTGTGGCTGATGCTGGAGGCTGTCAGGGGGCAGTACTGACTGCAGTTTGCAGTGTGCCTGATGCTGGAGGCTGTCAGGGGGCAGTACTGACTGCAGTTTGCAGTGTGGCTGATGCTGGAGGCTGTCAGGGGGCAGTACTGACTGCAGTTTGCAGTGTGCCTGATGCTGGAGGCTGTCAGGGGGCAGTACTGACTGCAGTTTGCAGTGTGCCTGATGCTGGAGGCTGTCAGGGGGCAGTACTGACTGCAGTTTGCAGTGTGCCTGATGCTGGAGGCTGTCAGGGGGCAGTACTGACTGCAGTTTGCAGTGTGCCTGATGCTGGAGGCTGTCAGGGGCAGTACTGACTGCAGTTTCTATTGCTGGGGCGAAGATGCTTGGGAAGCTGACAGGTCTGAAGGTGGATAAGTAACCTGGACCGGATGGGCCAGGCCCCAGGGTTCTGAAAGAGGGGGCTGAAGAGACTGTGGAGGAAACATAGAGAACCTACAGCACAATACAGGCCCTTCACCCTACAAAGTCATGCCGAACACTAGAAATTACTAGACTTACCCAGAGCCCTCAATTTTTCTAAGCACCATGTACCTATCTAAAAGTCTCTTAAAAGACCTTATCGTATCCACCTCCACTACTGGCAGCCCATTCCACGCACTCACCACTCTCTGAGTAAAAAACCTACCCCTGACATCTCCTCTGTACCTACTCCCCAGCACCTTAAACCTGTGTCCTCTTGTGGCAACGATTTCAGCCCTGGGAGAAAAGCCTCTGACTATCCACACGATCAATGCCTCCCATCATCTTATACACCTCTATCATGTCACCTCTCATCCTCCGTCGCTCCAAGGAGAAAAGGCCGAGTTCACTCAACCTATTCTCATAAGGCTTGCTCCCCAATCCAGGCAACATCCTTGTAAATCTCCTCGGCACCCTTTCTATGGTTTCCACATCCTTCCTGTAGTGAGGTGACCAGAACTGAGCACAGTACTCCAAGTGGGGTCTGACCAGGGTCCTATATAGCTGCAACATTACCTCTCGGCTCCTAAACACAATCCCAATGATTGATGAAGGCCAATACACTCTACGCTTTCTTAACCACAGAGTCAACCTGCGCAGCTGCTTTGAGAATACTATATTCTGCCATCACACTTAACCTACCAAAATGAGCCACCTCACACTTATCTGGGTTGAACTCCATCTGCCACTTCTCAGCCCAGTTTTGCTTCCTATCAATATCCCGCTGTAACCTCTGACAGCCCTCCACACTATCCACAACACCCCCTACCTTTGTGTCATCAGCAAATTTACTAACCCATCCCTCCACTTCCACATCCAGGTCATTTATAAAAATCACGAAGAGAAAGGGTCCCAGAACAGATCCCTGAGGCACCCCACTGGTCACCGACCTCCATGCAGAATGTGACCGGTCTACAACCACTCTTTGCCTTCTGTGGGCAAGCCAGTTCTGGATCCACAAAGCAATGTCCCCTTGGATCCCCCCTCCTTACTTTCTCAATAAGCCTTGCATGGGGTACCTTGTCAAATGCCTTGCTGAAATCCATATACACTACATCTACTGCTCTACCTTCATCAGTGTGTTTAGCCACATCCTCAAAAAATTCAATCAGGTTCATAAGGCATAACCTGCCTTTGACAAAGCCATGCTGACTATTCCTAACCATATTATAATTCTCCAATTCTTCATAAATCCTGCCTCTCAGGATCTTCTCCATCAACTTACCAACCACTGAAGTAAGACTCACTGGTCTATAATTTCCTGGGCTATCTCTACTCCCTTTCTTGAATAAAGGAACAACATCCGCAACTCTCCAATCTTCTGGAACCTCTCCCGTCCCCATTGATGAGGCAAAGATCATCGCCAGAGGCTCAGCAATCTCTTCGCTCGCCTCCCACAGTGGCCTGGGGTACATTTCCTTTGGTCCCAGTGACTTATCCAACTTGATGCTTTCCAAAAGCTCCAGCACATCCTCTTTCTTAATATCTACATGTACAAGCTTTTCAGTCTGCTGTAAGTCGTCAGTACAATCACTAAGATCTTTTTGCAATTTCCTCTGGTTCCATACACACTTTCCCACTGTCACATTTGATAGGTCCTATTCTTTCACGTCTTATCCTCTTGCTCTTCACATCCTTGTAGAATGCCTTGGGGTTTTCCTTGATTCTGCCCGCCAAGGCCTTCTCATGGCCCCTTCTGGCTCTCCTAATTTCATTTTTAAGCTCCTTCTTAGCAGTCTTATAATCTTCTAAATCTCTAACATTACCTTGCTCTCTGAACCTTTTGTAAGCTTTTCCTTTCTTCTTGACTAGATTTATTGGCCTTTGTACACCACGGTCCCTGTACAATACACAATAGCCAATAGGTGCAGAAGTAGACCATTCGGCCCTTCAAACCTGCACCGCCATTTTGAGATCATGGCTGATCAACTACTATCAATACCCGGTTCCTGCCTTGTCCCCATACCCCTTGATTCCCCTATCCATAAGATACCTATCTAGCTCCTTCTTGAAAGCATCTAGAGAATTGGCCTCCACTACCTTCCGAGGCAGTGCATTCCAGACCCCCACAACTCTCTGGGAGAAGAAGTTTTTCCTTAACTCTGTCCTAAATGACCTACCCCTTATTCTCAAACCATGCCCTCTGGTACTGGACTCTCCCAGCATCTGGAACATATTTCCTGCCTCTATCTTGTCCAATCCCTTAATAATCTTATATGTTTCAATCAGATCCCCTCTCAATCTCCTTAATTCCAGCATGTACAAGCCCAGTCTCTCTAACCTCTCTGTGTAAGACAGTCCAGACATCCCAGGAATTAACCTCGTGAATCTACGCTGCACTTCCTCTACAGCCAGGATGTCCTTCCTTAACCCTGGAGACCAAAACTGTACACAATACTCCAGGTGTGGTCTCACCAGGGCTCTGTACAAATGCAAGAGGATTTCCTTGCTCTTGTACTCAATTCCTTTTGTAATAAAGGCCAACATTCCATTAGCCTTCTTCACTGCCTGCTGCACTTGCTCATTCACCTTCAGTGACCGATGAACAAGGACTCCGAGATCTCTTTGTATTTCTCCCTTACCCAACTCTACACCATTCAGGTAATAATCTGCCTTCCTGTTCTTACTCCCAAAGTGGATAACCTCACACTTATTCACATTAAACGTCATCTGCCAAGTATCTGCCCACTCACCCAGCCTATCCAAGTCACCCTGAATTCTCCTAACATCCTCATCACATGTCACACTGCCACCCAGCTTAGTATCATCAGCAAATTTGCTGATGTTATTTTCTATGCCTTCATCCAAATTGTTAACATAAATGGTAAACAGCTGTGGTCCCAATACCCAGCCCTGTGGCACCCCACTAGTCACCACCTGCCATTCCGAGAAACACCCATTCACCGCTACCCTTTGCTTTCTATCTGCCAACCAGTTTTCTATCCATGTCAATGTCTTCCCCCCAATGCCCTGAGCTTTGATTTTACCCACCAATCCCCTATGTGGGACCTTATCAAATGCCTTCTGAAAATCGAGGTACACTACATCCACTGGATCTCCCCCGTCTAACTTCCTGGTTACATCCTCGAAAAACTCCAACAGATTAGTCAAGCATGATTTACCCTTGGTAAATCCATGCTGGCTCGGCCCAATCCTATCACTGCTATCTAGATATGCCCCTATTTCATCCTTGATAATGGACTCTAGCATCTTTCCCACCACTGATGTCAGGCTGACAGGTCGATAGTTCTCTGTTTTCTCCCTCCCTCCTTTCTTAAAAAGTGGGATAACATTAGCCATTCTCCAATCCTCAGGAACTGATCCTGAATCTAAGGAACATTGGAAAATGATTACCAATGCATCCGCAATTTCCAGAGCCACCTCCTTTAGTACCCTAGGGTGCAGACCATCTGGACCTGGGGATTTGTCAGCCTTCAGTCCCATCAGTCTTCTCATCACCATTTCCTTCCTAATGTCAATCTGTTTCATTTCCTCTGCTACCCTATGTCCTTGGCCCATCCATACATCTGGGAGATTGCTTGTGTCTTCCTTAGTGAAAACAGATCTAAAGTACTCATTAAATTCTTCTGCCATTTCTCTGTTTCCCATAACAATTTCACCCAATTCATTCTTCAAGGGCCCAACATTGTTCTTAACTATCTTCTTTCTCTTCACATACCTAAAAAAGCTTTTGCTATCTTCCTTTATATTCCTGGCTAGCTTGCGTTCGTACCTCATTTTTTCTCCCCGTATTGTCTTTTTAGTTAAGTTCTGTTGTTCCTTAAAAACTTCCCAATCATCTGTCCTCCCACTCACCTTAGCTCTGTCATATTTCCTTCTTTTTAATGCTATGCAATCTCTGACTTCCTTTGTCAACCACTGTGGCCCCTTTCCCCCCTTTGAATCCTTCCTTCTCTGGGGGGTGAACTGATTTTGCACCTTGTGCATTATTCCCAAGAATACCTGCCATTGCTGTTCCACTGTCTTTTCTGCTAGGCTATCCGTCCAGTCAACTTTGGCCAGCTCCTCCCTCATGGCTCCATTGTTTCCCCTGTTCAACTGCAACACTGACACCTCCGAGCTGCCCTTATCCTTCTCAAATTGCAGATAAAAACTTATCATATTATGATCACTACCTCCTAATGGCTCCTTTACTGCAAGATCGCTTATCAAATCCTGTTCATTACATAACACTAAATCTAGAATAGTCTTGTCCCTGGTCGGCTCTCGTACAAGCTGTTCCAAGAATGCATCCCGTAGGCACTCTACAAACTCCCTATCCTGTGGTCCAGCACCAACCTGATTCTCCCAGTTCACCTGCATGTTGAAATCCCCCATAACTACTGCGACATTACCTTTGCCACATGCCAATGTTAACTCCCTATTCAACTTGCGCCCAATATCCATGCTACTGTTTGGTGGCCTGTAGACAACACCCATTTGGGTCCTTTTGCCCTTACTGTTCCTCAGTTCTATCCACACAGACTCTACTTCTCCTGATCCTATGTCCCCCCTTGCAAAGGACTGAATCTCATTCCTCACCAACAGGGCCACCCCACCCCCTCTGCCCACATTTCTGTCCCTACGATAGCACATATACCCTTGTACATTCATTTCCCAGGTCTGATCTCCCTGCAGCCATGTCTCCGTTATCCCAACAACATCATAGTTACCCATTCGCACCTGGGCTTCAAGCTCATCCGTCTTATTCCTGACACTTCGTGCATTCAGATATAGAATTTTTAACCCATTTCTCCTCTCTCTGTTTGAATCGCTGCCTATTGTGCTTAACCCAGCTCCCCGAACTCCCATCGGGCTATACGCCCCTAGAATTTTGTTGTCCTTCCTAAATTTACTTATTCTTTCTGCACATTTAACTCCATGTTCCGTCAGACCATCCCTCTGTACATGTGTCCTCCTTATCACTTGTTCCGCCCCACCTTTCTCTACTACACACTTAATATTCTGGAACCGTGTAGTCCCCACCTGTTCTTTATTCTTCCTCTCGCTATTCTCTCTCACATTCTGGATCCCCTACCATAACTTCCCTGTCTCATTGGAACGTACCTATACAGAGCTCTATACAAATATCCCCTGAATATTTGCCACATTTCTTCCGTACTTTTCCCTGAGAACATCCGTTTCCAATTTAAGCCTCCAATTTCCTGCCAGATAGCTTCATAATTCCCCTTATTCCAATTAAACGCTTTTCTAACTTGTCTGTTCCTATCTCTCTCTCCAATGCTATTGTAAAGGAGATTGAATTATGATCACTATCTCCAAAATGCTCTCCCACTGAGAGATCTGACACCTGACCGGGTTCATTTCCCAATACCAGATCAAGTACAGCCTCTCCTCTTGTAGGCTTATCTACATATTGTGTCAAGAAACGTTCCTGAACACACTCAACAAACTCCACCCCATCTAAACCCCTCGCTCTAGGGAGATGCCAATCAATATTTGGGAAATTAAAATCTCCCATCACGACAACTCTATTATTAATACACCTTTCCAGGATCTGTTTCCCTATCTGCTCCTCAACATCCCTGTTACTATCGGGCGGCCTATAAAAAACTCCCAGTAAAACTCCCTCCCTGTTCCTAACTTCCACCCACAGAGACTCCGTAGACAACCCCTCCATGACTTCCTCCTTTTCTACAGCCATGACACTATCTCTGATCAACAGTGCCACGCCCCCACCTCTTTTGCCTCCTTCCCTGTCCTTTCTGAAACATCTAAAACCCAGCACTCGAAGTAACCATTCCTGTCCCTGCGCCATCCAAGTCTCTGTGATGGCCACAACATCATAGCTCCAAGTACCGATCCACGCTCTAAGCTCATCCGCTTTGTTCACAACACTCCTTGCGTTAAAATAGACACATCTCAAACCTTCGGTCTGAGTGCGTGCCTTCTCTATCACCTGCCTATCCTCCCTCTCTCACTGTCTACAAGCTTTCTCTATTTGTGAACCAACCGCCCCTTCCTCTGTCTCTTCAATTCGGTTCCCACCACCCAACAATTCTAGTTTAAACTCTCCCCAGTAGCCTTAGCAAACCACCCCGCCGGGATATCGGTCCCCCTGGGATTCAAGTGCAACCTGTCCTTATTGTACAATTAGTAATGATCTTTCAAGAATCACTAGGTTCGGGCACGGCTCAGCAAGGTTGAAAAATTGCAAATATCAAGAAGGGAGAGAGGCATAAGAAAGGAAACTATCTGCCAGTTAGTCTGACCTCAGTGGTTGGGAAGATGTTCGAGTCGATTATTAAGGATGGGGGTTTGGGGTAGTGGGAGGCACATGATAAAATAGGTAGCAGTCAGCATGGCTCCATTAGGGGAAAATCTTGCCTGACAAATCTTTTGCAATTCTTTGAAGAAATAACAAGCAGGATGGACAAAGGAGATTCAGTGGATGTTGTATATTTGGATTTTCAGAAGGCCTTTGACAAGGTGCCACACACGAGGCTGCTTAACCAGTTACAGGAAAGATTCTAGCATGGATAAAGTAGTGGCTGATTGGCAGGAGGCAAAGAGTGGGAATTAAGGGAGCCTTTTCTGGTTGTCTGCCAGTGACTAGTGGGTTCCACAGGGGTCTGTGTTGGGACCAATCATATTTATGTTATATATCAATAATTTGGATAATAGAATTGATAGATTGATGACATTGTTGCAAAATTTGCAGACGATATGAAGATAGGCGGAGGGGCAGGTAGTTTGAGGAAGCAGAGAGGCTACAGAAGGACTTAGACAGATTAGGAGAATGGGCAAAGAAATGGCAGATGGAATACAGTGTTGAGAAGTGTTTGATCATGCAACTTGAGAAGGAGTAGCGCACAGGTTATTTTATAAACAGCGAGAAAATTCAGAAAACTGAGGTGCAAAGGGAGTTGGGAGTCGTTATGCGTGATTTCCTAAAGATTAACTTGCAGCTTGAGTCTGTGGTGAGAATTCATTTTGAGAGGACTAGAATATAAAATCGAGGATGTAATGTTTATAAAGCACTGGTGAAGCCTCACTTAGAGTATTGTCAGCAGTTTTGGGCCCCTTACGTAAGAAAGGATGTGCTGACGTTGGAGACGGTTCACAGGAAGTTCACAAAATTAATTCCAGGAATGAAAGGCTTATCACGAGGAGTGCTTAATTGTCCTGGGCCTGTACTCACTGGAGTTTAGAAGAATGAGGGGATATCTCATTGAAACTATCAATGTTTAAAGGCCGAGATAGAGTGGATGTGAAGAGGATGTTTCCTATACTGGGGGAGTCTAGGACCAGAGGACACAGATAGAGTGGATGTGGAGAGGATGTTTCCTATAGTGGGGGAGTCTAGGACCAGAGGACACAGATAGAGTGGATGTGGAGAGGATGTTTCCTGTAGTGGGGGAGTCTAGGACCAGAGGACACAGATAGAGTGGATGTGGAGAGGATGTTTCCTATAGTGGGGGAGTCTAGGACCAGAGGACACAGATAAGAGTGGATGTGGAGAGGATGTTTCCCATGGTGGGGGAGTCTAGGACCAGAGGACACAGATAGAGTGGATGTGGAGAGGATGTTTCCCATGGTGGGGGAGTCTAGGACCAGAGGGCACAGATAGAGTGGATGTGGAGAGGATGTTTCCTATAGTGGGGGTGTCTAGGACCAGAGGACACAGATAGAGTGGATGTAGAGAGGATGTTTCCTATAGTGGGGGAGTCTAGGACCAGAGGACACAGATAGAGTGGATGTGGAGAGGATGTTTCCTATAGTGGGGGAGTCTAGGATCAGAGGGCACAGATAGAGTGGGTGTGGAGAGGATGTTTCCTATAGTGGGGAGTCTAGGACCAGAGGGCACAGATAGAGTGGATGTGGAGAGGATGTTTCCTATAGTGGGGGAGTCTAGGACCAGAGGACACGGATAGAGTGGATGTGGAGAGGATGTTTCCTATAGTGGGGGAGTCTAGGACCAGAGGACACAGATAGAGTGGATGTGGAGAGGATGTTTCCCGTGGTGGGGGAGTCTAGGACCAGAGGGCACAGAGAGAGTGGATGTGGAGAGGATGTTTCCCGTGGTGGGGGAGTCTAGGATCAGAGGGCATTACCTCTGAACAGAGAGTCGTCCATTTAGAACACAGATGAATATTTTTGTTTAGTCAGATGGTGGTGAATTGGTGGAATTCGTTGCCACAGGCGGCTGTGGAGGCCGAGTCATTGGGGATATTTAAAGCGGAGGTTGATAGGTTCCCGATTAGTCAGGGTGTCAAAGGTTACAGGGAGAAGGCAGGAGTTGAGAGGGGTAATAAATCAGCCATGATGGAATGTAGACCAGACTCGATGGGCTGAATAGCCTGGTTCTGCTCCTGTCTCTTATGATCCAAGTTAGATTGAGTACAATCGAGTCTGGCCCAGCATCTCCCCTCTCAACCCCGTTCCCCTGCCTTCTCCCCGTAACCTTTGACACCCAGCAACCTCCATCTTCGATATACCCGATGGCTCCACCTCCACAGGGGTCCGCGGCAACCAATTCCACAGATTCACCACCCTCCGGGCTGAAGGAATTCCTCCTCACCTCACCAACGCCGGTGAACGTGGAAGGAGCATTTGTCCGGGAAGGTGAGAGTGAAGCCAGACCTCGCCACATCGAGACCAGACACCGGGGCGGCTAGGCGGGGCACGCGACTGGAAGATTTAGGCCGGAGGCTCTGCTTCCCGACTGAAATCGCGGAAGCCGCCCTGAGACCAGACCTTGTGCTGTGGTCGGCCTCACTCCATCTCGTGTACATCATCGAGCTTACAGTGCCCTGGGAGGACGCAGCGGAGGAGGCCCACGAGCGCAAGGAGCTGAGGTACGCTGAGCTTGCAGCCGATGTGCAGCAACGTGACTGGGAAGCAAGGATCCGACCGGTCGAAGGAGGCTGCAGGGGATCTGTAGCCACGTCAACGTCAAGGCTGCTCCGGGAGTTGGGAGTGCGAGGGAGGACAAACCGAAAAACAGTCAAAGACCTCTCCGGAGCGGCTGAAAAGGGTAGGCAGTGGCTCTGGATGAAGAGAACGGATCCCATCTGGGCCCCCGAGTGAGTGAATGGCATCTGGGGGGGGTGAGCCCGGGATTCACCGCTGAACCCTCTGGAGGTGCCGTGGGCCTATCAGAGAAACACCGAGGAAAGAGGCAGCCCAGAAGATGCCACCGCTCACTTGCCTACCCCGCAGAGTCTGGGCAGCATGTCTCAGGACTGCAAATAAGGGATATTAACGTCTAGTCCTACATAACGTACTTGAAATTGTGAAAGGTCGCAGTGTGACCTTGTGCAGAGGGTGCCCGTGCACAAACCGCAAGGGGCAGGTTTGCAGGCGCAACAGGCGATCGAGAGGGCAAATGGAGCCCTGATCTCCATTGCAATACCCAGAGCCTGGACTGACACCAACTGACTGCCCTCCGCTGTGCCTGTTGTCCTGTTTGTTATTTATTGTAATGCCTGCACTGTTTTGTGCACTTTATGCAGTCCTGGGTCGGTCTGTAGTCTCGTGTAGTTTTTACGTAGTTCAGTCTAGTTTTTGTACTGTTTCATGTAGCAGCATGGTCCTGAAAAACATTGTCTCATTTTTACTACGCACTGTACCAGCAGTTATGGTCGAAATGACAATAAAAGTGACTTGAAGAGGGTTTGAACGTAAGAGTAGAGAGATTATGCCGCCACTGTGTAATCCATCAGTGCGACTGCACCCTACGTATTCCTGTTCCACCCAAACACACTCAGTGTCTGACCCCTCTGTACCCCTCCCTGAGTACAGATGTGATATTGCCTCTGCAAATTCCCCCCCCCCATCAACCTCTCCCCACGACCCCAGTCCTCGAGCCCCTCGGAAATTCCCTCTGCACTCTTTCGATCGTTTCTTGGCACCTTTCCCGCGGTCAGGCGACCAAACCCCCCCCCGCGCGCGCTGCCTCGCCGGGCCCTGCCCCGCGTCCTCACGTACCTGCAGCGTGTGGCCCTGGTTGGCCCGGATCTGCAGCGCGCCGGTCGCGGGGTCCGTGCGCAGGGCGAACCGCCGCTTGTCGCTGGTGTCCACCACCCGCTGGACGTCCTGTACCGTGTAACGCCTGTACTGGGGGTGCTGCAGAATGGCGTCGACGGGCAGGAATCCGTCTGTGGGGAGAACGGGCTGACGTTACTGAACTGGGGAGGGGGGGGTGACAGAATGGCGTCTGTGATATTCTCTCCAAACATACCCCCCTAACTCTGCAGAGGACAGGGCTCTAGAGCACAGTAACAGGCCATTCAGCCCATCTAGTCTGTACTATTCTGCCTAGTGCTATCATCCTGGGCCAGGACCACACCCACGTACTGATCTAAATTTCTCTTAAACTTTGAAATCGAGCTCGCGTCCACCACCTGCACTGGCCGCAGTCTCACCACCCTCTGAGTGAAGTTTCCCCTCAAACTTTTCACCTTTCACCCTTTAACCCACGACCTCTAGTTGTAGTCCCACCCAACCTCAGTGGAAAAAGCCTGCTGGCATTTACCCTATCTATACCCCTTGGAATTTTGTACACCTCTATCAAATCTCCCCTCAATCTCCTGCGATCCCCAGGGAATAAAGTCCTAACCCATTCAACCTTTCCCCGCAATTTAGATCCTGAAATCGCGGCAACGTCCTCGGAAATTCTCTCTGCACTCGTTCAATCTCATCGAACCGAACGCAGCAGGAAACTTCCGGTGGCAGACTAGCATAGCGGTTTGCACAAACCTTCACCCCGGGTCCGACTCCCGCGGCCGTCGGTGAGGGGCGACCGCGTGGCCGTCCTCCGGCTCCCTCCCCCATCCCAAAGACGTACCGGTTAGGCTCGGAGCTGTGGCCATGCTACGTCGGAACCGGGAGTGCGGGGGGCACTTGTGGGCTGCCCCCAGCCCACCACCCCCCCCACCGGATGGTCGTTGAGGGAAACGACGCATTTCACTGTGTTTGCGGCAAATGAAGCTAATCTTTAAAACTTCCCATTCCCAGTCGGTCCCGCCCTGCTGATCTGTGTCCCTCTACCCACCGTTGTTCCCGTCTGTCGCCTTTCCCACCCAACACAAACTCCCGGTGAAGCGTCTCGGCCTGGAAACGTCGGCCGTTTACTCCCCCTCCACAGAGGCTGCCCGACCTGCTGAGTTCCTCCAGCGTTTTGTGTGCGTTGCTCTGGATTTCCAGCCTCTGTACAATCTCTCGTGTTTCTCCTTACACACCTTCTCCATCCCGATATTCCGATTCCCTGCCTCAGCACATCACAACCACGAGAGACATCAGACCCTCCGCTGCCAGGGAAGCCCGGCCCCCTACCTTTCTGCAACTCCAGGCCCAGCTGACTTGCTCCATGCCGGAGGGCGTAGGAGAGGGCCTTGGACAGCCGGATGTCGGGATCCTGTGGACAGAGAGGGAGCGGTCAGCAGGACGGAGACAGAAATGAGATATGGGACAGGGAGGGGTCATGCGGAATGGAGAGGGGTCATGGGGACGTTCAGATGTCAGGGTCAAGGGATAATGGGAGGGTTATGGATACAGGGAGGGGTCAAGGGTCAGGGATACAGGGAGGGGCCAGGGATCAGGGGTCATGGGCACAGGGAGGAATCAGAGAGACGGAGAGGCGTTGGTGGGGCTGGACAGTTGAACCACCTACCTGCTCTCGGCCTGGTCTGTGTCGGCCTCTCCTTCTCCTGGTCTGGGCTTCCCCCTCCTCCCGCTCCTCCTGCATCACTGCGTCCCAGCGCTGGAAACGACACGGCGAGGGGCCATCCGGAACCAAGGAAGGAGGTGGGGAAAAGACAAAAGCTCAGTCCCTTTTCTCCAGTCTGCTCCTCGCTCTCTTCCCACAGCCATCTCCCCTCCCTCCATTCCGCTCCACTTCCCTCTCCTCCCCTTCTCACTACTCCCTTCCATCCTCCCACTCCCCTTCCTTGCTTTCCTCTCTCCCCTTCTTCCCCTCCTTCCTTGCTTTCCCCTCCCTACCCCCATTTACCCCTCCTTCCTTTTCTCCCTCTCCCACCTTCCCCTCCCTCTCCCACTTTTCCCCTCCCTCCTCCCTCTCCCACCTTCCCTTCCCTCTCCCACTTCTTCCCCTCCCTCCCTCCTCTTCTCCCTCTCCCACCACTTCTTCCCCTCCCTCCTCTTCTCCCTCTCCCACTTCTTCCCCTCCCTCCACTTCTCCCTCTCCCACCACTTCTTCCCCTCCCTCCTCCCTCTCCCACCTTCCCCTCCCTCCCCTTCTCCCTCTCCCACTTCTTCCCCTCCCTCCACTTCTCCCTCTCCCACTTCTTCCCCTCCCTCCACTTCTCCCTCTCCTTCCCCTCCCTCCCTCCTCTTCTCCCTCTCCCACTTCGTCCCCTCCCTCCACTTCTCCCTCTCCCACTTCTTCCCTCCACAACCTCGGGACTCCACCGGAAGTGCAGTTCCCTGCTCCAGCCGTCAGAGGGAGCTTGGCCACGCAGGCGCAGTGAACGACCCGGGCCCGCCGGCGCCCCCTGGCGGCCGGGCGATGTCGCTACAGCCGCCGGCTCGGCGCCCGTCCGGGTGTCTCCCGGGTCCTGCGCTCCCTCGGTGTCGCACGGAGTGTGACCCCCACCCCCCGGCTCCTCGTTACACCCCACATCCCAATGAGCGCACAGGCCAGTACGGGGGGGGCGAGAGCTGGAATTTGTGGGGAAAGGGAACATTTGATGTGAATGAAGGGCATGGGATCAGAGTCAGTGATTGGCTTTGGGTTAGAATGGACTTGATGGGGCGAAGAGCCTTTTTCTGCATTGCAAATCTCCTACTGTCAGTTCCCCGAACCCCCCTACCCTTCCCTGCCCAACTTCAGCTCAAGTCCATCTTCCCCAACCAACTCCCCGTTCTCTGAGTAGCATTCACAGAAACATAGAAAACCTACAGCACAATACAGGCCCTTCGGCCCACAAAGTTCTGCCGAACATGTCCCTACCTTAGAAATTACTGGGCTTACCCATAGCCCTCTATTTTACTAAGCTCCATTAAAAGACCCTATCGTATCTGCCTCCACCACCGTCACCGGCAGCCCATTCCACGCACTCACCACCCTCTGTGTAAAACACTTACCCGACATCCCCTCTGTACCTACTCCCCAGCACCTTAAACCTGTGTCCTCATGGCAACCATTTCAGCCCTGGGAAAAAGCCTCTGACTATCCACACGATCAATGCCTCTCATCATCTTATACACCTCTATCAGGCCACCTCACATCCTCCACCGCTCCAAGGAGAAAAGGCCAAGTTCACTCAACCTATTCTCATAAGGCATGCTCCCCAATCCAGGCAACATCCTTGTAAATCTCCTCTGCACCCTTTCTATGGCTTCCACATCCTTCCTGTAAGTGAGGCGACCAGAACTGAGCACAGTACTCCAAGTGGGGTCTGACCAGGGTCCTACACAGCTGCAACATTAGCTCTTGGCCCCTAAATTCAATTCCACTATTGATAAAGGCCAATACACTGTACGCCTTCTTAACCACAGAGTCAACCTGCGCAGCTGCTTTGAGCGTCCTATGGACTCAAACCGCTGATCCTCTACACTACCAAGAGTCTTACCATTAATACTATACTCTACCGTCATATTTGACCTACCAAAATGAACCATTTCACACCCATCTGGGTTGAACTCCATCTGCCACTTCTCAGCCCAGTTTTGCATCCTATCAATGTCCTGCTGTAACCTCTGACAGCCCTCCACACTATCCACAACACCCCCAACCTTTGTGTCATCAGCAAATTTACTAACCCATCCCTCCACTTCCTCATCCAGGTCATTTATAAAAATCACGAAGAGTAAGGGTTCCAGAACAGATCCCTGAGGTACACCACTGGTCACCGACCTCCATGCAGAATGTGACCCGTCTACAACCACTCTTTGCCCTCTGTGGGCAAGCCAGTTCTGGATCCACAAAGCAATGTCCCCTTGGATCCCATGCCTCCTTACTTTCTCAATAAGCCTTGCATGGAGTACCTTGTCAAATGCCTTGCTGAAATCCATATACACTACATCTACTGCTCTACCTTCATCAATGTGTTTAGTCACATCATCAAAAAATTCAATCAGGCTTGTAAGGCAGGACCTGTCCTTTACAAAGCCATGCTGACTACTCCTAATCATATTATACCTCTCCAAATATTCATAAATCCTGCCTCTCAGGATCTTCTCCATCAACTTACCAACCACTGAGGTAAGACTCACTGGTCTATAATTTCCTGGGCTATCTCTACTCCCTTTCTTGAATAAGGGAACAACATCCGCAGCCCTCCAATCCTCCGGAACCTCTGCCGTCCCTATTGATGATGCAAAGATCATCGCCAGAGGCTCAGCAATCCCCTCCCTCACCTCCCACAGTAGCCGGGGGTACACATCTCGTCCGGCGACTTATCCAACGTGATGCTTTCCAAAAGCTCCAGCACATCCTCTTTCTTAATATCTACATGCTCAAGCTTTTCAGTCCGCTGCAAGTCATCCCAACAATCGCCAAGATCCTTTTCCGTAGTGAGTACTTAATACTCATTAAGTACCTCTGCTATATCCTCCGGTTCCATACGCACTTCTGAATCCTCCGTCGCTCTCTTCCTGACTAATTTGTATCGGGAAGTGATGACCAGGCAGCACGGTGAGGCTGTTGAAGCAGGTTGAGGCGATGAGGTCATCTTCTGTCGCTCGGTTCACTGTTAACGGTGGAAATTACGCCTCACCCACAGTTCCACCAGCACCATCCTACCCTCCATCACGGATGCAGATGCAGAAAGCTGTCGGAAAAGGGCCAGTAACACCATGAAGCAGCCCTCCCACCCTGATCATGGAAACCGGAGCACCCGGTGGAGACCCATTCGGTCGCAGGAGGGAGCGCGGAGAGCCCTCACAGGCAGCGGCGGGGGGATCGAACCAGGGCTGTAGCGCGTTACGCTGCTACGCACAGTCTGCAGTCAGGGCACGTGGCAGATATGAAGTTCGACGGCAGCCGCCGTGCAGATGCGGACGTGGGCTGCGGGTGGAATTTAAAACGCAGCCCAGAGCAACCGGCTTCCTGAAGCTGCAGGCCGGGATCCACCAAACCTCCACGTGGACCTCAGACGCCCGCCAAGCCAAGAATGCAGCCCAGGGCCAGCGGGGACCGACGTTCACTCGGAGCGTTTGGAGTGTGGGTGTGAAGATACTATATGTGATCCAAAGGAAGCACTGTAGCTATACTGTAACTGGAGAATTTCCCGCTGTTACCTTTCATCTGTAGAGTGTAAAATGTCATGTAATATCGGGTCAAGCAGCCCCCACTTCCAAGAGTGTTTCAGTATGATGCCTGTGGCTCGTTTTTACTGAATAAAACCCTTGGGATGTAACGTTTAAATTGTACAAGGTATTGGTGAGGCCAAATTCAGAGTATTGTATACAGTTCTGGTCACCGAATTATAGGAAAGATGTCAACAAAATAGAGAGAGTACAGAGGAGATTTACTAGAATGTTACCTGGGTTTCAGCACCTAAGCTACAGAGAAAGGTTGAACAAGTTAGGTCTTTATTCTTTGGAGCGTAGAAGGTTGAGGGGGGACTTGATAGAGGTATTTAAAATTATGAGGGGGATAGATAGAGTTGACGTGGATAGGCTTTTTCCCATTGAGAGTAGGGGAGATTCAAACAAGAGGACATGAGTTGAAAGTTAAGGGGCAAAAGTTTAGGGGTAACACGAGGGGGGAACTTCTTTACTCAGAGAGTGGTAGCTGTGTGGAACGAGCTTCCGGTAGAAATGGTAGAGGCAGGTTCGATATTGTCATTTAAAGTAAAATTGGATAGGTACATGGACAGGAAAAGAACGGAGGGTTATGGGCTGAGTGCAGGTCGGTGGGACTAGGTGAGAGTAAGCGTTCAGCACGGACTAGAAGGGCCGAGATGGCTTGTGGAAAGTGCTGTAATTGTTATGTATCCACTAGCTTGAGTCTCTCCAGTGACTTTGCTCACATTATTAACAATATCAGCCAGACAGGATCTTCCTCGCCAGTCCTCAGAGGGCATGTATTTAAGGTGAGGGAGGTTAAGTCGAATGTTTGTGTGTGAGAGATTTAGATTATTTCAGCATCCCGGTGGTCAGCACAGACTTTGCAAGCTGACGGACCTGCTCCTGTGATGTACTGTTCTACGAATTAATGAAATATTTGTTTTATACAGCACGATTACACCCACGTGACCACTAATCCGTTAACCGGTACGTCTTTGGACTGTGGGAGGAAACCGGAGCACCCGGAGGAAACACACGCACTCACGGGGAGAGCGTGCGAACTGCTCACGGACAGTGGCGGGAATCGAACCCGGGTCTAAAGCGTTGTGCTCTCAGCCTCAGTGACGCCCCGAAATGTTCGAAAGAGCCGTGGGTACGGATCCATTCCTTTTTAATTCCAAACTTTGTATCAAACATTCCCAAATATACATGGAAATCTCAAAACGTGACATAGAAAAGTAACTCTCGGCAGTGCCCGACGCTGGGGGTAATTTTTTACCCCAGGTTGCGACTGACAGGAACTTCGTAGACTCGCTGGCGACGGAGATCGGAACTCAGCGGGTCCGGAAGGAGACGGACAGTCAACCGGACTGCTTGGAGACTCCTGGCCCGAACCGTCGACCGTCCACTTCCCGAGCTCCCCCGACATCTTGTCCCAGCGTCCGAGCTTTCTGCCGTCTCCGAGGAAGGACACAGCCTGGGCCGGAGGTGAGGGGTGGGGGGGAACTGAAATCTAGGGCTTGTATTCGTGGAGGGGGGAGGGCGCTGGTTTGCTTCCCTGCTCAACAGGGAGTGGGGCAGAGCAGGGGTGCAAGGGTTGTGGCAGGAGGGCAGCGGGGGGGGGGGGGCAGTGACAGAACGGGGCAGTGGTTTGGAAATGGGGAATCCCACAGTGGAGCATGGAGGGGGGAGGGATGAGGTGAGGAGTGAAAGGAGTGAGGTGAGAGGGAAGGGAGTGGGGCAAAGTGAGTGGGGAGGAGGGGTAGGGAGTGGGGAGAGGGGAGGTGGGAGGGGGAGAGGGGAGGGGGAAGGGAGAGGGGAGAAGAGGGGAGGGGAGGGGAGAGGGGAAGGGAGAGAATCACTTGGGAGAAGGTTGAAGGGGAGAGGGGGTGGGAGGGGTAGAGAGGGTCACTCTCCCCTCGCCTTCCCCCTCCACAGCCGCCAACTCACAGCAGCATGCGCAGCGAGTAGTCGGTGCGCGGCCAGCGTCTGGCGGCCCGGTTGGCTCGGCCGATCATGGGCAGCCTCTGGCCGTACCTGGAGGCCAGGCTGGGGCCCCGGTACAGGGGGAAGGTGGTCTGGAAGACCCGTCCTCGCACCCGGAGCCCCACCTGCCGGCCGGCGATGAGGAAGGTGGGGTGGCCCCGGCAGAGGGAGAGCCGGCTGCGCTGGAACGCCGCCCCCCCGCCCCGCGCCTGGGCCGGGTCCCGCTCGTGCGGGGCCTGGCGGGCCGACAGCGGCTTGGCGGCCAGGCCCGGCCGGTGAGGGGGCGGCCGGGGCCCCGAGGGGTCGGCGGAGGGACTCCCCTCCGGCCTGGGGCTGAGGGTCAGACTGAGGGTCAGCTGCGGCATCTTGCGGGGCGCCTCGGCCCCCTCCGGCGGGGGCTGGGCCCTCGGAGCCTCCCCGTCCCGTGCCGTGGAAGGAGTCGGGGAGAGGGAGGGCGGGGGGACGGCCGAGGAGGACGGGGGCCCCAGGCCCGGCCCGGTGCCAAAGCGGAGCGACAGGCTGTCGCCAAAGAAGGAATAGAGGTGCCGGTAGAGGCAAGGCAGCGAGGAGGGGGGCGGAGGGGGGCCGTGGCGGAGGGGACGAGGGGCCGGGGGCTGCCTGCAGCAGGTGACTGGCCAGGCCGAAGCCGAAGTCGGCAGGGGGGTCGCGGGGCGGGCTCCCAGCTGGGGAGGGGGTGTCGGGGCCAGAGTCCGGGCCGGGGTGCTGCCAGGCCTTAGCTCTCAGAAGCTTCTCCACGGCAACCTGAGGGGTAGGGAGGAGGGACAAGGGGGAGGGGGGGGAACGAGGGAGAGAAAAGCTGAATCGGCAAAGTGCAATTCACCCCCACACTGACCCCTGACCCCCACAACCCTCCACCTCACCCCGACCCTCAGTCCCTGCTCTGACCCCCCGGTTCCCATCCAAGTTCATGGATCCAGAGATCTGACCCTGAACCTCACAACCCATCCCCGAGAAGCAGAGGGGATACCCACCAGCATGGCCCCGTACACCTTGTGTCCGTCAGCTTTGACCTGAGCATTCGAGACCGAGTTGTCGTCCAGCACTGCCTGGAGGTTTGGCCAGTAGGTAGAGAGCTGGGGGTAAAGGACCCTCTCCACTGCCTGGGGACACAACACAGCCTCCGTCAGAATACCACATCCCAAACACACAGCCCTCACCACCCTGCCCGGGGAGGGAGCAAGACGGGAGATAGACTGATACCGTGTGGAGGGACCCTCACTCTGTGTCTGACCCCGGCAGTGTGTGATGGGACGGTGTGGAGGGACCCTCACTCTGTGTCTGACCCCGGGAGTGTGTGATGGGACGGTGTGGAGGGAGATTCACTCTGTGTCTGACCCCGGGAGTGTGTGATGGGACGGTGTGGAGGGAGCTTCACTCTGTGTCTGACCCCGGGAGTGTGTGATGGGACAGTGTGGAGGGAGCTTCACTCTGTGTCTGACCCCGGGAGTGTGTGATGGGACGGTGTGGAGGGACCCTCACTCTGTGTCTGACCCTGGGAGTGTGTGATGGGACGGTGTGGAGGGAGATTCACTCTGTGTCTGACCCCGGGAGTGTTGATGGGACGGTGTGGAGGGAGATTCACTCTGTGTCTGACCCCGGGAGTGTGTGATGGGACGGTGTGGAGGGAGATTCACTCTGTGTCTGACCCCGGGAGTGTGTGATGGGACGGTGCGGAGGGAGCTTCACTCTGTCTGACCCCGGGAGTGTGTGATGGGACGGTGTGGAGGGACCCTCACTCTGCGTCTGACCCCGGGAGTGTGTGATGGGACGGTGTGGAGGGAGCTTCACTCTGTGTCTGACCCCGGGAGTGTGTGATGGGACGGTGTGGAGGGACCCTCACTCTGTGTCTGACCCCGGGAGTGTGTGATGGGACGGTGTGGAGGGAGATTCACTCTGTGTCTGACCCCGGGAGTGTGTGATGGGACGGTGTGGAGGGAGCTTCACTCTGTGTCTGACCCCGGGAGTGAGTGATGGGACGGTGTGGAGGGAGCTTCACTCTGTGTCTGACCCCGGGAGTGTGTGATGGGACGGTGTGGAGGGAGATTCACTCTGTGTCTGACCCCGGGAGTGTGTGATGGGACGGTGTGGAGGGACCCTCACTCTGTGTCTGACCCTGGGAGTGTGTGATGGGACGGTGTGGAGGGAGATTCACTCTGTGTCTGACCCCGGGAGTGTTGATGGGACGGTGTGGAGGGAGATTCACTCTGTGTCTGACCCCGGGAGTGTGTGATGGGACGGTGTGGAGGGAGATTCACTCTGTGTCTGACCCCGGGAGTGTGTGATGGGACGGTGCGGAGGGAGCTTCACTCTGTGTCTGACCCCGGGAGTGTGTGATGGGACGGTGTGGAGGGACCCTCACTCTGCGTCTGACCCCGGGAGTGTGTGATGGGACGGTGTGGAGGGAGCTTCACTCTGTGTCTGACCCCGGGAGTGTGTGATGGGACGGTGTGGAGGGACCCTCACTCTGTGTCTGACCCCGGGAGTGTGTGATGGGACGGTGTGGAGGGACCCTCACTCTGTATCTGACCCCGGGAGTGTGTGATGGGACGGTGTGGAGGGAGCTTCACTCTGTGTCTGACCCCGGGAGTGTGTGATGGGACGGTGAGGAGGGAGCTTCACTCTGTGTCTGACCCCGGGAGTGTGTGATGGGACGGTGTGGAGGGAGCTTCACTCTGTGTCTGACCCCGGGAGTGTGTGATGGGACGGTGTGGAGGGAGCTTCACTCTGTGTCTGACCCCGGGAGTGTGTGATGGGACGGTGTGGAGGGAGCTTCACTCTGTGTCTGACCCCGGGAGTGTGTGATGGGACGGTGTGGAGGGAGCTTCACTCTGTGTCTGACCCCGGTAGTGTGTGATGGGACGGTGTGGAGGGAGCTTCACTCTGTGTCTGACCCCGGGAGTGTGTGATGGGACGGTGTGGAGGGAGCTTCACTCTGTATCTGACCCCGGGAGTGTGTGATGGGACGGTGTGGAGGGAGATTCACTCTGTGTCTGACCCCGGGAATGTGTGATGGGACGGTGTGGAGGGAGCTTCACTCTGTGTCTGACCCCGGGAGTGTGTGATGGGACGGTGTGGAGGGAGCTTCACTCTGTGTCTGACCCCGGGAGTGTGTGATGGGACGGTGTGGAGGGAGTTTCACTCTGTGTCTGACCCCGGGAGTGTGTGATGGGACGGTGTGGAGGGAGTTTCACTCTGTGTCTGTCCCCGGGAGTGTGTGATGGGACGGTGAGGAGGGAGCTTCACTCTGTGTCTGACCCCGGGAGTGTGTGATGGGACGGTGTGGAGGGAGCTTCACTCTGTGTCTGACCCCGGGAGTGTGTGATGGGAGTTTCACTCTGTGTCTGACCCCGGGAGTGTGTGATGGGACGGTGTGGAGGGAGCTTCACTCAGTGTCTGACCCAGGGAGTGTGTGATGGGACGGTGTGGAGGGAGTTTCACTCTGTGTCTGACCCCGGGAGTGTGTGATGGGACGGTGTGGAGGGAGATTCATTCTGTGTCTGACCCCGGGAGTGTGTGATGGGACAGTGTGGAGGGAGATTCACTCTCTGTCTGACCCTGGGAGTGTGTGATGGGACGGTGTGGAGGGAGTTTCACTCTGTGTCTGACCCCGGGAGTGTGTGATGGGACGGTGTGGAGGGAGTTTCACTCTGTGTCTGTCCCCGGGAGTGTGTGATGGGACGGTGAGGAGGGAGCTTCACTCTGTGTCTGACCCCGGGAGTGTGTGATGGGACGGTGTGGAGGGAGCTTCACTCTGTGTCTGACCCCGGGAGTGTGTGATGGGAGTTTCACTCTGTGTCTGACCCCGGGAGTGTGTGATGGGACGGTGTGGAGGGAGCTTCACTCAGTGTCTGACCCAGGGAGTGTGTGATGGGACGGTGTGGAGGGAGTTTCACTCTGTGTCTGACCCCGGGAGTGTGTGATGGGACGGTGTGGAGGGAGATTCATTCTGTGTCTGACCCCGGGAGTGTGTGATGGGACAGTGTGGAGGGAGATTCACTCTCTGTCTGACCCTGGGAGTGTGTGATGGGACGGTGTGGAGGGAGCTTCACTCAGTGTCTGACCCAGGGAGTGTGTGATGGGACGGTGTGGAGGGAGTTTCACTCTGTGTCTGACCCCGGGAGTGTGTGATGGGACGGTGTGGAGGGAGATTCATTCTGTGTCTGACCCCGGGAGTGTGTGATGGGACAGTGTGGAGGGAGATTCACTCTCTGTCTGACCCAGGGAGTGTGTGATGGGACGGTGTGGAGGGAGTTTCACTCTGTATCTGACCCCGGGAGTGTGTGATGGGACGGTGTGGAGGGAGATTCACTCTGTGTCTGACCCCGGGAGTGTGTGATGGGACGGTGTGGAGGGAGCTTCACTCTGTGTCTGACCCCGGGAGTGTGTGACGGGACGGTGTGGAGGGAGATTCACTCTGTATCTGACCCCGGGAGTGTGTGATGGGACGGTGTGGAGGGAGATTCACTCTGTGTCTGACCCCGGGAGTGTGTGATGGGACGGTGTGGAGGGAGCTTCACTCTGTGTCTGACCCCGGGAGTGTGTGATGGGACGGTGTGGAGGGAGTTTCACTCTGTGTCTGACCCCGGGAGTGTGTGATGTCAATCGCAAAGACCCTGTGTTAGTCTCCTCCGGATCCCAAACTTACATCCCGTCCGTCACCCTCCTTAAACTCAGCTGAGCATTTCAGTGGGAGAGGGGTTGAGGTCACAGGGGAGGGTCAGTCAGGAGGTCAGAGGTCAGAGATCAGTGAGAGCGATTTGGAGGAGGGTGAGAGGGAGTTAAAGATTCAAGGCAGAAGGTCAGAAGAGTTGGAGGGAATGATCGGAAGGGACCATCACGGCCCACTCAAGCCCCTCACCTTCCAGCCGAGGGCGTTCAGCCCCACCAGCGCCCCGTAGTGCGAGCAGAGCGGCCGTACTGGGTCAATGAGCACCTTCTGCAGGGTCAGGAGGATCTGGTTGTAGAGCCCCCCGACTAAGTCACCGTGCCACCTGGTGGGTGGGGAGAGGGAGAGAGAGACACGCAACCCGTCAGACTGAACCCAGAGCGACAGCATCACCCCCCCCCCCCCATCAGATCAAACCCACAGAGAGGAAGGAGTCAGAGGGGTTAGGAAAGGGAGAGGAGCACATAGCATAGAAACAGGCCCTTCGGCCCACTTCTACCAAGCCTGACCATTTCAACTGCCTACTCCCATCGACCTGCTCTGGGATCACAGCCCTCCACACCCCTGCCATCCATGTACCCACCCAAACTTCTGTTCAACATTGGAATCGAGCTCACACGCACCACTTGTGCCGGCAGCTCGTTCCACACTCTCACCGCCCTCCGAGTGAAGAAGTTTCCCCCTCGCGCTCCCCTTAAACTTTTCACCTTTCACCTTTGACCTCTGGTTGTAGTCCCACCCAATCAGTGGAAAAGGCCTGCTTGCATTTACCCTATCTATACCCCTCATAATTTTGTATACCTCCGTCAAATCTCTCCTCAATCTTCTACATTCCAGGGAATAAAGTCCTGACCTCTTCAATCTTTCCCTGTAACTCGGGTCCTCCAGACCCAGCAGCACCTTTGTAAATTTTCTCTGTGCTCTTTCAACCTTAGTTACATCTTTCCTGTGTTATGAGTGCTGAACAGACCTGATGGAAATGGGGTGAAGAGTTAACCATTTCCACCCACTCCCGAGAACTATGAACTATGCTGCTACTGAGAGAGAGAGATGAAGCACAGAGGCAGGGACATCTGCTACAGATAAGAGAGAGAGAGACACACACAGTTGATTTATGTATTATGGATTCTTCCTGGATTGTTTACATTTCGCTGCAAGGACGTTACTTTGCTCATTAACATTCCTGAGGAGACAGCAGGAGTGGCCTGATGGATGGACATAGTCATGTTGAGTTGATGGATGGCTGATACCCCGTCAATGGGGATAAAAGACAGGTGTGGGGAGACACCCCTCAGACACACCAGTGGACACTGACTGAGGGTTGTGAACCCACAGGAAGGTGGGGGCTTCGGAGACCGAATCAGGAGATCGGTCAATAAAGCTCACAGTGTGACGGCAGGACCGGTGGGGACTTGTGTGTGTGTCCACTCATGCCAGAGTGACGAGTCCACCACAGAAGAACGGTCTAGCTGAAGGACAGAGGGGTCATAACTGAATGACCACAACGATATGACGGATCAAGAACGCAAAGGAAGGTTTGCCTGACTGTAGCTGTTACTTCTCGCTTGCTCTCTCTCTCTCTCCAACGATTACAACACAACAACCATATCTACCTCAGCACGTATGAACTGAACTGAAGTCTATACTCATCTATGACCATTCATTTACCCCTGGACATTGATAGAGCTTGTTTATTATTGCCTATTATTATTCCTACACTTTTATGCTTATTATTGCTAACCTGTTTTATATGTATATTTGCATTTTTGATATTGTATTGTGTAGTTTACTAATAAACACCTTTAGTTTGTTACTACCAGACTCCAACGGATTCTTCTTTCTCTGCTGGTCTGACACCCAGTTACAGGGTACGTAACACCTGTGGGTCGGTGACCAAAACTTCACACAATACTCCAAATCAGGCCTCACCAATGTCTTATACAACATAACGTCCCATATCCTGTACTCAATAGTTTGATTTACGAAGGCCAACGTCCCAAAAAGCTTTCCACAGAACCGTAGAACATTCCAGCACAGAAACAGGCCCTTTGGCCCTTCTTGGCTGTGCCGAACCATTTTTCTGCCTCGTCCCACTGACCCGCACCTGGGCCATATCCCTCCAAACCCCTCTCATCCATATACCTGTCCGAGTTTTTCTTAAATGTCAAAAGTGAGCCCGCATTCACCACTTCATCTGGCAGCTCATTCCACACTCACACCACTCTCTGTGTGAAGAAGCCCCCCCCCCAATGTTCCCTTTAAACTTTTCCCCCTTCACCCTTAACCCATGACCTCTGTTTTTTTTCTCCCCTAGCCTCAGTGGAAAAAGCCTGCTTGCATTCACTCTATCTATACCCTTCATAATTTTATACACCTCTATCAAATCACCCCTCATTCTCCGACGCTCCAGGGAATAAAGTCCTAACCTATCCAACCTTTCAGACCGTTTCTCCAGCTGATCCCGATCCCTCTGGATCACGGTCTTGGTGTCATCTGCAAATTTGCTGATCCGGTTAACCACATTATCCGTAACGGAGGGAGGGAAGAGGAGGAGAGAGGAGAGGGAGGAAGGGGAGGCCAGAGAGGAGGTAGGGAAGTGGGCGTGTGGGGGGAAATGAGAGAGGGAAGGACGAGGAGGCGGAGTGGAGCCCCGGTTCCTCACCAGAAGATCTGCCTCAGCAGCAGAGCAGCGTAGTCTCGGAGGGTCCAGTGGTCGTTGAGGGGGTTGATGGAGGCGGCGAGCGGCTCCAGGATGCAGTACATAATGCTGGAGACCAGGCTGCGCAGGTACGAGCCCAGGTACAGGTACGGGTTGCAGATCAGGCTCTTCACGATGTGCAGCAGCCGGTTCAGCTGCTCCAGGTCGTGGCTCACCGACTTCACCTGGGAGGGGCCGGAGGAGGGGGCAGTGAGGGTGTGGCGTGCTCACGCAGGCCCCTTCTGCCCATCCGCCTAAACCCATCCCCTTTCATTCCACCTCAGCGCCCTGCCCAACGGTCCTGTCAGTTCCCCAAATGACAACAGGAGTAGGCCATTCAGCCCTTCGAGCCAGCACCGCCATTCAATGTGATCATGGCTGATCATCCACAATCAGTACCCCGTTCCTGCGCTCTCCCCATATCCCTTGACTCCGCTATCTTTAAGAGCTCTATCTAACTCTTTCTTGAAAGCATCCAGAGAATTGGCCTCCACTGCCTTCTGAGGCAGATCCACAACTCTCTGGGTGAAAAAGTTTTTCCTCAATTCCGTTCTAAATGGCCTACCCCTTATTCTTAAACTGTGGCCTCTGGTTCTGGACTCCCCCAACATCGGGAACATGTTTCCTGCCTCTAGCGTGTCCAATCCTTTAATAATCTTATATGTTTCAATCAGACCCCCTCTCATCCTTCTAAATTCCAGTGTATACTAGCCCAGTCGCTCCAACCTTTCAACATATGACAGTCCTGCCATCCCGGGAATCAACCTCGTGAACCTACGCTGCACTCCCTCAATAGCAAGAATGTCCTTCCTCAAATTTGGAGGCCGAAACTGAACACAATACTCCAGGTGTGGTCTCACCGGGGCCCTGTACAACTGCAGCCCTCTTTGCTCCTGTACTCAATTCCCCTTGTTATGAAGGCCAACATGCCATTAGCTTTCGCCACTGCCTGCTGTACCCGCATGCTTACTTTCAGTGACTGACGACCCAGCGAGCTGCACGTCGTTGGGACATGGGAGGGAGACAGTCCACAGGGGGAACATACAGACTGCACGCTGAACATCCTCTGCATAGCACTATCCAGAGACAGAGAAGCAGCTTCAGCGGCAGGTTGCTATCGATGCAATGCTCCTCAGACAGGATGAAGAGATCATTACTCCCCAATGCCATTCGGCTTTACAATTCAACCGCCAGGGGTAAGATATGTTAAAGTGCCGGGGTTAGGACTGAGCTTAAGTTACCATTCAATGTATTTTAGTAAACTATTTAAGAACTTTTTAAAAGCTATTTATTAATGCTTTTTGAGAGGGTGATTTTAGATGCATATCATATTTATACTGAGTTAAGTATTGTATGTAATTAGTTTTGCTACAATAAGTGTATGGGACATTGGAAAAAATGTTGAATTTCCCCATGGGGATGAATAAAGTATCTATCTATCTATCTATCACACTCACACAGAGCTGAAGGTTGGGATCGAACCGGGTTCCCTGGAGACCAGAGACAGTGGCTCTACCCGCCGTAACTTCAGGAGGGCAGGGCGGTGAAGTTGTCGTACGGTACGCTGGCCTTCAGCGGTCAGGGCACCGAGCTCAACGGTCAGCAAGTCACGGTGCAGCCTTGGCCAGGCCACATCCGGAGTACCGTGCCCAGTTCCGGTCAGCCCGTTACAGGAAGGGTGTGGAGGCTTTGGAGAGGGTGTGGATTAGAGAGGCTGGACAAACTTGGGGTGTGTTCTGTGGAGCAGCAGAGGCTGAGGGCAGATCTGATAGAGGTTTGTGATTATGACAGTAGACAGTATCGTTTTCCCAAGTGTTGAATACCAGAGGGCGTGCATTTAAACTGAGAGGGGGGTAGATTTAGAGAGACATGAGGGGCAAGTTTTTTCCTACACAGTGAGTGGTGGGTGTGTGGGATGAGCTGCCAGGGGTGGGGGTGGAGGCAGATATGATTGGGGTGTTTAAGAGACTGTTAGACACATGAATGTGCAGGGAATGGAGGGAGATGGACATTGTGCAGGAAGGTGGAATTTAATTTAATTTTGGCACATGCTTCCCACCTAGATTTCTCTAAAGTGATCAGACCAGGGTTAAATAGATGTGCAGTGCAGCTCGTTGGGCCAGAAGGACCTGTTCTGCAAAATATCTCTAAATAAAATCTTAAAAAAATAAATTAAATCTAAGAGTTCTTAAATGTCTCCACCACCACCCCTGGCAGGATGTTCCACACACCCATCACTCTCTGGGTAAAATACCTACCTCTGACATCCCCCGCCCCTATACTTTCTCCAGTCACCTTTCACCGAAGGAGGTACAGGAGCACCAGGACTGGCACTGTCAGACTGGGGAACAGCTTCCTCCCTCAGGCTGTGAGACTGACGAACACCCTGCCTCCACCGAGGTCTCGTCACCAGGACACCGAGCTGTTTCCTGTGGATCTGTGCTGCGTACTGCATGCATTTCCAATGATATTTTCTGAACTTATCTGCGGTAATATCTTGCCGTGTGTGATGAACGTTTTGTGGGTTCACCATTGTCCGGAGGGACGTTGCTTCGTTTGGTTGTATACGTGTACAGTCACATGACCATAAACTCGAACCTGAGTCACACCCCATCGTATTAGCCATTTCCACCCCTGGGGAAAAGTCTCCGACTGTCCACTCGATCTGTGCCTCTTATCATCTCGTACACCTCTATCAAGTCTCCTTCACTCCAACGGGATAAGCCCTGACTCACTCAACCTATTCCTACAAGATGATCTCTAATCCAGGCAGCATCCTGGTCAATCTCCTCTGCACCCTCACTAAAGCCTCCACACCCTTCCTACAGTGAGGCGAGCAGAACTCAACGCGATACTCCGAGACACAAAGACCAGATGCTGGAGATCGAGAAAGCACACACAAAATGCCTGAGGAGCCCAGAAGGTTCGTTTTCCCGATGGAGGGGAATAAGCGGTCAATGTTTCCGGTAGAAGTGGTAGAGGCAGGTTCGATATTGTCATTTAAAGTAAAATTGGATAGGTATATGGACAGGAAAGGAATGGAGGATTATGGGCTGAGTGCGGGTCGGTGGGACAAGGTGAGAGTAAGCGTTCAGCACGGACTAGAAGGGCCAAGATGGTCTGTTTCCGTGCTGTAATCGTTATATAGTTTCAGGTAGAGACCCCTCATCAGGGCTGGAAAGGAAGGGGTGGGGGGGTGAGAGAAGCCACAATCAGAGGTGGAGGGAGAGGAGTACAAGCTGACAGGTGGGGGGGGGGGATGAAGTAAGAAGCTGGGAGGTGATAGGTAGGAGAGGTGAAGGAGGAGGAATCTGATGGGAGAACGGACCAGCGGAGGAGAACAAGAGGTAGGTGATGGGCAGCTGAGGAGAAGGGATGAGAGGGGAACGGAAAAGGAGAAGAGTGGGAGTGAGGAGAAACTACCAAAGGTTAGAGAGATCGATCCTGATACGATCGGGTTGGAGGATACCCAGGCGGAACAGGAGGTAACGCTCCTCCACCCTGACAGTGGGCTCATCGTGGTATCAACCTGCGCGGCAACATTCTGGGATCCATTGGCGTGGACTCCAAAGCCCCTCTGTTCCTCCACACTGCCAAGAATCCTGCCACGAGGAGAGAGGGAGCACCGTACTGTCGTGGAGAGGAGCCGTGTCGAGCAGCCACAGCTAAAGGCAAAGAGCGAGAAACCAGGATCAGACCTACCCCACTGACCACGTACACAAAGTAGGGCAGTAGAGCTGCAATCTTCGAATTCGACTGGAGGTCCTGAAGAGCCACCTAGGCAGGGAAAATCGAGAGAGAATTCAGGGGTCAGACACAGAGTGAATCTCCCTCCACACCGTCCCATCACACACTCCCGGTGTCAGACACAGAGTGAATCTCCCTCCGCACCGTCCCACCACACACTCCCGGGGTCAGACACAGAGTGACTATCCCTCCACACCGTCCCATCACACACTCCCGGGGTCAGACACAGAGTGAATCTCCCATCACACACTCCCGGGGTCAGACACAGAGTGAAGCTCCCTCCACACCGTCCCGTCACACACTCCCGGGGTCAGACACAGGGTGAATCTCCCTCCACACCGTCCCATCACACACTCCCGGGGTCAGACACAGAGTGAATCTCCCTCCACACCGTCCCATCACACACTCCCGGGGTCAGACACAGAGTGAAGCTCCCTCCACACCGTCCCATCACACACTCCCGGGGTCAGACACAGAGTGAATCTCCCTCCACACCGTCCCATCACACACTCCCGGGGTCAGACACAGGGTGAAGCTCCCTCAACACCGTCCCATCACACACTCCCGGGGTCAGACACACAGTGAATCTCCCTCCGCACCGTCCCACCACACACTCCCGGGGTCAGACACAGAGTGAATCTCCCTCCACACTGTCCCATCACACACTCCCGGGGTCAGACACAGAGTGAATCTCCCTCCGCACCGTCCCACCACACACTCCCGGGGTCAGACACAGAGTGAATCTCCCTCCACACTGTCCCATCACACACTCCCGGGGTCAGACACAGAGTGAAGCTCCCTCCACACCGTCCCATCACACACTCCCGGGGTCAGACACAGAGTGAAGCTCCCTCCACACCGTCCCATCACACACTCCCGGGGTCAGACACAGAGCGAAGCTCCCATCACACACTCCCCGGGGTCAGACACAGAGTGAAGCTCCCTCCACACCATCCCATCACACACTCCCGGGGTCAAACACAGAATGAATCTCCCATCACACACTCCCCGGGGTCAGACACAGAGTGAATCTCCCTCCACAGCGTCCCATCACACACTCCCGGGGTCAGACACAGAGTGACTCTCCCTCCACACCGTCCCATCACACACTCCCGGAGTCAGACACAGAGTGAAGCTCCCCCCACACCGTCCCATCACACACTCCCGGGGTCAGACACAGAGTGAATCTCCCTCCACACCGTCCCATCACACTCTCCCGGGGTCAGTCACAGAGTGACTCTCCCTCCACACCGTCCCATCACACTCTCCCGGGGTCAGACACAGAGTGACTCTCCCTCCACACCGTCCCATCACACACTCCCGGGGTCAGACACAGAGTGAAACTCCCTCCACACCGTCCCATCACACACTCCCGGGGTCAGACACAGAGTGACTCTCCCTCCACACCGTCCCATCACACACTCCCGGTGTCAGACACAGAGTGACCCTCCCTCCACACCGTCCCATCACACACTCCCGGGGTCAGACACAGAGTGAATCTCCCTCCACACCGTCCCATCACACACTCCCGGGGTCAGACACAGAGTGAAGCTCCCTCCACACCGTCCCATCACACACTCCCGGGGCCAGACACAGAGTGAAGTTCCCCCCACACCGTCCCATCACACACTCCCGGGGTCAGACACAGAGTGAAACTCCCTCCACACCGTCCCATCACACACTCCCGGGGTCAGACACAGAGTGAATCTCCCTCCACACCGTCCCATCACACACTCCCGGGGTCAGACACAGAGTGAAGCTCCCTACGCACCGTCCCACCACACACTCCCGGGGTCAGACACAGAGTGAATCTCCCTCCGCACCGTCCCACCACACACTCCCGGGGTCAGACACAGAGTGAATCTCCCTCCGCACCGTCCCACCACACACTCCCGGGGTCAGACACAGAGTGAATCTCCCTCCGCACCGTCCCATCACATACTCCCGGGGTCAGACACAGAGTGAATCTCCCATCACACACTCCCGGGGTCAGACACAGAGTGAAGCTCCCTCCACACCGTCCCATCACACACTCCCGGGGCCAGACACAGAGTGAAGTTCCCCCCACACCATCCCATCACACACTCCCAGGGTCAGACACAGAGTGAATCTTCCTCCACACCATCCCATCACACACTCCCGGGGTCAGACACAGAGTGAATCTCCCTCCATAGCGTCCCATCACACACTCCCGGGGTCAGACACAGAGTGACTCTCCCTCCACACCATCCCATCACACACTCCCGGAGTCAGACACAGAGTGAAGCTCCCCCCACACCGTCCCATCACACACTCCCGGGGTCAGACACAGAGTGAATCTCCCTCCACACCGTCCCATCACACTCTCCCGGGGTCAGTCACAGAGTGACTCTCCCTCCACACCGTCCCATCACACTCTCCCGGGGTCAGACACAGAGTGACTCTCCCTCCACACCGTCCCATCACACACTCCCGGGGTCAGACACAGAGTGACTCTCCCTCCACACCGTCCCATCACACACTCCCGGTGTCAGACACAGAGTGACCCTCCCTCCACACCGTCCCATCACACTCTCCCGGGGTCAGACACAGAGTGAATCTCCCTCCACACCATCCCATCACACTCTCCAGGGGTCAGACACAGAGTGAAGCTCCCTCCTCACCGTCCCATCACACACTCCCGGGGTCAGACACAGAGTGAAGCTCCCTCCACACCGTCCCATCACACACTCCCGGGGCCAGACACAGAGTGAAGTTCCCCCCACACCATCCCATCACACACTCCCGGGGTCAGACACAGAGTGAAACTCCCTCCACACCGTCCCATCACACACTCCCGGGGTCAGACACAGAGTGAAGCTCTCTCCACACCGTCCCATCACACACTCCCGGGGCCAGACACAGAGTGAAGTTCCCCCCACACCATCCCATCACACACTCCCGGGGTCAGACACAGAGTGAAACTCCCTCCACACCGTCCCATCACACACTCCGGGGTCAGACACAGAGTGAAGCTCCCTCCACACCGTCCCATCACACACTCTCGGGCTCTCCCGCCTGGTTTACAATCGAAGACCACTGATACGTTCACAAATCAGCATCAGAACAGTCCCGATCGATCGGGCCGTCCTCACCTTCATGAGGTGGTGGTCGTCGCCCAGCACGGCCCTGGTGACTTGCTGGTAGTATTTCGTCAGGTCGTCCGAGAGGGAGGAGACGGCTGTCGGCACTGAGCGGGATGAAGCAGGGTGTATTACTGCCCGGCACACTGCTGAGACAGAGCCTCGCCCCCACTCTGAGATCCTCCCCTCACCCCACAGTCCCGTCCCTCACCCCCAGAGATCCTCACCCAACAGTCCCGTCCCTCACCCCCAGAGATCCTCACCCCACAGTCCCATCCTTCACCCCCAGAGATCATCCCTCCCCCCACTGAGACAGAGCCTCGCCCCCACCGAGATCCTCCCCTCACCCCACAGTCCCGTCCCTCACCCCCAGAGATCCTCACCCCACAGTCCCACCCCTCACCCCCAGAGATCCTCACCCCACTGAGACAGAGCCCCTCCTCTCACACTCAGAGCTCTCCAACCCTCAGGGACATTTAGCGTAGTGATAATTACAACTGGATCAGTAATCCAGAGACACAGTCATAGGCTGGGGCCGTGAGTTCGAATCCCACCACAGCAGCTGGTGAATTTGAATTCAATAAAACTATCTGGTGACCATTGTCAGAAAAACCCATCAGGTCCACCAACATCCTTCAGGGCAGGAATCCTGCTGTCCTCCCCTGTGACTCCAGACCCACAGCAACATGGTTTACTCCTAAAGACAAGGAGGGGCAATAAATGCTGGCTTAGCTGGTGAAGCCCATGTTTAAAAGAGACCTTCTACAGGTCCCCAGTCCCCAGTGATCCCCCAATACCCTCTCCTGCATTCCCAGGGAATCCACTGCCTCTCAGGGAATTCCTACCCCATCACAATCCATCCCCAGCCACCCTTCTCCACTTTCTTCCGATGGCCCCCCCCGTCCCCCGACACCCTCTGCAGCCTCCACTCTCCCTGTCCCTACCCCACTTTGTCCCCTACCCACAGCCTCCCCTCGCCCCCATCCTCGTCACCATTACAGCAGAAAACCCCTATGTGGGAACGGGGTGGGGAGGGGGGTTGGGGGGGCCTCGAGCTGGCTGGGTGGGGGGGGAGAGGAAGGATGGGGAAAGGGAGGAACTCACCCACTCCCTGAGCCTCCTCGTTGCCTTTACTGTCCAAGTACGAGATCTGAACTTGAGGCACAAGAATGGAGAAGAACGTCAAAGGAAGCTCCCCAACCTCCCTCCCCACCCCTCCCCGTCCCTCCCCCACCCCTCCCTGTCCCTCCCCACTCCTCCCACACCCCCTCCAAGTCTACATCCCTCCTCTCCCAACCCGCTCCATCCACCCACTCGTCCCAACTCCCCACACTCCCGTCGTCCCCACACCCTCATGTCAGAGTACCACCCCCTCCCCATCCCTCCCCCACCCCCTCCATCCCTCCCTACCCCTCCCCGTCCCTCCCACACCCCCTCTCCGTCCCTCCCCTACCCCCTCCATCCCTCCCCATCCCTCCCACACTCCTTCCCTGTCCCTCCCCACCTCCTCCATCCCTCCCTACCCCTCACCGTCCCTCCCACCTTCCTTCCCCATCCCTCCCCACCCCCTCCATGCCTCCCTACCCCTCCCCGCCCCTACCGCGGATGGTGGTCTCAGCGCAGCCCTTCGGGATGTTGGTGGCGAGGGCCAGCTCCAGCAGGTTCACCTCACGGTCCTCGGGCACGAGCAGCTCACCGTCCCTCAGCCCGCGGAACAGCAGCCCGTCGGCCGCCCCGTATCCGCACACCGGCTGCAGGCGGGGCACAGAGAGGGCGAGGGTCAGTATGCAGGGTGAGGGACGGTCGGTGGGTAGGGCAGGTCCAGCAGCGATACAGAGGGATGCCGGGGTAGAGGGGGACCGTGTGAGGCGTGGGGGTGAAGGTGTGGGAGGGGTGTAGGGTCAACATCCAGAACGGGGGAGGGGACGCACTGGGGAGAGGGAGGGGACGTGAGGGGGCATGAGAAGAATAGGGAGGGGGGAGCTGAGCGGGGGTCACTGGTAAGGAGGGAAGTGGGAGGGGTGTAAGACAGGAGGGAGCGGCGAGAGGCGAGAGAGAAGAGGGGAGCGTAAGGAGCTGGGGAAAGAGGATGTAAAGGTGGAAAGAGGAGAGGGAGGGAGACACCTCACCTCGACGTTGGCCCAGCGCAAGGCTCGGTTGAAGTCCTCGGTGGTGAGTTTCCTGCGCCGGGCGTGTTTCATGAACTGGGCGCTGTTCTGCGAGGGAGAGGCACAGTGAGGGGACAGTGTGGCAGAGACACACCCCTCCCCTCTCTCTCCCTCCACCCTCACCACCTCCCCCACCCAGTTCCTCAGCATCCAACCCTCTCCTCAGGAAGAGGGAGGGGTAGGGTTTTTGTTCGTTTGACCCAGACGCAGACCTGTGCCACCTCGCGCAGCCGGTAGCAGACGTCCTCTGACAGCAGGGCCGCCACCTCGTCGCCGAGCTCCAGCCCCGCGCTCTCCGCCATCAGCTTCACCGACTCGCGGGGCACCTCGGCAAACCGGCGCTCCTCCCGCTCCGACATCCTGCCCTAGTAACCCGGCTCAACTACTGCTTAACCAATCTGTGAACCAGCTCAACTACCACTTAACTCACTCATTGACAGACCTAACTACCATCTAACCAGCTCAACTACCACTTAAACCCACCTGTACCCAGGCTCAACCGCCACTTAACCTGTCCATAAAACAGCTTAACGACCACTTAATCTGTCCACAACAGGGCTCAAATTACAGATTAACCCACTCACAACCAGGATCAACTACTAGATAACTCAACTCAAAACCCATTCACAACCTGGTTCAACTGCTGGTTAACCCATTTGCAACCTGCTACCACTATCATGCAAACTCCTGGCCGTGTCTGGTTTCTGCCCCCACTGATTAATGATAGCCAGGCCCCATGCTGCCTGGTTACCAATCCACTCCCATTAACTAATAATAACCACGCTCTGACTAACCAACTTCCACCAACACAGGCTAGTAAACGCTGAATAGTTTACCCCCCCCCCCCCGCAAAGATTGTAACTGGCTAATCACAATCCTTCATTTAACTAGCAACAACCAATCCTCCACCAGCTGCTAACGACAAGAATTTGGTTTAACAATCCCTTTCCCTAACTAGTTATAACAAAGCTTTTTACTACCTCCTACTAGCAATAACCTTAATCAGCTCTCACTAACTAGTAATACCTCTCCTAACACTGCTCACCACTCACCCCCTCCCTCCCTCATACTACTAGTAATCATCCCTTAACCAGTTCTTAACCAACATCCCGCTTTCCCTCAGAGGCGGTGAAAGTCAACTGCTTCCGGTTTGCCATCCGACCAATCGGCGCGCGGCGCCTGTGGCATGGGCGGGACTCGTCGGACCGCTCTGATTGGTGGAAACCGAGGACCATCAAGCGCACGTGTGACGGGAGCTGAAGCCGGGCGGTCACGTGGAGGGGTAGCGGTCGGCCAGATTTAAAGGGGCCGCGTCCTCTGGTGTTGGGGATGGGGGTTGGGGGGGATGCAGATGGTGATTGAGCTGTGCCCAGCCAGACAGTCACGAGTGTAGAGAGTGTCAAACAGGATTGTGTCTGTGATACCTCATTAACACTGTCACCACCCCCCAGAGTCTTTTACCCTCTCTTGACCTTTTAACCTGCACAATTCCCATTTGCCCCCACGCTGAGATTTACTGGACTAATACCCACTAGAGTGGGTGGGGGCTTTTATATGCAACAGGCTAGAGATTCAAAAAGATGGGGTGGGGAGTATGATTGAAACACAAGATCAGGTCAACTTTATTGTCATTTAACCGTATACGTGTATACCGACAAACGAGACACCGTTTTTCCGGACCAGGGTGTAAAGCACAGAGGGACACATAACACAGGATAACTTGTGAAGGCAAGGATAAAATCTACACATCAATCACAAACAAACCAAACTAAATCAATAACAAACTAAAGTGTGTTAATGTCAAATATTGTGAAGTACGGAATAGATGAACCAGTGACACTTTGAATACGATGTGGCACGGAGTTCAGATGCCTATTGTCCTGGGGGAAGAAACTGTTTCCCATCCTGACCCTTCTACTCTTTGTGCATCGGAGTCTCCTGCCTGATGGTAGAAAGTCAGAGAGGATGCTGGATGGACGGGTGGGATCCTGGATAATGCTGAGGGCCCTGCGTATGCAGCGCTCCTGATAATTGTCCCCGATGGACGGTAGGGAGACCCCTATGATCCTCTCACCCTCCAAGATCCAGAGGATTCTTGACAGGGGGGGGCAACATTGAGAGGGGTTTCCTCTGGTGGGAGAACTGGCCGCTGTTGGGGAAGGGGGGGTGACACTCATTGAAGAGTAACACACACACAGATTGCTGGAGGAACTCAGCAGACCAGGCAGCATCTCTAATTACAGTGCACTTTACTATCATATTCATATATTAAATTTCAAATTCATATGAGCATAATTTCAGAATTATTATCAAACAAAATTCCACCTGCAAGGCAACAAAGGTTATGTGCGTGGGCGCAAATCGGTTCGTGTGTGGCCATGCACCTGTACAGCTTAGAGGGGTCAGACATAATAACAGTGTTACACAAACTGCCTCCTCATCAATTTCAATGCATAAGAATGCGAGAGACAGTACCCTCTGGTCCTAGACTCTCCCCCCCCCCCCCACAGGAAACATCCTCTCCACATCCACTCTATCTGTGTCCTCTGGTCCTAGACTCCCCCAGTATAGGAAACATCCTCTCCACATCCACTCTATCTGTGTCCTCTGGTCCTAGACTCCCCCACTATAGGAAACATCCTCTCCACATCCACTCTATCTGTGTCCTCTGGTCCTAGACTCCCCCACTATAGGAAATATCCTCTCCACATCCACTCTATCTGTGTCCTCTGGTCCTAGACTCCCTCACTACAGGAAACATCCTCTCCACATCCACTCTATCTGTGTCCTCTGGTCCTAGACTCCCCCACTATAGGAAACATCCTCTCCACATCCACTCTATCTGTGTCCTCTGGTCCTAGACTCCCCCACTATAGGAAATATCCTCTCCACATCCACTCTATCTGTGTCCTCTGGTCCTAGACTCCCTCACTACAGGAAACATCCTCTCCACATCCACTCTATCTGTGTCCTCTGGTCCTAGACTCCCCCACTATAGGAAATATCCTCTCCACATCCACTCTATCTGTGTCCTCTGGTCCTAGACTCCCCCACTATAGGAAACATCCTCTCCACATCCACTCTATCTGTGTCCTCTGGTCCTAGACTCCCCCACTATAGGAAATATCCTCTCCACATCCACTCTATCTGTGTCCTCTGGTCCTAGACTCCCCCACTATAGGAAATATCCTCTCCACATCCACTCTATCTGTGTCCTCTGGTCCTAGACTCCCCCACTATAGGAAACATCCTCTCCACATCCACTCTATCTGTGTCCTCTGGTCCTAGACTCCCCCACTATAGGAAACATCCTCTCCACATCCACTCTATCTGTGTCCTCTGGTCCTAGACTCCCCCACTATAGGAAACATCCTCTCCACATCCACTCTATCTGTGTCCTCTGGTCCTAGACTCCCCCACTATAGGAAATATCCTCTCCACATCCACTCTATCTGTGTCCTCTGGTCCTAGACTCCCCCACTATAGGAAATATCCTCTCCACATCCACTCTATCTGTGTCCTCTGGTCCTAGAGTCCCTCACTATAGGAAACATCCTCTCCACATCCACTCTATCTGTGTCCTCTGGTCCTAGACTCCCCCACCATGGGAAACATCCTCTCCACATCCACTGTATCTGTGTCCTCTGGTCCTAGACTCCCCCACCATGGGAAACATCCTCTCCACATCCACTCTATCTGTGTCCTCTGGTCCTAGACTCCCCCACTATAGGAAATATCCTCTCCACATCCACTCTATCTGTGTCCTCTGGTCCTAGACTCCCCCACTATAGGAAACATCCTCTCCACATCCATTCTAACTAGCCTTTCAAGATTCTACATCAGACCATCAGACACAAGAACAGAATTAGGCCATTCAGCCCATCGATTCTGCTCCGCCATTCCATCATGGCTGATTTATTATCCCTCTCATCCCCGTTCCCCTGTAACCATTTCGCACCCTGACCAATCAGGAACCTATTAATCTCCGCCTTAACTACCCCAGATGAGGTAGCCTCCACAGCCACGAATTCTGCACACTCGCCTCCCTCTGGCTGAAGGTTTCAGTGAGATTCCCCTCTCATTCTACTCAACTCCAGTGAAGTCAGACCCGGGGCTGTCAAATGCTCCTCGCAGATTAACACTATCATTCCTGGGATCGTTCTTGTAAAGTACGGTACCTCGCACTCGTCTGCATTAAATAGCATCTGCCAGCTTCCAGCCCGTATTTCCAGCTGGTGCAGATCCCCCTGCAAGCCACGATAGCCTGCCTCGCTGTCCAGTGCACCCCCCGGGTCTTGGTGTCATCCACAAATTTGCCGATCCAGTTAACCACAAAATCATCCAGATCATTGATGTAGACGACAAACCACAACGGGCCAGGCACCGATCCCTGTGGCACTCCACTAGTCACAGGCCTCCAGTCAGAGAGGCAACCCTCTACTACCACTCCCTGTCTCCTCCCACAAAGCCAGTGTCTAATCCAATTTACTACCTCACCCTGAATGCCGATCGACTGAACCTTCTCGACCAGCCTCCCGTGTGGGACCTGGTCAAAGGCCTCCGCGACTAGGAAGGAGGGTAATAAAGATTTATTTTAAAAATATACACACAATACGCTGGAGGAATTCAGCGAGAGAAGCGGCATTCAAGAGTCGTGTGTGTGTGTGTGTGTGTGTGTGTGTGTGTGTGTGTGTGTGTGTGTGTGTGTGTGTGTGTGTGTGTGTGTGTATATCTGTGTTTCAGTTTATAACATCACTCGGAGTCCATGCAGACACCATCCACTCCATAAAAAAGGTTAGACAGGACCTACCCCGCACAAAGTCACACTGGCTATCCTGAACCAGTCCCTGTCCTCTGGTCCCTTCAGGCTGGCTGTGCTACAAGACCCCGGTTTACTCTAAATCCTGTGCCCATGACCAAGGATTCATTCCCGGGACACTCACTCACATCGGGGATGTTATGGAGGAACCGCCCTCTCGATGTAAAATCAGTGCTCCAGGTGAGGCTCGAACTCACAACCTCGGCATCGCTCGCTGCCCGCACTGCTGTATAAGTACCGCGCGCTAACCGATTGCGCCACTGGAGCCCACACGGGGGGAAAGGAGAATCTGATCTCTGTCCTTCCCCCCACACAGAGAGGCCTCTCGTTCTGATCATGCGAAATATCACGGACATCCGTGACTGGGCAATGAAGATTTATTTTAAAAACCACACAATATGCCAGAGGAACTGAGTGAGTGAAACGGCATTTGCGGAGGTGTGTGTATCTGTGTCTATATGTGTGTCCGTGAGCGTGTGTGAGAGAGAGAGAGAGAGAGAGTGTGTGTGTGTGTGTGTGTGTGTGTGTGTGTGTGTGTGTGTGTGTGTGTGTGTGTGTCTATATGTGTGTATCTGTGACTGTGTGTGTGTGTGTCTATATGTGTGTATCTGTGACTGTGTGTGTGTGTGTGAGAGAGTGTGTGTGTATGTGTCTATATGTGTCTGTGTGTGTGTATCTGTGTCTATATGTGTGTCCGTGAGTGTGTGTGTGAGAGAGAGAGAGAGAGAGAGTGTGTGTGTGTGTGTGTATCTGAGTGTGTGTGTGTGTGTGTCTGTGAGTGTGTGTGTGTGTATCTGAGTGTGTGTGTGTGTGTGTCTGTGAGTGTGTGTGTGTGTGTGTGTCTATATGTGTCTGTGTGTCTGTATCTGTGTCTATATGTGTGTGTCTGTGCGTGTGTGTATCTGTGACTATATGTGTGTCCGTGAGTGTGAGAGAGAGAGAGTGTGTGTGTGTGTCTGTGAGTGTGTGTATCTGTGACTATATGTGTGTCCGTGAGTGTGAGAGAGAGAGTGAGTGTGTGTGTGTGTGTGTGTCTGTGAGTGTGTGTATCTGTGACTATATGTGTGTCCGTGAGTGTGAGAGAGAGAGAGAGTGTGTGTGTGTGTGTGTGTGTCTGTGAGTGTGTGCGTGTCCCCTGCGCCATCAGATTTTTGAATGGACGATGAAACTATAAACCGTACATTAGTAACTTTCCCCTCTCTGCAATTCTTATTTAATTTAATTTTATACACACACGCACGCACTGTAATTAATAGTTTTAATAACGAGATTCAGAAAGGGAGAGAGAGACGGACAGAAACTCACAGGAAGAGAGGAGAGGGACTCAGAGGAGGAGAGGGGAGGGGAAGGGGGCAGCGAGAAGTGAACTGTGGCTCTGCTTCTCGGCTACCCTCTCCCCCGTCGCCCCGCCGATACACGACACCACCCGGTAAAACTAGAGCCCGAGTCGGGGCTCGATCGTGACCTGGGAACACGGGGGCTGCTGCGGGCGGACCAACCAACAGCGCCGCCAGAGGCGACACGTTCAGGCATCACCCAGTCTCAGGAAGAGTGAAGCCCAACCGGTGATACACACACACACACACACACACACACACACACACACACACACACACACACACACACACACACACACACACACAGAGTCTATCTCTCACACACCTCTCTCTCTCTCTATCTCTCTCTCACACACACACACAGAGTCTATCTCTCACACACACCTCTCTCTCTCTCTCACACACACACACAGAGTCTATCTCTCACACACACCTCTCTCTCTCTCACACACACACACAGTCTATCTCTCACACACACCTCTCTCTCACACACACACACAGTCTATCTCTCTCACACACACACACAGAGTCTATCTCTCACACACACCTCTCTCTCTCACACACACACACACAGAGTCTATCTCTCACACACCTCTCTCTCTCTCACACACACACACGCACACACACACAGAGCCCATCTCTCACACACACCTTCTCTCACTCACAGTCTATCTCTCACTCACACACACACACAGTCTATCTCTCACACACACACACACACACACACACACACACACACACAGAGTCTCTCACACACACCTCTCTCTCTCTCACACACACACACAGAGTCTATCTCTTACACACACCTCTCTCACTCACACACACACAGTCTATCTCTCACACACACCTCTCTCACTCACACACACACAGTCTATCTCTCACACACACCTCTCTCTCTCTCACACACACACACAGAGTCTATCTCTCACACACACCTCTCTCTCACACACACCTCTCTCACACACACACAGAGTCTATCTCTCACACACACCTCTCTCTCTCTCACACACACACACACACACACACACAGAGTCTATCTCTTACACACACCTCTCTCACTCACACACACACACCCACACACAGTCTATCTCTCACACACACCTCTCTCTCACACACACACACAGTCTATCTCTCACACACACCTCTCTCTCTCTCTCTCTCTCTCACACACACACACACACACACACGAAGTTCCGGGTGTCAGGGGTCATGAGGTGAGTGAAGTCACCATAACTAGACAGATGGGAAATTGAAAGATCTTTCGGTAGATAAGTCACCAGGACCAGATTTCCAGGGTTCTGAAAGAGGTGGCTAAAGAGATTGTGGAGATGATCTTTCAAGAATCACTAGATTCTGGAATGGTTCCGGAAGACTGGAAAATCGGAAACGTCACTCCACTCTTTAAGAAGGGAGAGAGGCAGAAGAAAGGAAACTTTTGGCCAGTTGGTCTGACCTCAGTGGTTGGGAAGACATTGGGGTCGATTATTAAGGATGAGATCTCAGGGTACTTGGAGGCTCATGATAAAATAGGCCGCAGTCAGCATGGTTTCCTCAAGGGAGGATCTTGCCTGACAAATCTGTTGGGATTCTTTGAAGAAATAACAAGCAGGGTAGACAAAGCAACTCAGTTGATGTCGTGCACTTGCATTTTCAGAAGGCTTTTGATAAAGCGAAGCTGCTTTACGAGCTCGTGGTTTTCCAGGAAAGCCCAGCATAGATGAAGCAGTGGCTGATTGGCAGGAGGCGGAGAGTGGGAATAGAGGGAGCCTCTTCTGGCTGGCTGCCGGTGACTAGTGGAGGCAGTCTTTAAATATTTGAGGCAGAGCTTGATAGATTCTTGATTGGTCAGGGAATGAAGGGATACGGGGAGAAGACAGGAGATTGGTTGGGGCTGAGAGGGGAGATGGATCAGCCATGATGAAATGGCGGAGCAGGTTCGATGGGCCAAATGGCCTAATTCTGCTCCTATATTTTATGGTCTTATTGACACACCCAGACACCTATTGACACAAAACACACACTGACACATATTTACACACACCCATTGACACACACACTGACACATATTGACACAGATACACATGCGTTGACACACCGACTAGCACACAGTTTTATTTTATTTCAACATTCAGCATAAAACAAGACACACCACTCAACAACCCCCTCATTTAACCCTAGCCTAACCACAGGAAAATTTACAATGACTGATTCACCTACCGACCGGGATGTCTTGGGACTGTGGGAGGAAACCCACACCCTCACGGGGAAGGAACATTGATGCGCTGTCTGACACACCTATTAACACAAAATGCAGCTCATTTCACTGACACACATACATTCAAACCAACACAAGTCCACGTGCACAGTCACACTCACTCTCACACACACACACACTTCTCTTCAAGCACTGGAGCTCAGAGCACTCGGGACGAGCCCAGGTCGGGATGGGGAAGGTGGGACAATAATTCTCTCCAACAAATCCGTACTCCAAACATCCCAACAATGGTTCAAAAGGCACCCACCCAGGTGTCAGGACAGTTACCGCGACAGGTGCCTAAAAAGGGCCCAAAGGATCACTGGGAACCCGAGTCACCCCGACCACAAACTGTTCCAGCTGCTCCCATCCGGGAAACGGTACCGCAGCATAAAAGCCAGGACCAACAGGCTCCGGGACAGCCTCTTCCACCAGGCCATCAGACTGATTAATTCATGCTGACACAATGGTATTTCGACACCATATGGACTGTCCTGTTGTACATACTATTTATTATAAACTACCATAAATTGCACCTTGCACGTTTGGACAGAGAGAAAACGTAAAGATTTTTACTCCTCACGTATGTGAAGGATGTAAAAAATAAAGTCAATTCAATTCCACCTCACAATATTTATAGAATAGATCAGGACAGCGACATGGGACCAAGGAGAAACATAGAAACAGAAAATAGGTGCAGGAGTGGGCCATTCGGCCCTTCAAGCCTGCACCGCCATTCAATATGATCATGGCTGATCATCCAACTCAGAACTCTGTACCTGCTTTCTCTCCATACCCCCCGATCCCTTTAGCCACAAGGGCCATATCTAACACCCTCTTAAATATAGCCAATGAACCGGCCTCAACTGTTTCCTGTGGCAGAGAATTCCACAGATTCACCACTCTCTGTGTGAAGAGGTTTTTCCTCATCTCGGTCCTAAAAGGCTTCCCCTTTATCCTTAAACTGTGACCCCTCATTCTGGACTTCCCCAACATCGGAAACAATCTTCCTGCATCTAGCGTGTCCAATCCCTTTAGAATTTTATACGTTTCAATAAGATCCCCCCCTCAATCTTCTAAATTCCAGTGAGTATAAGCCTAGTCGATCCAGTCTTTCTTCATATGAAAATCCTGCCATCCCAGGAATCAATCTAGTGAACCTTCTCTGTACTCCCTCTATGGCGAGAATGTCTTTCCTCAGATTAGGGGACCAAAACTGCACACAATATTCTAGGTGCAGTCTCACCAAGGCCTTGTACAACTGCAGTAGAACCTCCCTGCTCCTGTACTCAAATTCTTTTGCTATGAATGCCAACATACCATTTGCCTTTTTCACCTGCATGCCCACCTTCAATGACTGGTGTACAATGACACCCAGGTCTCGTTGCATCTCCCCTTTTCCTAATCGGCCACCGTTAAGATAATAATCTGTTTTCCTGTTCTTACAACCTAAGTGGATAACCTCACATTTATCCACTTTAAATTGCATCTGCCATGAATTTGTCCACTCACCTAACCTATCCTAGTCACCCTGCATCCTCTTAGCATCCTCCTCACAGCTAACACCGCCACCCAGCTTCGTGTCATCCGTAAACTTGGAGATGCTGCATTTAATTCCCTCGTTTAAATCATTAATATATATTGTAAACAACTGGGGTCCCAGCACTGAGCCTTGCAGTACCCCACTAATCACTGCCTGCCATTCTGAAAAGGTCCCGTTTACTCCCACTCTTTGCTTCCTGTCTGCCAACCAATTCTCTATCCACATCAATACCATACCCCCAATACCGTGTGCTTTAAGTTTGCACACTAATCTCCTGTGTGGGACCTTGTCAAAAGCCTTTTGAAAATCTAAATATACCACATTCACTGGCTCTCCCCTATCCACTCTACTAGTTACATCTTCAAAAAATTCTGTAAGATTCGTCAGACATGATTTTCCCTTCACAAATCCATGCTGACTTTGTCCGATGATTTCACCTCTTTCCAAATGTGCTGTTATCACATCTTTGATAACCGACTCTAGCTTTTTCCCTACCACCGATGTCAGACTAACCGGTCTATAATTCCCCGGTTTCTCTCTCCCTCCTTTTTTAAAAAGTGGGTTTACATTAGCCACCCTCCAATCCTCAAGAACTAATCCAGAATCTAAGGAGTTTTGAAAAATTATCACTAATGCATCCACTATTTCTTGGGCTACTTCCTTAAGCACTCTGGGATGCAGACCATCTGGCCCTGGGGATTTATCTGCCTTTAATCCCTTCAATTTACCTAACACCACTTCCCTACTAACATGTATTTCCCTCAGTTCCTCCATCTCACTAGACCCTCGGTCCCTTACTATTTCCGGAAGATTATTTATGCCCTCCTTAGTGAAGACAGAACCAAAGTAGTTATTCAATTGGTCTGCCATGTCTTTGTTCCCTATGATCAATTCACCTGTTTCTGACTGCAAGGGACCTACATTTGCCTTGACCAATCTTTTTCTTTTCACGTATCTATAAAAGTTTTTACAGTCAGTTTTTATGTTCCCTGCCAGCTTTCTCTCATAATCTTTTTTCCCTTTCCTAATTAAGCCCTTTGTCCTCCTCTGCTGGTCTCTGAATTTCTCCCAGTCCTCAGGTGTGCCGCTTTTTTTTGCTAATTTATATGTTTCTTCTTTTGACTTGATACCATCCCTAATTTCCCTTGTCAGCCACAGGTGCACTACCTTCCCTGGTTTATTCTTTTGCCAAACTGGGATGAACAATTGTTGTAGTTCATCCATGTGATCTTTAAATGCTTGCCATTGCATATCCACCGTCAACCCTTTAAGTATCATTTGCCAGGGTATCTTAGCTAATTCACGTCTCATACCTTCAAAGTTACCCTTCTTTAAGTTCAGAACCTTTGTTTCTGAATTAACTATGTCACTCTCCATCTTAATGAAGAATTCCACCATATTATGGTCACTCTTACCCAAGGGGCCTCGCACGACAAGATTGCTAACTAACCCTTCCTCATTGCTTAATACCCAGTCTAGAATGGCCTGCTCTCTAGTTGGTTCCTCGACATGTTGGTTCAGAAAACCATCCCGCATACATTCCAAGAAATCCTCTTCCTCAGCGCCCTTACCAATATGGTTCACCCAATCTATATGTAGATTGAAGTCACCCATTATAACTACTGTTCCTTTATTGCACGCGTTTCTAATTTCCTGTTTAATGCCATCCCCAACCTCACTACTACTGTTAGGTGGCCTGTACACAACTCCCACCAGTGTTTTCTGCCCCTTAGTGTTATGCAGCTCTACCCATATCGATTCCACATCCTCCAGGCTAATGTCCTTCCTTTCTATTGCGTTAATCTCCTCTCTAACCAGCAATGCTATCCCACCTCCTTTTCTTTCCTGTCTATCCCTCCTGAATATTGAATATCCCTGGATGTTGAGCTCCCATCCTTGGTCACCCTGGAGCCATGTCTCTGTGATCCCAACTATATCATATTCATTCATAACTATCTGCACATTCAATTCATCCACCTTGTTACGAATGCTCCTCGCATTGACACACAAAGCCTTCAGGCTTGTTTTTACAACACTCTTAGCCCTTATACAATTATGTTGAAAAGTGGCCCTTTTTGCTTTTTGCCCTGGATTTGCCTGCCTGCCACTTTTACTTTTCACCTTACTACTTTTTGCTTCTACCCTCATTTTACACCCCTCTGTCTCTCTGCACTTGTTCCCATCCCCCTGCCACATTAGTTTAAAGCCTCCTGAACAGCAGTAGCAAACGCTCCCCCTAGGACATTGGTTCCAGTCCAGCCCAGGTGCAGACCGTCCTGTTTATACCGGTCCCACCTCCCCCAGAACTGGTTCCAATGCCCCAGAAATTTGAATCCCTCCCCCTTGCACTATTTTCAAGCCACGTATTCATCTGAAATATCCTCCTATTTCTACTCTGACTAGCACGTGGCACTGGTAGTAATCCAGAGATTATTACCTTTGTGGTTTATCTCCTAACTCCCTAAATTCACCTTGTAGAACCTCATCCCGTTTTTTTACCTATATCGTTGGTACTTATGTGCACCACGACCACTGGCTGTCCACCCTCCCATTCCAGATTGTCCTGCAGCCGCTCAGAGACATCCTTGACCCTTGCACCAGGGAGGCAACATACCATCCTGGAGTCTCGTTTGCGGCCGCAGAAACGCCTATCTATTCCCCTTACAATCGAATCCCCTATCACTATAGCTCCCCCACTCCTTTCCCTTCCCTCCTGTGCCGCAGAGCCACCCATCTCACCTTCAAGCCTGTTAGTTCCTCCGTACTTAAGCCAGGGTTTGGCTCCTGTCTCTCAGAAACTTTCATAACCAGTTCAGATTCAGAGTCATTCAACCCTTGTATATCAAAACATTGGGTGTCGGGGCGGAGATACGTCTCTACCAAAGGAGGTGTGAGGTGCTCCTTCCCTCCGCTGACCTGCGGGTCACCCTTGGGCAAGGTGTAGCACCTGCTTAGCCCCCCGATCAGGGTCACTTGAAGCCATGGGAGCAGCCAGTGCAGATAACAAGTCCTGGTTCTGTGACCACTGACGTCAGGCAGACAGTCTCTGAAGAGTATCGATAACGGCTGGGTGGGGTGGGGGGGGGTCACCCGTCTTGTAAACGCACTGGGCCCAGAAGACTGCAGTGACAAAACACTTCTGCAGGAAGATTTGCCAAGAGCAATCAGGATCGTGGAAGGACCGACACAGCACCCGAGGAACGAGCGATGGAACGCGCAGTGAACTGCCTCGCTGGTGTCAACAGCCAGCGCAGTCTGACGCTGCGCGTGGGGCAGCCCACAAGCACCACCATGTTCACAGCGCCAACATGATGTGCCCACCATGTCCAGCAGAATCAGAATCAGGATTAATGTCAAGTCTAGAACATAGAAATCTACAGCACACCGCAGGCCCTTCGGCCCACAATGCTGTGCTGACCATGTAACCTACTCTAGAAACTGCCTAGAATTTCCCGACCGCAGAGCCCTCTATTTTTCTAAGCTCCGTGTACCAGTCTACGAGTCCGAAGGACACTGTTGTATCTCATGAAATTCGTTAACTTGGCAGCAGCAGCAAAATTCAATACATCATAAATAGAGAAGAAAAGAATGAATTTCACTAAGTATGTGTATGTTAAATAGTTAAATTTTAAGTAACTGGTGCAAAATCAGAAATAAAAAAAGCAATGAGGTGTTCACGGGTTAAACTTCCATTTAGAAATCGGATGGCGGAGGGGGAAGAAGCTGTTCCTGAATCGCTGAGTGTGTGTCTTCAGGCTCCTGTACCTTCTCCCTGATGGCAGAGGGGAAGAAGCTGTTCCTGAATCGCTGAGTGTGTGCCTTCAGGCTCCTGTACCTTCTCCCTGATGGCAGAGGGGAAGAAGCTGTTCCTGAATCGCTGAGTGTGTGTCTTCAGGCTCCTGTACCTCCTCCCTGATGGTAGCAATGAGAAGAGGGCATGTCCTGGGTGATGGATGCTGCCTTCTTGAGGCATCGCTCCTTGAAGATGTCCTGGATGCTACAGAGGTTCACACCCCAGTGCAACAGCGTTTCTACTTTAAAAACCCTCCGACACACGTCTCCTCTCTTCATTGGGCACATAGAAAACATGGAAAACCTACAGCACGATACAGGCCCTTCGGCCCACTAAGCTATGCTGAACATGTCCTTACCTTAGAAATTACCTAGGGTTCCCCATAGCCCTCTATTTTTCTAAGCTCCATGTACCTGTCCAGGAGTCTCTTAAAAGACCCTATCGTATCCGCCTCCACCCACCATTGCCGGCAGCCCATTCCACTCACTCACCACTGTGTAAAAAACTTACCCCTGACATCTCCTCTGTACCTACTCCCCCAGCACCTTAAACCTATGCCCTCTTGTGCTAGCCATTTCAGCCCTGGGAAAAAGCCTCTGACTATCCACATGATCAATGCCTCTCATCATCTTTTACACCTCTATCAGGTCACCTCACATCCTCCGTCGCTCCAAGGAGAAAAGGCCGAGTTCACTCAACCTGTTCTCATAAGGCATGCTCCCCAATCCAGGCAACATCCTTGTAAATCTGCTGTGCAGCCTTTCTGTAGTTTCCACATCCTTCCTGTAGTGAGGCGACCAGAACTGAGCACAGTACTCCAAGTGGGTAAGGGGTCCTATATAGCTGTAACATTACCTCTCAGTTCTTAAATTCAATCCCACGACTGATGAAGGCCAATACACCGTACTCCATCTTAGCCACAGAGTCGACCTGCGCAGCAGCTTTGAGTGTCCTATGGACTCGGACCCCAAGATCCTTCTGATCCTCCACACTGCCAAGAATCTTACCATTAATACTATATTCTGCCATCATATTTGACCTACCAAAATGAACAACTTCACATTTACCTGGGTTGAACTCCATCTGCCATTTCTCAGCCCAGTTCTGCATCCTATCAATATCCTGTTGTAACCTCTGACAGCCCTCCACACTATCCACAACACCCCCAACCTTTGTGTCATCAGCAAATTTACTAACCCATCCCTCCACTTCCTCATCCAGGTCATTTATAAAAATCACAAAGATTAGGGGTCCCAAAACAGATCCCTGAGGTACACCACTGGTCACCGACCTCCATGCAGAATATGACCCATCTACAACCACTCTTTGCCCTCTGTGGGCAAGCCAGTTCTGGATCCACAAAGCAATGTCCCCTTGGATCCCATGCCTCCTTACTTTCTCAATAAACCTTGCATGGGGCAGCTTATCAAATGCCTTGCTGAAATCCATATACACTACATCTACTGCTCTACCTTCATCAATGTGTTTCGTCACATCCTCAAAAAATTCAATCAGGCTTGTAAGGCACGACCTGCCTTTGACAAAGCCATGCTGACTATTCTTAGTCATATTATGGCTCTCCAAATGTTCATAAATCCTGCCTCTCAGAATCTTCTCCATCAACTTACCAACCACTGAAGTAAGACTCACTGGTCTATAATTTCCTGGGCTATCTCTACTCCCTTTCTCGAATAAGGGAACAACATCCACAACCCTCCAATCCTCCGGAACCTCTCCCATCCCCATTGATGATGCAAAGATCATCGCCAGAGGCTCAGCAATCTCCTCCCTCGCCTCCTACAGTAGCCTGGTCCTGGTGACTTATCCAACTCGATGCTTTCCAAAAGCTCCAGCACATCCTCTTCCTTAATATCGACATGCTGAAGTTTTCAGTCTGCTGTAAGTCATCCCTACAATCGCCAAGAGCCTTTTCCACAGTGAATACTGAAGCAAAGTATTCATTAAGTACCTCTGCTATCTCCTATCTCCTCAACACAACCATCGTCAGCACAAAGTATTGAATTAAACAACGTCATCGATTCACCTAGAGACGCTCAGGGTATAAAATTGTGACGTGCTTTTGGGTTTGTGAGAGTCTGCAGAGAGGATATAAAGAAAACTACCTACTTGTCGTGATGGAAGCTGGTTGTCCGTCTTATCCGACGATGACAGGGGAGCTGTGTGGGAGAGTCGGTAAGGTGGCACTGGACAGTTCCACTCTCTCAACCTCAGAAGTCGGGGTTCAGCGGTACGAGTCTGGGGTCTTCCCCGGTCACAGTGGATGACGGTGACACCTTCTGTGCCTCGTCGCGCCCTTCGCTCTCCACGGGGCCGATACAGAACCGGCTTCCTGGCCGTCGGGTCTCACCGTGGATCTCGTCCCCCCCCCCCCCCCCCCCCCCCAGTCCGCATGGAGCTGACTTCACCTGCTGGGTACAGGCGCGTCCCTGTCTCCCCGGGGTACGCGGCCCGCCGGCTACCCTCACCCGGTTTAGCCCGCCTGTCGAAGCGGTGTACCGGGGCGTGGCCGCTGTCACGTGCAGGCAGCTGCTTGGAGCCACAGGTGAGAGCCGAGCGTCCGGTGGGGTTCGAAGTGAGTGAGCTGCCCCGGAGTGGACACAACGATCCCCCACCCCCACCCCCCCCTCAGCTCCATGAACATCCCCGTGATGAATAAAGACTGAATTATCACCCGGTTCAGTGTGTGTCCGGTGACTCCGATCACAGCCACAACATCTCTCCCGCCGGCCTCCCGAGCTGCACCTGCGACGGGGCAGCGTGCAGAAGTGAGAGGGGACGGCTGGTAGAAGTAACACGCACAGAGTTGCTGGAGGGACCCAGCAGGCCAGGGAGCGTCTACGGAAAAGAGCAAACAGTTGACATTTCGGGCAGAAACCCTTTGCTGAGGCTGGAGAAAAAGACAAGAGGGAAAAAGGTGGGGGGGGGGAGGGGAGGAAGAAGTACAGGGTGGCAGGTGATGGGTGGAACTGGGAGAGGGGGAGCTGGGAGGTTGATTGGTGAAAGAGGTACAGGGCTGGAGAAGGGGGAATCTGATAGGAGAGGACAGAAGGCCACGGAAGAAAGGGAAGGTGGAGGAGCACCAGTGGGAGGTGATCGGCAGGTAGGGAGATGAGGTGAGAGAGGGAAACGGGAATGGAGAAGGGTGAAGTGGGGGGATCAATTACCAGGTTAGAGAAATCGATGTCCACGCCATCAGGCTGGAGGCTACTCAGACGGGATAGGAGGTGTTGCTCCTCCAACCTGACCGGGGCCTCATCACTGGAGTAGAGGTGGCCGTGGAGCGCCATGTTGGAATTGAAATGAGTGGCCACGGGAGGGAGATCCCGCTTTTCTAAAAAAAAAAATTCTGGCGGACAGAGAGCGGGAGCTCGGCGAAGCGGTCTGCTGGCCGGATACCGTCGGAACAACAGGCTCACACTCAGCGAGGCAAGGTGCCGACTGCGGACGTTAGGGAAGAGGAACTCGGGCGGAAACATGCCGGTCCTCAGCAACGGGGTCAAGGGTGGAGTGGAGTTCGTGGCAAGGCGAAGATGAATGCGGAGGTGCGTAGTCAAAACCCAGACAAGGCAGATCTTCGAAGTGAGACCGCTGGAGCCAACCTTGTCTACTGTATACAAGACAGATGAAAATGACTGTGTAATCAACCTAGCTTCTCTTTATACAGTAGGGGGCGCCAGAGACAGACGGGATAAGAATAACTGACGGCTATGAGATTCACCCAGCGACTGAAGACCAACTTCAAAGTATCATCGGCTGTCAGCTGGCTTCTATTGACTTTTAACCCCTGTAACGTGAATGGCGATTTGTCCTTCAAGTTGACTCAAGTCCAATTGTCACTCAGCCATACTTGAGTACTCCTGAGTACAGCCAAACGAAACAGCGTTTCTTTGGGGTCAAGATGCAAAACACGGTACCAACAGTCACACAGTCACAGAATAGAAGAGTTCCCATGCTGAATATACATGTACGTGGTCCGGACTCCCCAGGCCGCCAAGGTCATCTGTCGACCGGCTCCCGACGCCCACCAGGCGACTCCCTGGCTTTGAGGCCCAGTCTTCACATAGACATGCATATATAGGATATTAGTAAAAAACACAACCAGACATATAATCCGGACCCCACTCAGTTCACTTCAAATCTTCAGTCGACCACAACTGGCTCGGACACCTCTCCCCCAGCGGCAGGTGAACCCGCGGCTTGAGGCCCAGAGTCCACCGAAAGCCTGCAGTTGGCCACGGCAGAGTTCCAGATTACACAATTCACCACACGGTCAACATCCGTGTGTAGAAATCGTAGCCTTGTGCCCTGGCTCAAGACAGTGGGAGGCAGGGGCCGCGCTTTCCTCCCTGTGGAGTCTGGTTGAGTCGTGAGAGTGGGTGTGTTCTGGGCCCAGTTCGTTTATTTTATTCTTGGCGAGAGCAGCATCGAGGTTCCTGGGCATCACCATCTCAGAGGATCTATCTTCGGCCCAACATTGCAAAGAAGACATGCCAGTGGCTGTACTTCTTCAGGAGTTTGAGGAGATTTGGTATGTCACCAAAGACTCTTGAAAATTTCTACAGATGTATGGTGGCAGAATATAGCATTAACGGTAAGACTCTTGGCAGTGTGGAGGATCAGAGGGATCTTGGGGTCCGAGTCCACAGGACGCTCAAAGCTGCTACGCAGGTTGTCTCTGTGGTTGAGAAGGCGTACGGTGCATTGGCCTTCATCAATCATTGGGATTGTGTTTAGGAGCCGAGAGGTAACGTTGCAGCTATATCGGACCCTGGTCAGACCCCACTTGGAGTACTGTGCTCAGTTCTGGTTGCCTCACTACAGGAAGGATGTGGAAGCCATAGAAAGGGTGCAGAGGAGATTTACAAGGATGTTGCCTGGATTGGGGAGCATGCCTTATGAGAATAGGTTGAGTGAACTCGGCCTTTTCACCTTGGAGCAACAGAGGGTGAGAGGTGACCTGATAGAGGTGTATAAATGATGAGAGGCATTGATCGTGTGGATAGTCAGAGGCTTTTTCCCCAGGGATGAAATGGCTATCAGGAGAGGACACAATTTTAAAGTGCTTGGAAGCAGGTACAGAGGGGATATCAGGGGTAAATTCCTTCCATAGAAGGTGGTGAGTGCGTGGAATGGGCTGCCAGCTAAGGTAGTGGAGGCGGATATGATAGGGTCTTTTAACAGACTCCTGGACAGGTACATGGAGCTTAGAAAAGCAGAGGGCTATGGGTAACCCTAGGTAATTTCTAAGATAAGGACATGCTCAGCACAGCTTTGTGGGCCAAAGGCCCTGTATTATGATGTAGGGTTTCTATGTTTCTATGTGCGATGGAAACTATTCTGACTTATTACATCATGGTCGGGTGTGGCTGTGTTACATCAAAGCACGGGGAGCTCTCGGTTCTACAGAGAGCGGCGGGACAGCCAGTTCTATCCCGCGTACGGCTCTCCCCGTCGTTGAAGAACATCTACAAGGGGTAATGTCTCGGGAAGGTGACGAACACCATCAGGGACCCCCATCCCGGCCGTGCCCTCTTCAGAGGCAGGAGGACCTGGATACTGAAGGCCCTCACCTCGAGGTTCCCGAACAGCTCTTCCATCAGGTTCTGAAACCCGGCTGAAATGCCCAAGCGCCACCTCGGAGGGCATCTCCCTCAGCTTGCACTAATGGCATTACGTTTATTTTAGACCACAAGACACAGGAGGAGAATTAGGCCACCAATCCATCGAGTCCGCTCTGCCTTTCTACCGTCACCTGTTAATTATCCATTTCCCTGCCTCCTCCCAGTAACCTGCGATTCTTCCCATAGTGGGAGGCCAAGTCTCTGGGTCCATTTAAAACGTCGACTGCTTATTCCCCTCCACAGACGCTGCCTGACCTACTGAGTTCCCTCCAGCTTGTTGTGAGTGTGTGTTGCTCTGCATTTCCCGAATCTGCAGAATCTCCTGTGTTCATTAGTTCCAGTTCAGAGTTTTCAAATTGGACCTCAAGGGGAGGGATGTTCGGCCCCTGTGTTGGATCATGAGGAAACGGGAAGGGCCTAGAGCCTGTGGGCTCCAGTGGCGCAATCGGTTAGCGCGCGGTACTTATACAGCAGTGCGGGCAGCGAGCGATGCCGAGGTTGTGAGTTCGAGCCTCACCTGGAGCACTGATTTTACACGAGGCTGCAGTCAAAGATAAAGTCTTGTCTAGAGCTGAAAAAGGGAGAAACAGATGGGGTGATCACAAAAGGCAGATTAATATTAAATTTAACACATGACGCTAGCGTCTTTGACAATTTTCTCTTTAGCTTTGTAATACACTGAGCGGCCACTTTATTAGGTACACCCGCTCATTGACGCAAATATCTAATCAGCCAATCATGTGGCAGCAACTCAGTGTACAAAAGCATGCCGACATGGTCAAGAGGTCCAGTTGTTCAGACCAAACATCAGAACGGGGGAGAAATGTGACCTTAAGTGACTTTGACGGTGGAATGATTGTTGGTGCCAGATGGGGTGGTTTGAGTATCTCAGAAACTGCTGATCTCCTGGGATTTTCATATAGAGTCTGTAGAGTTTGTAGAGGATGGTGTGAAAAATAAAAGAACAGCTGGTGAGCGGCAGTTCTGTGGGTGAAAACGCCTTGTTCATGAGAGAGAGAAGTCAGAGGAGAATGGCCAGACTGGTTCAAGCTGACAGGAAGGTGACAGTAACTCAAATAACCACCTGTTACAACAGTGGTGTGCAGAAGAGCATCTCCTAAGGTACAACATGTTGAACCTTGAAGTGGACGGGCTACAGCAGCAGAAGACCACACCGGGCTCCTCTCCTGTACCTCATAAAGTGGCCCCGGAGTGTAGCTTAAAAACATTTTTACCGAAGGGTCTCGGCCCGAAACACTGACTGATTATTCCCCTCCGTAGATGCTGCCTGGCCTGCTGAGCTCCTCCAGCGTTTTGCGTGCGTTGCTCTGGATCTCCAGCATCTGCAGAATCTTGTCTTTATCAATTCTACACTTCCAGGAATGAAAATGCTGATGAAATTTTTGCGTGCCTAGTTCTGGGGACCCCGTGGAGGTTCTGCAGGATTCAGTCCGGATAAGAGGCTTCCATTTAGTATCAGAGAATGTATACGGGATACGACCCGAAATTCTTACTCTTCACAGACACCCACAGAAACAGAAAAACCTACAGAGGATAAATGACAGGAAACGTCCTCCCCCCTCCCACACACAAGCATCAACCCTCCCCTCACTTGCTCCAGCAGGCATTGGTGCCCACCAACACCACCCCCCCCAAGCAAGCAACAGCAAAGCCCCCAAAAGGGAGACCATGATCTGCTGTCCGACAAAAACCATTGTTCACCTAACACCTCGACATACCACAGTCTCTCTCTCTCACACACACTGATCGAGGTAGTCGCTCCGGGGTAGGCTCAGCATATGCTACAAGGAGAAGTTGGACAACCTTGGGCTGTTTTTCTCTGCAGCGGCGGAGGCCGAGGGGAGGGCTGACGGAGGCTCATAAAATTCTTGAAGGGCACAGCGAGGAAGAGGGATCAGCTTTACGCGTCGCGCGAAAACCCAACCGTTTGCGCCAACGACCGACACGGCCCGAGGATGCGCTGGGCGGGGAGGGGGGGCAGCCCGCAAGCGTGGTCAGTCTTCCACGCCCACGTAGCAGGCCCCACAACTCCCTAACCCGTACGGTCGGAATGCGGGAGAGAACCCACGCGGTCACAGTGCGCGCGGAAAAACTCACAGACAGCGGGGGACACCGAAGGCCGCGGGGGACACCGAAGGCCGCGGCTGGTGGGGTAATAGCGCCATGTCAACCGCTACCTAAAGTTCTCCCTCCACACCGTCGAGGACACCTTCACGAGGTAGCGCCCCTCACGAAGGACCTTCGCCACCCGGAGCGTACCCTGTCCTCACTCCAGAAACAGCTTCCTCCCCTCCGCTAGCAGATTCCCGAATGGTCCTCATGATTTTATTTGCACTATGTGCATATATTGTGACTTTTGTCATTCGAAATTTAAGTCCCCTGCTGCAGAGGGCTGCAAGCTCAGCCAGGTCCATCATGGGCACATCCCTCCCTCCCCACTGTCGAGGACACCAGCAGGGCAAATAGGAGGAGAGAGGACTCTGTTAAAAGCAGGATCCTGAACAGAGAGATCTTGCAATCCAGGTTCACAGCTCCTCGAAAGTGGCTACACAGGTCGACGGGGTGGTTAAGACGGCTTACGGAATGCTTGCCTTTATTAGTCGAGGTGCTGAGTTTAGAAGTCAGGAGGTTTATAGAACTCTCATGAGGTTGCATCTGGAGTATTGTGTACAGTTCTGGTCACCTCACTACAGGAGGGATGTCGAGGCTTTGGAGGGGGGGCAGAAGAGGTTCACCAGAATGCTGTCTGGTTTAGAGGGTGTGTGCTATCACGAGAGGCCGGACAAACTTGGGCTGTTTTCTCTGGAGCTCCACGGGTTGAGGGGAGATCAGATCGAATTTTATAAGATTATGAGAGGCATAGACAGAGTGGACAGGGATGGGGAAAGGAGAGGGTCCCGGGTTCGGGACGGGGAATGGAGAGGGTTGAAATGTCTCATACTGGAGGGCATGCATTGAGGGTGAGAGGGGGTAGGTTCAAAGGGAATGTGACGGGTAAGATTTTTCTCTCAGAGAGTGGTGGATACCTGGTAAGACAATAGACGATAGACAGTGCTGGTAGAGGCAAGTACTTCAGAGGTTTTTAAGAGGCGCTTGGACAGGCACGTGGATGTGAGGAAGATGGAGGGATATGGACATGGCGTAGGGAGGAGGGATTAGTGTCTGTGTGTTTTTGATTTGCTTTTCAGCCGGTTCAGCACCACACTGTGGGCCGAATGGCCTTTCCCTGTGCCGTACTCTTTCATGCTCCATGACGTTTTTACAGCGCGGTGCCGCAAGAATGCGGCATCCACCGCGACAGTCCCTCACCACCCAGGACATGCCCTCTTTTCGTTACTACCACCGGGAAAGAGGTACAGGAGCCTGAAGCTGCACACTCAGGAGCAGCTTCTTCCCCTCTGCCATCTGATGGCCCGTGAACACGACCTCGTTACTCATTTAGTTCTGTGCTGTTTATTTATGTATAATCACTTTTACATCTTTGCACTGTACCTTGCCACAAAATGACGAATTGCATAATGTATTGGTCAGTGGCCGGTCTTTGTGCGAGGTTTATAAAGGCTTGCACTGCTAAAGGGCTGACGAATTGCTTAGGGAGCAGCGAGCGAGGATCAAAATGGCTGCCTCATCTGCTTACCCTGCCTGCCTGGTCATTGCCGAGGAGTTTCCAGAAGGCAAGTTAACGCTGTACTTGTTAATCATGAGGCACAGGGTGTAATTCAGCAGGTGCTAACATTTAACTCCTCCGCTCTCTGCTTCCCGTTATGCCTCTGGTGTTTAGGGCATCAGTGAAGGTTCTCCATCTCTGTTGGTGCTTCATCGTGTCAGTAGCTTCCTCTCGGTTTCCACCACTGTCAGTCAGGCAAGTCCCGGGTGGAGACTCAGGAATACCCTCACACTCAGGTGTAGAAGGATTCTTCGTTGCTGTTTCCATAACAAATTTGTTTTACTAGTTAGAGTTGTTAGCCCCCCCAAACCTGAAGGACTGGGGAACCACTGTTAGTCTGGCCTCTGCCCTTTGACCTGATTACCAAGAGCCAAAGCATAAAGCCCGGACTCCAGCCAACGTCGCTCTCCGAGCCACTGAGGCACGCAAGCCTCCGAACCCTAGGACAAGGTTGCGGTCCTCTCGGAGGGCACAGAGACCGGCGTGAATTTGAACAGGAGGGACTACCGGGATTGGCTCCTGATGCAGCAGTTTCGGCCTGAAGTGTCCACGAGCACAGCTTAACCTTCCAGGAGCGTTTGACAGCCATGGGCCTGTACTCACTGGAGTTCAGAAGGAGAGACCTGCCAAATATTGAAAGGCCTCGACAGAGTGGATGTGGAGAATGTGTTCCCTATAGTGAGGGCTTCCAGGACCAGAGGCCACAGCCTCAGAATAGAAGGACATCCCATTAGAACGGAGACGAGGAGGAATTTCTTTAGCTAGAGGAGGGCTGAGGTGGATAGGGTGTGTGTGTGTGTCACAAGTCATGGGGAGAAGGCAGGAGAATGGGGTTGGAAGGGATAATAAACCAGCCGTGATGGAATGGAGGAGCAGACTTGATGGGCTGAGAACAACTCAGGTTGAAGCTTCGTGTCAGAACAGAGTCAATGTTTGAAGCCCGGAATCAGGTCCCACGTGCTGCCGTTCCTTTCCCCCCGCGGCGTTGCTCCAGATTCCTCCAACAGCCCTGTTTTGCGAGTCCCTCGAAGAGTGCTGTTTGCCTTTCTGTTTTGTTTAAGCTGGGTGCAAAGGGGCCAGTTTTGTTGATGGCCTACAAGCAGTCGGCAAGTTCCAGGGGTTCACACACCCCCCCAACCCCCAGCGCTGGAGCGGGGGAGGGAGTTCCAGCGATCAGACCTAGTGACGGTGAAGGGACAGCGCTAGATTTCCAAATTGGGACCGTGTGTGACTGGGGGGGACGACAACTGCGAAAGGTGGTGTTCCCTGTGCGTCTCTCCCACCCCCCCACCCCCACTACCCTTGGCTGGAGGAGGTGGGCGGATTTAGGAGGGGCTGTTGGAGTAACCCAGTGGATTTTGTAGACTGCGGTGTGTCGGTGGCAGAGGGTGGATGGGGGTGCCGACTGAGTGGGCTGCTCTGCCCCACGTGCACACTCGCGCTTCCGCGGGGGGCGAAGTAGTTAGCGCAAAGCTGTTACGGCTCGGTGTGCCGGAGTTCAGAGCTCAATTCTGGCGCTGCCTCTTTGTAAGCGCGCAGGTTTCCTCCCCCAGTCCGGAGTAGTACGGGTAGGTTAATCCGTCATTGTAAATTGTCCCACAATTTTGCCTGATTTAACTCAGGGTTGTCGGGAGGCTGTATCTCTTAATAAAATCAAATCAAAATAAGCATAATTATTTGGGCTGCACGTATCCCACACAAGTGCAGGAACCATTTTAGAATCGGGGTTTTAATATGGCGCAGAACAACCAATTTCTCATCAAATGTCCGTGATGTTGAACCTGATTCTGATGTCACCCTGCACCTTGGTGCAGAGAGGAGAATCGCTTAGAAACCCTACAGCACAATACAGGCCTTTCGGCCCACGATGCTGCGCTGAACATGTCCTTACTTTAGAGATTACCTACGGTTACCCATAGCCCTCTATTTTTCTAAGCTCCATGTACCCGTCCAGGAGTCTCTTAAAAGACCCTATTGTATCTGGCTCCACCACTGTCACCGGTAGCCCATTCCACGCACTCACCACTCTCTGTGTAAAAAACTTACCCGACATCTCCTCTGTACCTACTTCCAAACACCTTAAAACTGTGTCCCCTCATGTTAGCCATTTCAGCCCTGGGAAAAAGCCTCTGACTATCCGCACAATCAATGCCTCTCATCATCTTAGACACCTCTATCAGGTCACCTCTCATCCTCCATCGCTCCAAGGAGAAAAGGCCAAGTTCACTCAACCTATTCTCATAAGGCATACTCCCCAATCCAGCGAACATCCTTGTAAATCTCCTCTGCACCCTTTCTTTGGTTTCCACTCCTCCCTGTAGTGAGGTGACCTTGTTATTGGACCCTCAATCCCTGACCAACCCTTGTAGACAAGGAATATATATTTTTATTTTTAAGATGGAGTGCGGAACAGGCACTTTCAACCCAACGACATCTGTTCAACATTAGCCTAATCACAGAGACAATTTACGATGCATCCGGTACGTCTTTGGGCTGTGGGAGGGAACTGGAGCATCCGGAGGAAACCCACTGATGTGAGAGGGGTGTAGCTGAGCTTCTGATCAGTGGTGACCCCCACCCCCAGCAGCTGATGCCGGGGCCTCAAGCAGTGGTTCATGCCATTCACTGCCGAGGGCTGGCGATGGTCTTGGCCCAGCAGTTCAGTCGCACTGTGGAAATTTGTGGGGATCTTCGTTCACTGGGAGTATCGTGCTCAGTTCTGTTCCGCTCATTATCGGAAGGATGTGGAACTTTAGAGAGGGTGCAGAGGAGATTTACCCGGATGCTGCCTGGATTAGAGAGCATGTCTTATAAGGATAGGTTGAGTGAGCTAGGGCTTTTCTCTTTGGAGTGAAGGAGGATGAGAGGTGACTTGATAGAGGTCTACAAGATGATACAAGGCATAGATAGAGTGGATAGCTAGAGACTTTTGAAAATGCAAAGTATTGGGGGGGGGGGTTATGTCAGGGGTAGATCTTTTACTCAGGGAGTGGTGGGTGTGTGGAATGCCCTGCCAGGGATGGTACATTTAAGACACTCTTACACAGGCATACAGATGATAGAAAAGTGAGGGCTATGGGAGATTGATCATGGAGCAGATAAAGAGGTCCACACGGCAGTGTGGGCTGAAGGTCCCGTACTGCGCTGTACTTTCATTCTATGTTCTCTCCAGCATGGGCTGCTGATATCTGGAGAAGTATGAATAAAATGGGGGGGGGGGTGTGTGTCTGGTGTTGTTAAATGCTAAAGATGGCCATCTTTATAATATATTGGATGGAAGGGTCTCCGACATTGCTGGATGACACCCTGGGGCTCAGTTGATCCGCCAACAACCCCACAGCTGCCTCTCACTGCCTGAGCTATAACCCCAGCTGGGTGTCGGCTCCGTGCTCTCTGCTGTCCTGGGTCCATCACCCTGTACCACCAATACATTCTGCCTCTGGCAACTCCTTTAAACTTTCCTCTACTCACCTTCAAAGGACGTCCTATGGTATTAGCCGTTTTTGCCTTGGGGGAGAAAGTCACAGGCTGTCCACTCTACCTACGCCTCTTGTCTCGTCAGAGTGTGATGTTCTCCCAAGGGGTTATTCCCTCAATGGGGAACACCTGTGCGTGACTTTGCTTAACATGGTGGGGGGGGGGGGGGTCCACCAGACAGTCCTTGACAGATGGGGGTATGGAATGCAAGATGACTGGGGACCTTTCACTGCTGTAGCCTTCCTCCGCTGTGATGTGTCATCTCCTGCCAGCTCCACCGTTGAGATCTTGGTTGGAACGCTTTTTGTCTGGAACCTCCTGTTAACCTTCCCACCATAGGTGACCCTACCAGCAGCCAATCTCTCTCAGGATCTCAGAAGACTCTCTGCCACAAGGTGATGATCCTCGGAGAATTATCATCTTGTACACTTCTAACAAGCCACCTCTCGTCCTCCTTCGTTCCAGTCCCTTCATCTCCAGGGTTCAGCTTGGTGGCCCATGTTGGGACCCAGCTGTGATGTGGTCTGGAGCCCAGTGTAACTGGCGAGACCAGGGCTTGGCAAAGGCGGGTAAGGTCATCAGACACAGAGCGACTCTTCCAGGCAACAGGCCATATGGCCCATCACATCCACATTTCTAGAACCTCATGCTCATCGCTGCAGTCCTTAGATCCAAGCTGGAATTGGGGCCGCAAGGCTGGGGCTAACATAAGACATAGGAGCAGAATTAGGCCATTCAGTCTGCTCTGCCATTCCATTATGGCTGATCCCAGACCCCACTCAAACCCATACACTTACCTTCTTTTCATACCCTTTGATGCCCTGGTCGATCAGGGAACAATCAACTTCCACCTTAAATACACACATGGACTTGGCCTCCACTGCTGTCCGTGGTGGAGCATTCCACAGATTCACTACTCTCTGGCTAAAACAATTCCTCCTCACCTCTGGTTTAAAGGGTCGCCCCTAATTTTGACGCCGTGCCCTCTAGTTCTGGATACCCCCTCCATAGGAAACGTTCTCTCCACATTCACCCTATCTAGTCCTTTTAACATTCACCAAGTTTCAGTGAGATCCCCTCGCGTTCTTCTAAATTCCAGTGAGTGCAGGCCCAAAGCTGTCAAATGCTCCTCATATGTTAACCCCTTCATAGCCTGGAATCCTCATGAACGTCCTCCAGACTCTCTCCAATGAAAACACATCCTTTCTAAGACATGGGGCCCAAAACAGTTGACAATACTCCAAGTGAGGCCTAACTAGTGGCTTATCAGCATTATCTCCTTGCTTTTATATTCTATTCCCCTTGAAATAAATGCCAACACTGCATTTGCCTTCTTTACCACAGACTCAACCTGTAAATTAACCTTCTGGGAGTCTTGCACGAGGACTCCCAGGTCTCTCTGCACCTCTGATGTTTGAACCTTTTCCCCGTTTAGATAATAGTCCACACTGTTGTTCCTTTTACCAAAATGCATTATCGTACATTTCCCAACACTGTATTCAAACTGCCAACCGCGAACCAGGTGGTGAATGTGAAGAGTCTGGATTCAGCAGTAAGACATGTGGATTTACAGCCTCAGTGGGAATGCTGTCAAGTCCAGTGCTGGTCTGGGCTGGTCACCTTGAGACAAGTTCAAACCCCACCAGGGCTGTGGTTGGATTTAGCCCGTCTTTAGTGAGCAGAAAACCAGGAGAGTGATGATGTAAAACCGATACCCCAGAGTGGCACAGTGGCTAATGCAGGACAGGGTGGTGGGTAGAGCCACCACCCCTCCCAGTTCGATCCTGACCTCCGGCACTCTGTGTGAGAGTGTGCCTGGTCGTGTTTATTTCACTTAGAGACACACGCCCTTCTGGCCCAACGAGTCCGCGGCACCCCATCACATCCATGTCACCGATCAACCTACAAACCCGCATGTCGTTGGAATGTGGGAGGAAAATCTCACGGTCACAGAAAGAACAAAGTGTCAGTGTGTGTGTGCACGCGCGAAGTTTGCAGTGTCTCCCTGTGACCATGTGGGATCTCCCCTCCCCCAGTGCTCTGATTTTCTCCCACATTCCAACTGTGTGTGAGAAGTCGGTGGGTTAATGTGTGGGCGAGGGAGTTGCTAGGAACGTACGGCAAATAAAATAAAAATAAGGTATAGGGTCAGTGTAAGTAAGACCATAAGACAATGGAACAGAATTAGGCCAGTTGGCCCATCGAGTCTGCTCCGCCATTCCGTCATGGCTGATTTATTATCCCTCTGAACCTCATTCTCCTGCCTTCTCCCCGTAACCTTCGGCACCCGACTAATCAAGAACCTACCAACCTCTGCTTTAAAAATACACAACGACTTCACAGTTGTCTGTGGCAATGAATTTCACAGATTCTCCACTCTCTGGCCAAAGAACTTCCTCCTCATCTTTGTTCTAAGTGGACACCCATCTATTTTGAGGCTGTGGCCTCTGGTGCTAGATTCCCCCACTACAGGACACAGCTTCTCTGCATTCACTCAGCTAGGTCCTGCAACATTGGCCAGGATGGAGAGTGGGCCAAAGAGAGACACCACACACTGACCCCTTCCCAGGGAGGAGAGCCGCTGTCGGGTGAGATCTCCAGGAAGGCGGTTCATGGAAAGCAAAGGCCGTGACGAGACAAAGTAGTAGTCGCGGTCATTCACTACAAGCAAGGAAGAGCCCAATTAAGTGACCACTTGTACCACTGGACCTGGACTTCCCAGTCGAGGAAGTGGAACTGCTCCAGTTGTCCACTTTAAAAGCTCTCCCACACAGATTTTCTGTCATCCACCACCTAAGTGAACACAAGCACGTCATGGCTAGAGTGGAAAAAAAAACTTTAATTGTTTTTTTTTACAAAAATGGTTGCCATATCTGGACTCGTGTCTAAAAACCTCCAGACAAGTGCACTCAAAAATCCCCAAGTGCCACCTTGGGCACCGCCCGACACCCCAACCGAGCGAGAGCCTCCCTTGGCGGCGCAGACAAACTGGGAGTATTTTTTTTTAAAAAAGCATAAAGGAATTAAAAAGCACACAAAATATTACCACGTGTCAATAATCCTGATATCAAAGCGGTCAGCACTTCTAATTTTCAACTCAGTATTTTTTTTGTTAGAAAAAGAATTCACTGCAAGTTTTTCCCCAAAACACAATCATTCAGAAATTCATTATTGAGGGCTTCCAGGTGTACCCTGGAGGGGTAAAAGCAGGGTGGGGGGGGGGGGGAGAGAAACAATAAAATAATAAAAAGCTGGAGATCAGATACTATGATTTATGTACATTGCTTTACACGTTGTGCATTATCGGGGGATGCTGGCTACCGGAGGAGTGCGTGGCGGGTTCAGCCCTGCACTCCCACAGTCCAGGTACAAAACCTAGAGCATCCCTTTCTGTCCCCACATGAATCCCTGAAGATTTGAGAAGGGCTTGAATGGGCCCGTGAGAGAGCAAGAGCGCCTGAGAGAGACAGACACACAGAAAATGAGAGGTGCAGAGTGTCCCAAGACAGTGAGTGTTCAGGAGGGAGAGAGAGCACATGCCTGAGAAAGACAGTGAGTGTGCTGGTGTCCCAGAGAGAAAGAGAGAGAGAGAACGTGACCGTGTGAGTGTCCAAGAACGACTCTAAGAGTGTCCGGGAATGAAGAGTTTGTGTCTGTGAGAGTGTCTGAGAACGACTATAAGAGTGAGAGAGTGTCTGAGAATGACTGTAAGAGCGTGAGAGTATTTGTCCGTGAGACTGTCCGAGAATGAGTGTAAGAGACTGTCCATGAGAGAGTGTGTGGGCTCGAGAAAGAGAATGTCAGCGAGTGTGGGCTAGTAGGCATTCACACAAGTGCATGTGATTAAGTGTGCACGTGTGCCTGCGTACTTGTGCATATTATACTCTGGGAGAGAACGTGCAAGGGCATGGTCAATCCTCCAGGACAATGGGCTCCCCCAGGACTGTTGGTGGGCGACTTGCGCTGGTGGACTTAACGTTGACTTGCACACACGGTCTCCGCGCAGCCCTCCTCATCTCTGACTGCGTCAAAGCTTTCCGAATCGCCCTGCAAGAGAGGAAAGGTGGGGGAGATCAATCAGTTCCCTGTTAAAAACCTTGTGGAAGTTGGGGGGGGGGGGGGGGGGGGGAAGATTGGTGCTGCGGACATCCTATGCTGACACGCGAAGCATGGCAACACTTGCGGGGGCTGCCCAAGGAAACCCTCAGGGGCGTGTTGGTCATTGATACAACACAATGCATTTCGCTGTATGTTATGATGTACATGTGACAAATGAATCTAACCATGATCTTTTAGATGTCTATGCCTGGGGGGTAGGGGTGGTAGTTTCCTGCTGTCTGCGAGCCTCAGCTTTCTAAACCCCTCAGTGTCCTACGCCCAACCCTAAAACTGAACTGCTACACCGGCTACAGTCCACGTGAAGAAATTCGCTGCGGTTCAGCGGGGTCACACGCAGGTCCAGATTCCCTCACCACAGACACCGCCTGACTGGCCAATCTGATTTGAATTCAGATTCTCTGTTGCCATAGTGTTTCACCTGCCACAATCTGGTTGCTGTTCAATCTTCATATTGTGGTGAGCAAAACTCTAAATTGAGATAAGACCATAAGATATAGGAGCAGAATCAGGCCATTTGGCCCATCAAGTCTGCTCCACCATTTCATCAGGGCTGATCTATCTTCTCTCTCAGCCCCAATCTCCTGCCTTCTCCCAGTATCCCCTCATGCCCTGACTGATCAAGAATCTATCAACCTCCACCTTAAACATACCTAAAGACTTTGGCTCCACAGCTGCCTGTGGCCACGAATTCCACATATTCACCACTCTCCGGCTGAAGAAATTCCCCCTCAACTCCGTTCTAAAAGGAAGCCCTTCTATTCTGAGGTTGTGTCCTCTGATGTTAGACTCCCCAACCGGAGGAAACATCCTCACCATATCCACTCTTTCGAGGCCTTTCAACGTTCATTTCAATGAGGTTATCCCTCATTCTTCTGAATTCCTGTGAATACAGGCCCAGAGCCATCAAACACTCTTCATATGACAAGCCATTCAATCCTGGAATCATTTTTGTGAACATCCTTGAACTCTCTCCAATGTCAGAACATCCTTTCTTAGATAAGGGGCCCACCAATAGACAATACGTGCTGGAGTAGGCCATCGGCCCTTCAAGCCAGCACCACCATTCAATGTGATCATGGCTGATCATCCATAATCAGTACTCCGTTCCTGCCCTCTCCCCACATCCCTTGTCTCCGCTATCTTTAAGAGCTCTATTAAGCACTGGTTGAGCTCACTAGTGCTCAACATTACAATTTAGCTGCGGTTAAATATCCCTGGCCCTGGTGAATTCATCACCTGACTTTGGGCCCCTGGCTCAGGTGACCAGGTCATGTGTACTGATGTACCCTCTTGAGACAAACACTCTGTCACCTAGCCCTTCAACTCGACAAGAAGGTCCACATACATTTGTTCCAAGCCCTGATGCTGTTCTCAGAAACTAGACATACAGAACATGGGACATTAGAGCACAAGGTGGGGGAATCTCATTGAAACTCACCGAATATTGAAAGCCCTAGATAGCATGGCTGTGGAGAGGGTGTTTCCTATAGTGGGGGAGTCTAGGACCAGAGGACACAGATAGAGTGGATGTGGAGAGGATGTTTCCTATAGTGGGGGAGTCTAGGACCAGAGGACACAGATACAGTGGATGTGGAGAGGATGTTTCCTATAGTGGGGGAGTCTAGGACCAGAGGACACAGACAGAGTGGATGTGGAGAGGATGTTTCCTGTAGTGGGGGAGTCTAGGACCAGAGGACACAGATAGAGTGGATGTGGAGAGGATGTTTCCTATAGTGGGGGAGTCTAGGACCAGAGGACACAGATAGAGTGGATGTGGAGAGGATGTTTCCTATAGTGGGGGAGTCTAGGACCAGAGGACACAGATAGAGTGGATATGGAGGGTGTTTCCTATAGTGGGGGAGTCTAGGGCCAGAGGGCATAGCCTTAGAATACAAAGACATTCCTTTAGAACAGAGATGATGAGGAATTTCTTTAGTTGCCACAGATGGGTGTGATGGCCAAGTGACAGTATACTTAAAAGGGATGTTGGTATGTTTTTTTAATAGTCAGGGTGTCGAAGGTTACGAGGAGAAGGCAGGAGAATGGGGTTGAGAGGGACAATAAACCAGCTGTGACTGAATGGTGGAGCAGACTTGATGGACCTTGAAGCACTATGACGTTCCTATGCTCATTTGACAAATAAACCTCATCTCTATAAACTTTCACTTACATTCACAGTGAAATGTGTAGTTTATGTTCACAACAACAGTCTGAGGATGTGCTAGGGGCAGCCTGCAAGTATCACGACGCTTCGAGCGCCAACACAGCACATCCAGAATTCATTAACCCTAACCTGTACATCTTTGGAATGTGGGAGGCAGCAGAAGGAAATCAGCGTGAACACAGGGAGAATGTATAAACTTTTTATTTACTGGGAAACAGATTGGAGCAGGCCCTTCCGGCCCTTTGAGCTGTGCTGCCCAGCAACCCCCAATTTAATCACGGGACCATTTACAATGACCAATTAACCTACGAACTGGCAGGTCTTTGGACTGTGGGAATAAACCGGAGCACCTGGAGGAAACACACGTGATCACGGGAATTGAAAAGCATTATTTTATTGCTCTGCTCTTGTTTGGCTAGCTCCAAGACTAAAGTCCCGCCTCACCCACTCTCTTTCTGTCTCATCATCTTCCATCCCACCATATTCAATTGGATTGATTCAAGGAAGCCTGGGATTTCCCTGCTCCCTCCGATCTAACTTTCCTGATTCTCCCACACCCAGACCCACCTCGTCAACCTCCCACCTCGTCAACCTCAGGGTACCCACCTGGTGTGGTCGGTGGCCACGAAGACAATTGGGTCAGGGGCATCTCCAGGGTTTAACTTCTGCCGCTTCATTGCTGGCTCAGTGCTAACTTGGTCCGACTTCATCCCAGATGAGAAAGGTCTGCTGGGGGTCAAATGGGGGCTGGCAGTCTGCAACAATCACAGGGACATCACAGAATTAGATACTGCTTGCCTTGACACCTCCAGGGGAATGATTATAACAGCATCATGGGGGGGGTTATGAGAATGAAAGGGTTAACACGAGGAGAGTTTAGTTGAATGAGGGGTGACCCCATTCTTAAAAAGCCTAGAGAGACTGGATGCAGAGGTGTTTCCTAGGTCCAGGACCTGAGGGCACAGCCTCAGAATGGAGGGACATCCATTTACAGCAGAGGTGATGAGGAATTTCTTTCGCCAGAGGGTGGTGAATCCGTGGAATTCATTACCACAGACGGCTATGGAGGCCGAGTCATTGGGTGTAATTAAAGTGAAGGTTGATTGGTTCTTGTTTAGTAATGGTGTCGAAGGTGGGAGAATGGGTTGAGAGGGATAATAATGGGGTTGAGAGACTGCTCCTCTGTCTTATTATCTAAAGAAGAGAGCCAGTTGTCTGGGAGGTATCCTGCACCACGGGAATGGTTTGTTTGTTTCTCTGTGAAGTGTGGGAAAACTCACTGATGAAACCTAAAGCTTTGAGAAGAACTCCATGTGCCTTTTCTTGCCCTTACTTTGATTGGTCAGGGGGCTATGATGTGGTGCAACAAAATATATATTAAAAAAAGATCTGAAACCTTGGTGGACAGAGTGAATCAGACTTTTTAGATAACAGGCTAAAGTTGGGGGGAGGGGGAAGAAAAGTGAACGAAGGATTAAGATCACATGTATATCGAAGCATAGTGAAATGCGTTGTATGAGTCGGTGACCAACACAGCCTGAGGACAGTCCCAAGTGTTGCTATATGCTTCAGCTGTCAACGTAGCAAGTCCATGACTCACTAACCCTAACCCGTGGGAGAAAACTGGAGCACCCAGATGAAATGCACATGTCACCGGGAGAGCATACAAACTCCTTGCAGGAACTGAACCCCAGTCACTGGTGTTGTGAAGCGTTATGCTAACTGCTAAGCTACTATGTGCCCAGAAATGCAAGACTTGCTGTGGATCACCACGGTACACTGGCCACGCAGTCAGCTTGGGGCGTTGGGAGTTCAGTTCCCTAGTCTCTTGCAAGCATGTCTGTGTGTTCCTGCCCACGTGCGTGTTGGTCTCCTCCCACAGTCCTAAGATGTACCAGTCAGTAGATTAACGGTCATTGTAAACTGTCTTGGGATTAGACCAGGGTTAAATAGGGACGCTGGGTGGCGTGTTTCGAAGGGGCCGATGGGCCCATTCCATGCTGTCTCTAATAAATTAATCAATAAAATCACATTACGGCGCTTGAACCCGGCACAGCAAGAGAGATGTGGCAGAACAAAGAGTGGAGCAAAAGGGAGGGAACATCTGGAGGTGTTTTCTGACTTCATTTCCAGAACTCTAGCTCTCATTTTCAGAATCTGACCCCCGAGCTCCAGGTTCATTGACCAGTCGAAATATTTCTTCATTCCTGTACAAACTCTCTTAAAAGTGTTTGGACGCTTTCCTTCCCCAAAACTTTGATCAAATATAACGCACTGGAGTACGAGCAAGGTTTGTGACATGGTCCCTGGTCCCATAGGCAGATCTAATTCAGACTGGAAATTGGATTGGAAGCTCTAGTAGTGGGGAAATTGGACCTGCAAAGGCCCTCGTTACTTCCACGAGCTTCGATTGATGTAAAGAGTGTATGCTAACTGCTCTCCCTATTCCTACCCGAGGGTGTTAAATGGGACAGTGCTGGGTGAGCTATGTTCTGCATCCAGCCAGTGCAGAATGTGCTGGGGCAGTTTGCTTTAAACTGAATGTTTCATGCAGCACCTTGAATGCTGGGAATGGTGTGTCCGGAAACATGTCTACATTATCAGCAGAGTCAGAGGCTCATTAACATGCGTGAATTTTGCCTTCCCAAGTGATCAATGAAGAAGGAAGGATGTGCTGACCTTAAAGGGGATGTCCCAAAAGATAAAGCATACAGGCCCTTTGGCTCACAGTGTTGTGCTGACGCTTTAACCTATTCCACTATCAATCTAACCCCTCCCTCCTATATAGTCCTCCATTTTTCTATCATCTGCTTGCCTATCTAAGAGTCTTAATTGCCCCTCACGTATCTGCCTTTACCATCACCCTTGGCGGGGCGTTCCTCATACCCACTCTCTGTGTAAAATGACCTACCTCTGACATCCCCCTATACCTCCATATATATCCCCCATCCCTCTGATCATCTTAAAATAATGCCCCCTTGTATTAGCCCTTTGTGCTCTAGGAACAAGCCTCTGGTTGAGCACTCTTAACTGTGCCTTTTAGCACCTTGTGCACCTTTATTAACTCACCTCTCCTCCTCCTCTACAAACAGAAAAGCCCCAGCTCACCCAACCTCTCCTCATAAGACAGGCAGCATCCTGGTAGATCTCCTCTGCACCGTCTCTAAAGCTTCCACATCCTTCCTATAATGACGACCAGAACTGAAGACAATATTCCAAGTGTGGTCTGACATGGGATTTTGTAGAGTTTCAACATTACGTCATGGCTCTTGAACTCAGTCCCCCAACTAATGAAGACCTGCACACCATAAGCCACCTTAACCACCTTATAAACTTGCACGGAAGCTTTGAAGGGTCTATGGACTTGGAACCAAAGATCCCTCTGTTCCTCCTCACTGATAAGAATCCTGTCATTAACTTTGTTTCCTTGCTTCAAGTTCGACTTTCCAAAGTGAATCACTTTGCACTTCTCTGGGTTGAACTCCATTTGTCTCTTCTCAGCTCAGCTCTGCATCTTGTCAATGTCCCATCGAAACCTACAACAACCTTCTACACCATCCACAACTCCACCGGCCAATTCTTACCAAGTTTACCCAGTTGCCTGTCTGTCGTATCCAACAATGGCAGGAGACCTGTATGGGAGTGTTTTTAAGGTGGAAGATACTGGAGCAGTTCCACTCTCTTGGCCTCAGCAGTCTGAGTCCAGTGGTACAAGTAGCCATCACAAACTGGTTGAAGTGGATGCCTTATCGTGCCCTTCGCTATGACTGAGCTGCCTTCCAAGCCATTGGATCTCATCCGCCCAGTCCACCGGAGCTGACTTCACCTTCTGGGACGGGCATGTCCCTATCTCACCGGGGTACGAGGCTGCCGGCTACCCTCGCCTGGTTTAGCCCGTCTGTCAAAGTGGTGTAGAGAAAGTTATCTGGACTCCATGGAGAGGGGTTAGCACAACACTTACAGTGCCAGCGACCTGCCACTGTAAGGAGTTTGCAAGCTCTTCCTGTGACCGTGCTCCAGTTTCCCCCAAAATCCAAAGACTTACGGGCTAGTAAGATGTGGGCTTGCTGTGTTGGTGCCGGAAATGTGGCGATGCTCGCGGGCTGCCCCCTACACACCCTTGGACTGTGTTGGTTGTCGACGCAAGTGGCATGTTTCACCGTGTGCTTCGACGCACACTGAGTGGCCACTATTAGGGACACCAGGTCGCGAATGCAGATATCTAATCAGCCAATCACGTGGCAGTAACTCAATGTCTAAAAGCATGTAGATGTGGTCAAGAGGTTCGGTAGTTGCTCATGTCAAACATCAGTATGGGTTAGAAATGTGGAATGATTGTTGGTGCCAAGTAGGGTAGTTTGAGTGTCCCAAACAGCTGATCTCCTGGGATTTTCATGTACAACAGACTCCAGCATTTACAGAGAATGGTGAGAAAAACTAAACACATCCAGTGAGCAAGAACATCTCGTTAATGAAAGTGATCAGAGGAGATTGGCCAGACTGGTTCAAGCTGACAGGAAGGTGACAGTAACTCAAATAACCACCCGTTACAACAGTGGGGTGCAGAAGAGCATCTCTGAACGCACAACACGTCGAACCTTGAAGTGAGTGGGCTATGCAGCAGAAAACCACTAACGTACATTCAGTGGGTCGTTTTATTAGGTGCGGTAGGACTTAACGCAGTGGCCATTTGACAAATAAAGCTAATCTTTAAAACCTCTTACTTGCTCATTGCTGTTCTACGAGTTTTGAAATGGGACCGAGGGATTGTGATTTGGACAGGGAGAGTCAATGCCTGGAGAGAGTTGCAACACCGACTTCCTTTCAAGGATTGTGGTCAGGGTTGAGTAACAACCCCCCAGCCACCCCTCACCGAGCCCTACAACTATCGGGTTTCCACCACACCACGCTGCGAGTGAGCCTGTGAACACCACCTGTGCACTCAGTAACCGCGAAGCCAGACACAGAGCGACCGAAAACATTTCCCGTTTACTGAGAATCGGGCTGTTCTTGCAGTTACACGCTGTGAAAGTGGTACTTTTGACATATGGGTTGGTCTCTTTGATCTGTCGGGTTGGAGTGTGAGATTGTTGTTTTTCACAGTTTAATTTTTCCTATCCTTTTTTTTGTCTTAGAACAGCACAGGAACAGGCTCTTCGACCCGCAACGTTGTACTGAACCAGCAAAGAACAAATCACAAACCTCCCCCCCCCCAAAAATGAATCCCTCCTACCTACACCATGTCCCTATCCCTCCATCTCCCTCACATTCACATGCCTATTAAAAGCCTCTAACATATTTGCCTCTACCACCATACTAGGCATCCACCACTCTGAGTAAAAAACTTACCCCTCACATCCCCTTTGAACCGACCCCCTCTCACCTTCGATGCGTGCCCTCTGGTGTTAGACATTTCAACCCTGGGAAATAGAAATTCCTTGTCTACTCTATCTATGGCTCTCATAAATCTCTATTAGATCTCCTCTCAACCTCCGGCACTCCAGAGAAAACAGCCCAAGCTTACCCGGCCTCTTGTGATAGCACACGCCCTCTAAACCAGACAGCATCCTGCTGAACCTCTTCTGCAGCCTCAGCATCCTACCTATAGGACTGATGTGATACTCAAGATGTGGCCTAACCAGAGTTTTATATAATCGCCCATGTGTGTTTAATTGTCCAGTGAATTTTCAGTAATTCTCGTAGAGCTGATTCAGCTCCTACTGTCAGAAGCTCAGAGACATTACCTGTTTGTCACACATACAGTGAAATGTGTTGTTTTACGTCAATGACCAACACAGTCCGAGGATGCGTTGGAGGCAGACCGTAAGTGTCGCCACACTTCCGACGCCAACGTGTAACGCCCACAACTCACTAACCCTTACCCGTACGTCTTTGGAATATGGGAGGAAACCGGAACCCACACAGACATGGAAGAATGTTAACAACTCCTGACAGACACCGATGGAATTTAAATTGAGTTCCTGGCGCTGTGAAGTGCTACGCAAGTTGCTATGATACCGTGTTGCTCAGTAAGGCTTGTCTCACCGACTGTGGTGTGGAAAGACTTCAGTGTGAAATAATAGTGCATGGCATCAAAATGGAATTGCGATACCGAGGGGTGATGCTTGACCTCTCAACATCTGGTTTGATCAAGAGGTTGTTTTCTACGCCAGTGTATGGTAGGACACTAAGGGATCTGGGAATACCGATTCATAATTCCTTGAAAGTGGCATCACAGCACGATAGGGTGGCAAAGAGAGCTGTTGGAACATTGGCCTTCATAGATCAGACTACTGACTACAGAAGTTGGGATGTTATGAAGCTGTATAAGACGCTGGTGAGGGCCAATTTGGGGTATTTTGTGTGCTTTTGGTCACCTACCTACAGAAAAGATGTAAATAAGATTGAAGTATAGAAAAAAAATTACAAGGATGTTGCTGGGATTTGAGGAGCTGAGTTACAAAGAAAGTTTGAATAGGTTAGGCCTGTACAGTTCCCACGTACTTACCATCTGCCTTATGTGAACAGGACTCGAAGCTCCTGAGGGGAAACAGGAAAAGGAAAATCATTATTAGAAGAATAGATCAAATCACCATGAAAGCTGAACAGGCAAAAACACCCTCCCACCTTCAGAATTAGTCTCTAACAGACCCTTCGGGACCTACCCAATAGAAGACTGTGTGAAAATGTGAAATTTCCCATTTAGCCAGCGGCAGAGCTGAGACACACAGGAACTTGGGTGGCTGAGTGCGTGCCTCTCAGAAGGTAAAGGAGGTAACAGAGTTATTATGTACGAGGGAAATCCTAAATAAAACAGTAGGCTATCTGGACACTTAAGCCTGTTCTGCCTTAAGACCATACAACATAGGAGAAGAATTAGCCCATTCAGTTCATTGTTTCTGCTCCGCCATTCTATCAGGACTGATTTATTTTCCCTCTCAACCCCATTCTCCCGCCGTGGCTGTTCTGACTAATCAAGAACCTGCGGATTACAACAGGGTCTTTGAAGAGACTCCTGGAAAGGTACATGGAGCTTAGAAGAATAGAGGGCTGTGGGTAACCCGAGGTAACAGCGTTGTGGGCTGAAGGACCTGTATTGTGCTGGAGGTTTTCTCTGTTTCTAATCTATCAAGCTCTGCTTTGACTTGGCCTCCACAGGAGGACCATGGCTGATCAATGCTTGCCTCAATCCTCCCCACAGCCCTCAATTCCTTGACCTTTCAGATCTTCCTCTACACCCACATTAAACATCTCTAGTGACCCGTTCTTGACTGCCTCTGGGGGCCAGAAATTGCAGTGATTGCATGAGAGAAGTAGTTTTGACAAGCCTGCTTTAAATGACTTATTTTGTAACTACAGCCATTGGCCACACTTGTTCATTATTGCAAGTATCTAATCAGCCAATCATGTGGCAGCAACTCATTGCATTAAAGTATGCAGACACAGTCAAGAGGTTCAGTTGTTGTTCAGACTACACATCACAACGGGGAAGAAATGTGATCCGAGTGACTTTGACGGTGGAATGATTGTTGGTGTCAGATGGGGTGGTTTGAGTATCTCAGAAACTGCTGATCTCCTGGGATTTTCACGTACAGGCAAATTTCACTGTTTTTTTCAAATTTTTCAAATGTTCACTTTACGACAGCTCGCTGTTACGAAAGACCTACATTAGTACCTGTTTTTGCTAACCAAAGAGTATTTTCACTTTCACAAAAAAAAAGACGAACGCTTTATACATGTGTTTACCCCAAGAAAGACTACAAAGACCGTGAAGCCTTGTGTGGGCAGTTGTGTGCACATGTGTGGACGTGCGTAGGCGTGTATGTGCATAGGTATGTACGTGCTGATTTTTTTTCTCCAAATCCATTTTGGCTCGCTGTCTTCCCGATTTTGGTAAGTGAAACATACAATATTTTTACTTTATATAGGCTATATATTTATCATATCATTCCTGCTTTTACTATATGTTTATGTTATTTTAGGTTTTATGTGTTATTTGGTTTGATCTGGTAGGTTATTTATTGGGTCTGGGAACGCTTAAAAACTTTTCCCATTTAAATTAATGGTAATTGCTTCTCCTCTTTACGACAGTACCTGTACGACAGTACCCAGCGTTTACAGAGAATAGTGCAGAAAACCATCCAGTGAGTGGCAGTTCTGAGGGTGAAAACACCTCGTTAACGAGAGGAGTCAGAGGAGAATGGCCAGGTTGGTTCAAGCTGACAGGAAGGTGATAACCACGTATTACAACGTGGCATGCAGAAGAGCACCTCTGAATGTGTGAAACGTCAAACCTTGAGGTGGATGGGATACAGCAGCAGAAGACCACGAACATACATAATACAGGACACAGAAGGTACGTGACAAATTGTCCAGTGAGTGTATCTTCAATAGGTTAACGCACGTACCCTCTCTAACATCCTCACAGCATACCATTCTCGTCAAGTCAAAGAGAGCTAAGCCCAGGGTGATATCAACAGGAACACATGAGATCCCGCAGATGCTGGTAATTCAGAGCAACACACACACACACGAAATGCTGGAGGAACTCAGCAGCAGGCCGGCCAGCGTCTACGTAGCAGAATAAACAATTGATGCTTCGGACTATCCTGATGATGAGTTAAGGCCCAAAATGTTGACTCCATAGTTGCCGCCTGGCCTGCTGAGTTCTTCTAGTGTGTGCCACTCTGGAACCCTGATCTTTGACCAGCCAACCTTTAAAAGCTGTAGGTTCACAATAACTTACCCTGAACCCCATTCTGCTTATTGAAGCTGCGTTTGCCCAGCAAGGACACCGTTCCACGGTTGATATTCAGCAGAGTCCGGTTCGTCTCACTCCCTTTCAGAATCCTCGGCTTCATTACACCTCGTGCTGCTGCAGATCAGAGGGACACAGTGTGAAATACCAGAGGCGGCAAAAAGAGAGAATCATCAGGGTCTCTCCTCCACCCATCCCAGATATTTTTCAGGACCGCTGAATACGCAGGGCCCTTAACATTATCAGGGCTCCCTCCCATCCGTCCCACAATCTCTTTGATCCCCTACCATCAGGGAGGAGGTACCTTAGCATTAGGCCAAGGACTGTTAGGATGGAATAAAGTTTCTTCTCCCCAGGCTGTAAAAACACTGAACTCCCTGCCACCACCTGGGTCTCCTCACGTATACTGTTTACTTTTTAACTTGTGTCGTAAATGCGTCTTATGCTAAACGTCAGACTTCAGAAATATATTTTATAATTTATTAATTTGTTGTTGCTCCTCCGAGCCTTGTGGCGCATTGGGCGGCAACCTTGCCATTAATTTAGCATTCGTCTGTGTTTTTTTTAAACTAGGCTGAGTTGCCACCTGGACACAACCCAGCGTGGACAGGAAGCGTGCAAGAAGCTGGTCAGGTTCGAACCCAGGCCCACTCGCCTCGAAGTCCAGTGCAGACGCTACCACACCACCGGACCGGAGGAACGTTGTTCTGCTTGGCAGCATACGTGTGTGATGTTGAACGACAACAAACTTGACCTTTGAAACATCTGCCCTGGGCCACTGAGATCTGCCTCGCTCCTTCCTACAGCTGTTTCGGGTACTTTATTTTTAAAGTGACCACACGAGAGGGTGGAGAGCACGGCCTGTCGAATTCTTTTGTTGCAAAGTTTGCAGATGATATGAAGACAGGCAGAGGGGCAGGTAGATTTGAGGATGTAGAGAAGCTACAGAAGGACTTAGACAGATTAGGAGAAAGGGCAAGGAAGTGGCAGATGGAATACAGTGTCGGGAAGTGTACGGTCATGCACTTTGATAGAAGAAATGAAAGGGTTAACTAATCTCTAAATGGAGAGTGAGTACTAAAAACTGAGGTTCAAAGGGCCTTGGGAGTCCATCTGCAGGATTCCCTAAAGGTTAATTTGCAGGTTGAGTGTGGTGAGGAAGGCAAATGCAATGTTAGCATTCATTTCAAGAGGACTAGAATATAAAAGCAAGGATGTAATGTTGAGACTTTATAAAGCACTGGTGAGGCCTCACTTGGAGTATTGTGAACAGTTTTGGGCCCTTTATCTTAGAAAGGATGTGCTGAAACTGGAGAGGGTTCAAAGGAGATTCACGAAAATGATTCCAGGATTGAATGGCTTGTCACATGAAGAGTATTTGATGGCTCTGGGTCATCATTGGAATTCAGATGAATGAGGGGTGAAAGATCTTGACAGAGTGGATGGAGAGGAGATTTCCTATGGTGGGAGTGTCTAAGACAAGAGGGAACGGCCTTGGAATAGAGGGGTATAATTTAGAATGGAGATTGGGAGCAATTTCTTTAGCCAGGGAGTGGTGAATCTGTGGAGTTCTTCACCACAGGTAGTTGTGGAGGCCAAGTCTTTATGTATATTTTTGAGGCAGAGGTTGAGAGACACTGGATTGGTTAGGGCACAAAGGGATATGGGGAGAAGTCAGGAGACTGGGACCAGGAGGAAAAATAGATCGGCCATGATGAAATGGTAGAACATGCCTATGAGCCAAATGGCCTAATTCAGCTCCTATATATTATGGTCTTTTATTCTTAATGAGCTCAGTGGTTTGGAATCAATTACTTGGTTCTGCAACTTAAGTCTGAGAAGTTACATCTACATGAACAACAACTTGCTGGGCATACTTAAAACAAAGGTTCATAGGTTCTTAATTAGTAAGGGCATCCAAAATTACAGGGTCAAGGTAGGAGAATGTGGATGATGGAGATAAATCAGCCATGATGGAATGGCGGAGCAGACTTGATGGGCAGAAAGGCCTAATTCTGCTCCGATGTCTTCTGGTCTTAAAAGGACCACACCGTCGTGTCGGTGTTTGTGTGACCCATTCACTGCCCCCTCCCACCCAGGATTAATGCCACAAACCTTCAGCCTGGTTTAAAGTTCAGGGAAACAACCTCAGGTTCATGTGTTTGGTGAGGTGGAGTGGACGTGGAAACCATCTCTTGAAGGTGGATGTCACCCAGTTTTACTCCCTGATACAGGAAAAGGGCCGGAAACAGAAGGCAAACCATGGCCTCACCGCCACGGTTCAAAAGTCGGCATGAAACGAACCTAGCTCCGCCAAATCCTTCACGATAGTGGCTAACGACGGCCTCGCGACAGGCCGGATCCTGAGTGGCTTTAACGCTGCTTTTGGGAGTCTGACGGCACCTGTGCGGGGGAAAGAACAAGAATGGAAAGGGTTCATGAAATCATCATAATGGAACCAGTCACCTGCACGAGAGGTGGATCAAAGGTGCCTGGAAGGGATGCTCTAATCGAAAATAATTCAGCAGGACCAAACAGCCTCCTCTTCTTCCACAGTAGAAGTCCATCTAATGTAGGGGCTTCTACCCCAAACTCCACATTAGGTGTACTGATCTTAACAGGTGACACTTTTCATGTAACACTCCCTCTTAAACATACAAAAAGGCTCATACACAGTACACAAAGAGGAGCATCTGACGGCTCTGTTCTCCTGAAGTTTAGAAGAATGAGAGGTGGGTCTCATTGAAAACTATTAAATATTGAAAGGCCTGGATAGTCCTGAGTAGATGCTGAGATAGTGGGAGAGTCTAGGACCAGAGGACACTGCCTCACAATAGAAGGATGTCCCTTTAGAAGAGAGATGAAGAGCCTTTTACCTCCTCTCACCTGCCTAGCACTTCCCCTGGGTTCCCCTCCTCCTTCCCTTTCTCCTCTATCAGATTCCTTCTTCTCTAGCCCTTGACCTTCTCCATCCAGCTGGCTTCACCCATCACCTTTCTCCTCCTTTTCCTCCCCCCCACCATTTTGCTCGATGTCTCCCCTTCCTTCTCAGTCCTGAAGAAGGGTCTTGGCCTGAAACATCATCTGTTCATTCATTTCCACAGATGCTGCCTGACCTGCTGGGCCCCTCCAGCATTTTGTGTGTGTTGCTTTGGATTTCCAGCATCTACAGACTTTCTCATGTGTATCAGGAGGCCGAGGGGAGATCTGATGGAGGTTTGAGCAACACACACAAAATGCTGGAGGAATTCAGCAGGCCAGGCAGCATCTGTGGAAAAAGTACAGTCGACATTTCGGGCAGAAACCCTTCGGCAGGACTGGAGAAAAAATGCTGAGGAGGAGATTTAAAAGGTGGGGGGGAGCGGAGAGAGAAACACCAGGTGATATGTTAAACCGGGAGGGGAAGGGATGAAATACAGAGCTGGGAAGTTGATTGGTGAAAGAGGCAGAAGGCCGTGGAAGAAAGAAAAAGAGGGAGAGGGGAGCACCAGAGGAGGCTATGGGTGGGCAGAGATAAGGTAAGGGAGGGAAAAGGGATAGGAAATGGTGAAGGGGCTGAGGGGGCATTACCAAAATTTCAGAAATTGATGTTCATGCCATTAGGTTGGAGGCTACTCAAGCGGAATATAAGGTGTTGTTCTTCCAACCTAAGTGTGGCCTCATCACGATGGTGGAAGAGGCCATGGATGGACGTATTGGAATGGGAATGAGAAGTGGTGGGCGGCCACTGGGAGATCTCACTTGTTCTGGTGGACAGAGCGTAGATGCTCGGCGAAGTTGTCTCCCAATCTCTGTCGGGTCTCACCGATATACAGAAGGCCACACCGGGAGCACCGAACAAAGTATAGGACTCACACATGAAGTGTCGCCTCACCCGGAAGGACTGTTTAGGGCCCTGAATGGTAGTGAGAGAGATGGTGTAGCAGGAGGTGTAGCACTTGTTCCGCTTGCAAGGATAAGTGCCAGGTGGAAGATCAGTGAGGAGGGATGAACGGACAAGGGAGTCACGCAGGGAGCAAGTGGATGGGGTTTTGCGGACAGAGTGTAGATGCTCGAAATGTCTAACATCAGAAGGCATGCATTGAAGATGAGAGGCAGTAGGATCAAGAGGGATGTGAGGGATAAGTTTTTTTAGTTAGAGTGGTGGATGCCTGGTATGGTGGTAGAGGCTTTTAGAAGCTTTTAGAGACATTTGGACATTTACACCACATACTGCACCCGCAAAGCTAACAGCATTGTGAAGCACCCCTCACACAAACTCTTCCCCCTCCTGCCATCTGGCACAAGGTACCAAAGCATTCGGGCTCTCACGACCAGACTGTGCAACAGTTTCTTCCCCCAAGCCATCAGACTCCTCAATACCCAGAGTCGAGTCTGACATCTACATCATTTATTATCATATTGTAATTTTTCCTCGACTGTGCCTATTGTCTTGTTTATTAATTATAGTACTGCCCTGCACTGTTTTGCGCACTTTATGTAGTCCTGTGTAGGTCTGTAGTCTAGTGCTGTTTTTATGATGTTTTACGCTGTCTAGTGTAGCCTTGTGCTGTCTCACATAGTCTAGTGTAGTTTTGTGTTGTTTTATGTAGTCTAGTGTAGCCTTGTGCTGTCTCACATAGTCTAGTGTAGTTTTGTGTTGTTTTATGTAGTCTAGTGTAGCCTTGTGCTGTCTCACATAGTCTAGTGTAGTTTTGTGTTGTTTTACGCAGTCTAGTGTAGCCTTGTGCTGTCTCACAGTCTAGTGTAGTTTTGTGTTGTTTTATGTAGTCTAGTGTAGCCTTGTGCTGTCTCACATAGTCTAGTGTAGTTTCTGTATTGTTTTATGTAGTCTAGTGTAGCCTTGTGCTGTCTCACATAGTCTAGTGTAGTTTTGTGTTGTTTTATGTAGTCTAGTGTAGCCTTGTGCTGTCTCACATAGTCTAGTGTAGTTTTGTGTTGTTTCATGTACCACCATGGTCCTGGAGGAACGTTGTTTCGTTTTTACTGCGTACTGTACCAGCAGTTTATGGTCCAAATGACAATAGACTTGACTTGGATAGACACATGAATGGGAGGAAGGTGAAGAGATATAGATAGGTGTCGGTAGGAGGGAATAGTGTTTTTGATTTGCTTTTCAGCTGGTTCAGCACAACATTGTGGGCCGAATGGCCTGTTCCTTTGCTGTTCTCCTCTATAACTGTCATTTCCTTGTAGTTTAACTTTCCTCTGCTTGTTTACACTTTTAAATAAATAAATATATATATATTTGAACAGGGTGGACATTCCACCTTACTGTCCTCGCTGTCTGTGTTGTGCTCAACAGCATGAAGTGGAAGACATTTAAAGTTAGAATTAGACAAGAACATATGAAATGGGAGAAGTTGATCAATCAAACCTACTCGGCCATTCAATAAGATCATGGCTGACGTAGCCGTAGACTCAGCTCCATCTACCTGCCTTTTCCCCATAACCCTTAACTCCCCTGCAATTCAAAAATCAATCTAAACTGTGCCTTAACTGTACTTAATGAGGTACCCTCTACTGCTTCCCTGGGCAGAGATTTCCAGATTCACTACTCTCTGGGAAAAGCATTTTCTCATCTCCATCCAAAATCTATACCCCCAAATCTTCAGGCTATGCCCCCTAGTTCTAGTCTCACTCACTTGGAAGCCTCTCAAAGTCCAACCCCACATCTCCATCGTGAGAGGCAGGACAAGGCTGGCCAACAGGGCTCTGGGGAAGCTGCACTGGCCTGTGCAGTGGTTTACAGAAACACTGATGTACCCCAAAAATGCCATCGAGCAGAGGACAATGGAGACAAGAGGTCATAATGGCCTGTGCTCCACTTAAGAGCTAAGGGCCAAAGTTACCAGTGGAAACAACCTTCCTGCCTCTATCTCATCTATCCCTTTCATAATTTTATGCTCCTCTCACTTTACTGAACTCTGAAGTTGACAGCGTGGAACTGCCCCAATGCAACGGCTTTTCCACTTTAAAAACTCTCCTGCACAGGTCTCCCGTCATCGTTGGACACGACCACCTCTAAAACCTTTTCTGACAGCTTGCTCCGTACACGCACAACCCTCTGTTGCCCCTCAGGTCCCTTTTAAATCGTCCTCCCTCACCTAAAACCTATGCCCTCTAGTCCACTGGGAAAGAGACTGATGTGTATACACACTATCCATACCCCTCATGATTTCAAACACACCTACAAGGTGGAATCATTTGGCCCTGAAAGAGGCATCGAGTGAACTCTTCAGTGAAAAGCCCCACTTACACTCGGTCTTGATGGCACCGATGTTGACCGGGAAGTAGGGGCGTCGTGCCGCCCTCTGTGGCCGCAGGATGTCCTCGCAGAGGCGCCGGGCGATGCGGGTCAGCTTGGTCGTCTGCAGGAGGAATGTCTGCCGGTTCTTAGCCAGGAGCTTGGAGCTGTTGTAGGACAGGAAGCCCTGACCGTCCTGGCGCCCACACAGGCCCTTCGACCTGGGCTCCTGAAAACAAAGCGAAAGGAGCAGCAGGTTTAAAATGTGGCAACTGGAGAAAAGGCAGAAGACAGAGAGCACCCTACAACAGCAACTACTCTGCTTAAAGTGTCAAGACATTGTCCATAAATCAGGAACAGAATTAGGCTTTTCAGCCCACTGATCACTGCTGATTTATTTTCCCTCTCAATCCTATTCTCCTGCTTTCTCCCCACAACCTTTGACACTCTTGCTAATCAAAAACCTATCAACCTCTGCCTCTCCCTTAATGATTTTGCCTCCACCGCCGTCTGCGGCAATGAATTCCCTTTACACACCCGCTGGCCTTGGGAAAGCAGCCAATGCAATCAAAGACCTGCCTACTCCCAAGTTATTCTGTCATTTCCCTCTTCTGTCAGGCATAAGACAGACACAAGCTTCAGAAGACATACCACAGGCACAAGGACAGCTTCTACACCTCTGTTACAGAACTCTTCAACAGACCTCTGGTACAATAAACATCAACTTGACCTCATGATCTACTCCTTGGACCTGATTGCCTGCAAATTCTGCCATGGACGGGGCCACGTCCGGCTGTGAAAGGATGAGGGTTGGGCAGAGCTACACAAACGCTGACGGAAGCTCCGGACAACTTACCCCTGGGAGAGGAAAGACCTTCGAAGGTGGGGTAGCCCGGGGTCAACCCGAAAGACTGGCCCAGGACAGAGAAGTCTGGCGAGCTGCAGACTATGGCTGACCTATGCCCTAGCAGGGCAATGGGCTGAAGAAGAAGCATTGTACCCTCTCTGTAATACATCCTGCATTCCGTTTTCTCCTTGCAATACATGGTGTGCTTTTCACTGTACATGTGAGAATAATAAGCTGATTATCGAATAAGTGCAAGGGGAAAGATGAAAAAAAAACTCATTGTGTAGAAACTTAAAACGTGCCAGAGTACACAGCAGCATCTGAAAAGACTCAAATGTCACAACATCAAGATGGAAAACGCTCTTCCTCACTCTATCAGGAGCTGGCCAGTCCATTCATTTCACATTCCTTCTCTTGCCTTTCCCAGTTTCATAAAATGCAGGCACATACAGAGGTGGTGGGGTGGGGGGAGAGAGTGGAGTCATACCTAGTTAATGCTCCCGATAGTGTGTGTTCCAAACAGCCTCTGACAACCCAGTCCAGCTCCTGGCCTTCACGTGCGGCTTAGCTACTAAGCCCAGTGGAACCGTTTCTACTAACAGGAGGAAGGGGCAGAGGCAGATTACTTGCACCTTAAAACCAGTCGCTTCGGACAGATGGGGCTCGTCAGCTCATCTAGGAGAAGGAAAACTCTGATCTCAAACCTCCGCGGCCTTGCAGCTGTACCCAATCACAGGGGAAGGCTTTGGCAGTAAAATCCAGAGCTAGAGTCCCTAAGGCAGTTTGACGTTGAGTTCAACGCTGACTGGTAACTCCTGCAATGCTGCTGGTGACAAACTGTATTGGTCTCTGCTGTTCCTTTGGGCTCATCAGCTGTGTGGAGAAGGGGGAGCCTGCTACAAGGGCATCAGCTTGCTCCCCGCATCGTACCACCCTGGCTCATGCGTCCAGACAGCTAGGATGCAACATCCACAGCTGACCCCCGACCAACGAAGGGCTCCCAATGGTAGTCAGAGACTTACCGAAGGAAGGCGTTGCTTGTCGCCGTCCAGTGCTGTTGGAGTCTTCAGGCCACCATACTTCTTCCAGTAGATCCAACAGGAGGCACACAGCCTGCACTGCATGTTGGGAGGTCCCCAGGCATACCACTGTTGAGACTGCGTGGCTGGAGGAGAGAACAAGTTAATGCAATTAGCACAGAAACCAATAGCTACTAAGTGTGTTCATGAGCCTCCCCTGCACCCCTTTCTTCATACCCCTGGAGGCACCCAACCATTGGGGCACTAACCCTTCCAGTTATTGTAGGGGAAACTAGCACTGGGCTCGCTGACCGAGTATACCGACTCCCCTTCTCCACATCGCCCAAAGCTCTTTGTGAGCTGAGGCCAGGGAGGAATCACAGGTTTGGTACATTTAGGGATGGCAAGGGAGGAGGGTGGCAGGGTAGTGCAGCGTTGAGTGCAATGCTTTGCCATTCTTGCTGTCTGTGAGGAGTTTGCACATTCTCCCTGTTAGGGTTAGCGAGCTGTGGGCATACTTAGTACCTGAAGTGTAACAACACTTGTGGGATGTCCCCCAGCACATCCTCAGTCAAGTCACTTTTATTGTCATTTCGACCATAACTGCCGGTACAGTACACAGTAAAAATGAGACAATATTTTTTCAGGACCATGGTGTTACATGACGCAGTACAAAAACTAGACTGAACCCAGAACAAAAACAGACCTACTCAGGACTGCATAAAGTGCACAAAACAGTGCAGGCACATCAGGCTATGATGTTTGTCAATGCAAATGACGCATTTCACACACTGTTTCAATGTGGGTGTGACAAATAAAGCTAACCTTTATCTTTATCTAATCTTCACCCCCCACCCACACAACCCAGGGGAGTGATTCTAGGTACGGGCACAGGTTAAGGTCCTTGGTCTCAAATTTATGTTGAAGTTTATTGTCACCTCACCGTACAAAAACAAAGCAATGCTCCTCTGAACCACGGTGCAGCACAAAACCTATACACTCAGCAGATTATTAAAAACAAAATATTAACAGCTCAGCGCTTAAGCCTACATGATCCCCGTTCATGGAGCATCAAAGCAAAATAACCCGAGATTCCCCTCACCAACAGGTCGGATCAAATAAGCCCAGCAGAACCATCTCCATCTCAAAGACAGGTTGAGCTATTCTACTCTCACTACAGGTGTAGCTGGTATTACAATAATCTCACTGGCCATTAGTACTTCTAGAGTCTGTTTTCACAGAAGCAGACTGGTCATTAACAGAGTTATCACACAGCAATCCAATTAGTTCCCACTCTTTCCTCATGGACTCTGCCAAATGTTTACACAATTTCGCCAAAGGGAGGGTGGGTTTCTGCTCCAGGGTCCTGGGTATGGCAGAAAAGCAGATGATGATCTAACAACTATTGCACGGTTGGTACAGTAGCCATTTTGGGACAAAGGGAGTGATAGGTCACTGCAGCACAGAAACTGGCTCTCTGGCCCACGTAGCCCATTCTGCACTGTTACTCTGCCTAGACCCATCAAACCACACTCAGACCACAGCCCTCCATGCGCCTCCCACCCATATACTTACCCAAACTTCTCTTAGATGTTGCAATTGAAGCCACATCTATCACTTGTGATGGCAGCTTGTTCCACACTTGCACCATCCTGAGTGATGAAGCTCCCCTTAAATATTTCACCTTCCACCCTTAACCCCTGACCTCCAGTTCTCCTTTCACCCAACCTCAGTCTGCTTGCATTTACCCCAGTTATACCCCTCATAATTTTGTATATGATCAACTCTCCCCTTACTCTCCTACACTCAAGTCCTAACCTATTCAACCTTTCCCTATAACTCAGGCCCTCAAGGCCCAGCAACATCCTTGTACATTTTTTCTGTATTGTTTCAATTTTATTGATTTTTTCCTGTCAAAGACAAATGGTCTTCACTGAAAATATGATTTTACTATTCTTTCTCTGTCTTTTTAAGTTTTGAATCTGACACTGTGGAAGCTGCAGTACAGTAGCTTTTTGAGTCTGTGGTGAGGGAGGCAAATGCGATGTTAGCATTCATTTCGAGAGGACTAGAATACAAAAGCAAGGATGTAATAGAGGCTTTATAAAGCACTGGTGAGACCTCACTTGGAGTACTGTGAGCAGTTTTGGGATGCACTGACATTGGGAGGGTTCAAAGGAAGTTCACGAAAATGATTCCGGTGTGGCGGCCCGCACACGCGGGACTTGAACCGTCATCGGGAGCCGCAGGCAGACACACGGTAGCACGTTTGGAACTACCCGCTCGGGGCGGACCTTCCAGGGACAGTCTGACGTCACGTCCGCCCTGCGGGCCCATGGGAGGGGAAATTTAAGCACACGATTTTTAATCAGTAAAGGCATTCTGAGTTCAGCTCTCTCTGTCTGTGTGTGTTTCTTTAGTAGCACCTTGTGTGCGACTACACCGGGATTGAAAGGGTTATCATACGAGCAGCATTTGATACCCACCAGAATTCAGAAAGATGAGGGGTGATCTCATTGAAACCTATCAGATGTTGAAAGGCCCCAAAAGAGTGGATACGGAGAGGATGTTTCCTATGGTGGGTGAGTCGACGACCAGAGGGCACAACCTCAGAATAGAGGGATGTCCTTTTAGAATGGAGATGGGGAGGAATTTCTTTAGCCAAATAGTGGTGAATCTGTGGAATTCATTGTCATAGGTGGCTGTGGAGGCCAAGTCATTTAAGGCAGAGGTTGATAGATCCTTGATTAGTCAGGGCATGAAGGGATACGGGGAGAAGGCAGGAGATTGGGGCTGCGAGGGAAAATGGATCAGCCATGATGAAATGGCGGAGCAGACTCGATGGGCGAAATGGCCTAATTCTGCTCCTGGTTTTATGGTAAGGGTAAGATAACGTCCAGGCAAGGATGGTTTATGTAGATCGTGTGCAAGAAAGATCTTTGAAGAGCACAGCTTCTCTTTGTACAGCAGGGTACTGGAACCATTTGGCATATAGACACAAAATAAGGGTGTCACAGAAGGATGAAAGGCACATGCACCAACTAAAGGACAATTACTTTACTAACTTCCAAGTATCCAATCGGTTGTTAGCTGGCGGTTGTTACTGACTTATCATATTCACTGTGAATGGCAATTGATCTTGCAAATAAGGAATTTGAACATACAGTTTACCAAATGGTCAATATCCGTATCTGCTGGTCAATCTGTACAAGAATGACATTTCCCTGTTCAGACTTCAGAACAGTTTGCCGATAGCGGCCGGGCACAAATAAATAAAGTGAGATTGAAGAAGGAATGAGAGTTTTCAGACTCCAGTTCATCGGTGATGACGACACCACTCTTAACGCACGAGTGCACATCGCAACCCTCTCCTTCCCCCCCAATCCTGGTCTCCAATGCTCAGTGCTATGCACAAACAGCTGCCCGCTTTATGTAAATCAGTGTTTGCATTTCAAAAACACTTTCCTGATTAGGAGTTCCCAGCGAATGATCTGATTATCACACGAGGTGGCGTACAGTTTAAGTTTTACAATCCACGCAGGACACGATAAGAGGGAAGACCCGGCAACACCGTCTTCACTTACTGTGACAACTCTCGCAGGTCAGGCCAGCGGCCGGCTTCTGGTATCCTGTTGCGCCATTCATCAACCCTCCTTTTGACCCCACGGACACAATCTGATTGGGATTTGGTTTCGTGCTGTGGAATTGGGGGAGAAAAATAAAACAAATACATCGTTGCATTCAGACCACTAGCAAAAGATAGGAAAATAAAAATTCTCCCTGGTTTAGAGGGCATGAGCTGTCACGAGAGACTGGACAAACTTGGGTTGTTTTCTCTGGAGTGGTGGAGACTGAGTGGAGATCTGATTGAGGTTTATAAGATTATGAGAGACACCGACAGAGTGGACAGGGAGTGTCTGTTTCCCCAGGGTTGCAATGTCTAACACTAGAGGGCATGCATTGAAGGTGAGAGGGGGGTAGGCTCAAAGGGGGTGTGAGGGGTAAGTTTTTTTAAAACTCAGAGTGGTGGATGCCTGGTATGTTGGTAGAGGCAAATACATTAGAGGCTTTTAAGAGACATTTGGATAGGCACATGATGTAAGGAAGATGGAGGGTTTTAAAAAATTTATTTCTTAGCTGGTTCAGCACAGAAGGCACTATTCCTGTGCTGTACTGTTCTATGTTCTAAGTACAAGTGAGAGAAAGCCACAATAAGTGGGTCAAGATGAGGAAGGAAAGGGTGAGGTGGAACACAAACACTGACAGCGATCAGCTGGGTCCCCTGTGCACTTGAGATCCACAACAAATACCCAGAAACAAAAAGGAGAATCCCCAGCAGGGTTTTAAGTGTTGAGAAAAATATTACAAGTCGTGATGAAAAGATAAGCAAATGCAATGTTTGCGTTTATTTTGAGAGGACTAGAAAACAAAGATCAAGGATGTAACGCTGAGGCTTTATAAGGCATTGGTCTGAAAGCACTGTGAGCCCATTATCATTGGAGAGGGTCCAGAGGAGGCTTACGAGATGATCCCAGGAATGAAAGGGTTAACATATGAGGAGTGTTTGACTTCTCTGGGCCTGCACTTGCTGGAGTTTAGAAGGAAGGAAGGGACGATCTCATTGAAACCTATCAAATATTAAAAGGTCTTTGATAGAGTGGATGTGGAGAGGGTGTTTCCTATAATGAGAGAGTCTGGGACCTGAGGGCACAGCCTCAGCATAGAAGGATGTCCCTTTAGAACTGAGATGAGGAGGAACTTTTTTAGCCAGTGGATGGTGAATCTGTGGAATTTTTGCATCTGCACAGATGGCCGTGGAGATCAAACCATAGAAACATGGAACATAGAAAACCCACAACATAATACAGCCATAGAGTATGTTTAAACGAGTTTGATGGCTTCTTGATTTGTCAAGGCATCAAAGGTTATGGGAAGAAGGCAGGGGATCTTGATTGATAGGGATAAGTCTGCTCAGCCATGATTGAATGGCAGAGCAGACTCGATGGGCCGTATGGCCCAATTCTGCTCCCTTGGCTAATGCCCTATGAAACGTGGCAAGGGATGTGTGTTCCAGTGGTTTAGTATTGACGATTCAAGGTCTCAGGATTAATCACTCACTTATTCTCAAAAATAATTGGGGCAAAATATTTGTGACTGGTGCCCACTGATTTAACACTGGGTCAGTAACATCACCAGGAGGGCACCAACAGTCGCAGTGTGCTTTCCTGTGTTGGTTCTAACTTGGGTCAAGGATCAGCTTTACTCGTCAAATACTTTATTAGGTACCAGTGTGGAAACTGGCGTGGCCTTCTGCTGCTGTAGTCCATCCACTTCAAGGCTTGCTGTGTTGAGCATTCAGAGATGCTCCTCTGTACACCACTACTGTAATACATGGGTATCTGAGTTCCTGTTGCTTTCCTGGTCAACTTGAACCAGTCCAGCCAATCTCCTATCACCTCTCTTATTAACAAAGCACTTTCACCCACACAGCTGCCGCTCACTGGATGTTTTCTTCGTTTTTTTGCACCATTCTCTGTAATCTCTAGAGACTGTTGTACGTGAAAATCCCGGGGGATCAGTGGTTTCTCAGATACTCAGAGCACCCCGTCTGGCACCAGCAATCACTCCGCAGTCAAAGTCACTTAGATCACATTTCTTCCCCATCCTGAGGTTTGGTCTGAGCAACAACTGAACCTCTTGACCGTGTCTGCATGCCTTGAGTTGGTGCTGCATGATTGGCTGATTAGATATTAGGAATTTACTGTGGGGTGTCAGTCAGGGTGTGGCATGCAAAACAGCAACTTTCAACAATTATATATAAAAAAGAATAACATAAAATAAGTTCAGAGGTTAGGATATGGAACAAAATGTGCATAAATATAAGCACGTATTTACACTGCAAGCCAGTATAAAGTGGTTAAAGGTGATTACAGTGCAGTGCCTGGGATAATCGATAGAGGGGAGCTGGGGGCTAACTAGAACGGTCGATCAGATTAAAAGCCCATGGAAGGCAGCCTTTTAAGATGGCATGAAGTGTGTGAAAATCCCAGGAGATCGGCAGCTTCTGAGATACTCAGATCACCCCATCTGTCACCAACAATCATACTGCCGTCAAAGTCACTTCCATCACATTTCTTCCCCGCTGTGGTGTTTGGTCTGAACAACTGAACCTCTTGACCGTGTCTGCGTGCTTTTACGCCTTGAGTTGCTGCCACATGGTAGCTGTACTAGATATTGGCATTAATGAGCCAGTGTACAGATGTCCTGAATGACGTCGCCACTGAGTGCATTTTCATCGCAGTGTTAATTGAATCATGGAAATCTACAACACATCACAGGCCCTTCGGCCCACAATGTTGTACCGACCATGCAACCTACTCAGGAAACTGCCTAGAATTACCCTAGCGCATAGCCCTCTATTTTTCTAAGACATTTTTGAGAGGAAGTCTAAAGAGTCAAGGTGTGAAGGAGAATTCTAACTTTGATTTAAACTTTAGGATTTTTTTTTTGCAAGGTCTGGGTTTAATGTTCCTTCACAATGATCATACCTCACTGAGCCAGGCCCTTCAGCCCACCGAGATTGCACTGACCACCAAGTATTCATTTTTACACAAATTCTACCCTCGTAACTCACAAAATGGCACAGGGTTTCAGCAGGCCAGGCAGCATCGATGGAGAGGAATAGCTTAATGAAGGGTGTCAGCCTGAAACACTGACTGTTCATTCCTGTCCATCAGGCTGGTGGCGGTGGTGTAATGGTGTGGGAACGTTTTGTAGGCACAAACGAGGTCCCTTAATACCAATCTTGCATTGTTTAAATGCCACAGACTACCTGAGGATTGTTGCTGACCACGTGCACCTGTTTTATGGTCACAGTCTACCCAGCTTCTAATGGCCACTCAGTGTAAATTATCCTGTCATTACCTCTATGTTTTGGGATCTTGTTAGGTGCAAATTGTTCTACCATCACAGGAATGAAAACACTTGATTATCAAGGTTTTTTTAAAAAAAAGTCACTGGAGAAACATTTAACTTATCACATGTTCACAGAAGTCACGATAGTGCAGAAAGCCACTTACTAAGTGGGGATGTAGACCTGCTTCAACTTGCTGTCAGCTTCAGCTACTTTCAACCGTTTCTGCAGTAAAAGGAAAGAAAGCCGATTAAAGACAAAAATCCTTCCAGAGCCAAAGAACAGCTCTTGCGGAAGCTGTCCGTGCTTATCTGAGGTTGTGGATATATCCATTGATGTACAGGCTGGTGGCGGTGGTGCGGTGACGTGGGGAATGTTTTCTTGGCACAAGTACCAATTTTGCATTGAGAATACCAATCACAGACTACCTGAGGATTGTTGCTGACCACGTGCACCTGTTTATGGTCACAGTCCATCCAGCTTCTAATGCAAATTATCCCGTCATTATCACTATGCTTCAGGATCTTGTTAGGTACAAGTTGTTCCACCAATTTTTCCAGGAAAGATGTGTTCACAATCAACAATGCTGCAGCCAATAGCAACTACTGTTGTCATGAGTGACCCTGCAATGAGACTGACCTTGGAACAAATACCGAAAGACCCACACGCACTAACTGACCATTTGGAGAATCCAAACAACAACACACACAAAATGCTGGTGGAACACAGCAGGCCAGGCAGTATCTATAGGGAGAAGCGCTGTCGACGTTTCGGGCCGAGACCCTTCGTCAGGACGAAGAATCCTCTTGTATCCTAGAAGATACAAAAACTCACTGATGTTGCCTCATTGCAGTCCAGTGCGGACCATCTAGATTTCACCAGAGATGCAAGGATAGTCTTCAGGAATGTGTCCTCCAGGGATTTAGGGATTTGTGTTGAAGTAGGTTGGGAAAAACCAAGATTGAAAAAAAAATTAAAACAGCCACATTAAATTGTACGGCATCTCATCTTGTAACATCTAATTATTTAGTAAGATCTGATATTAGTGTAATCTTGATGCAAAAAAGGCCTGTGCACTTGTAACTTTAATGTGCTTTCATGGGCACATTGATTAGATGTGGTAAGGCAAAGTGCACTGGAACAGGAAAGAACTCTGAATTAGGAGAGGTTTTTAAAATGACGCAGGCTGAAGAATTCACCCCTCCAAAAAAAAACAGCAGCACTGGCTATGACAATGCAGAAGAGGGTGCTCAAGGAAAACGCACACCAGTGGGTTTTACATCTAGAAGGAAGGAGTTAACAGGAAAGGATGTTGTTCCTGGTTATTACTACAATATGCAAGAGCTGGCATCAGGCCATCACCTGTGCTTTAATCAGATCCTTCAGCTCAATGGAAAGGTGAAAGTGTGGGGAAAATTGGCAAAATGAAAAACAGCAACCGTTACTTGCAACGAATGTTCTTTGTGTGGGCAGTAACACACAGCAGCTGCAGTACCTTTCCTTGAGGGCAGCCAGATCTGGTGATGGGGCACCTTGTCAGGCCCAGAGGAGATTTAGGGAAGGTTCACATTATGCACCTATTATGGGACTCTACATATAATGCAGCTTCTCACCTGCTGGATGTATCTGTCCGTGGTCTTCCACATGTAATAGAATTGGACAATGCTGGCCAGCGATTTCCAGGGCAACTGTGTAAAGGAGATCAATAATAAGGAAGTGAGAGCAAGTTCACGCAAGGAGAAGTAGGAATCAGAGGCACAGAGACCATTGTCAGTATGGGCGAGCGAAAGGTACGAAGTAAATAATCAACCTTATCTTAGCTTTAATAAATTTTGAAAGGTGGAACAGACGGGTGACAAATCATCTGGCACACAAGAGATTCTGCCAAGGCTGGAAATATTGAGCAACAAGCATACAAAATGCTGCAAAAACACAAAGTTCAGAAGTTTAAAGTAAATTGTATTATCAGAGTACATACATATCACCACATACAACAGTGAAATTCATTTTCCTGCAGGCATACTCAGCAAATCCATACAATAGTAGCCATAACAGGAATACCGAAAGATCAACCAGAGAGCAGAAGACAACAAACTGTGCAAATGCAAATGTAATTGCAATAAATAACGAGAACATGAGATAATGAGATAAGAGTGCTTAAAGTGAGACTACTGGTTATACGAACATCTCAATGAATGGGCAAGTGAGTGTAGTTATCTCCTGTTATTCAAGAGCCTGATGGTTTGAGTTACTTCTCTAAGAAATCAAGATACTTGAAAATTGATCTAACTTTCATAAGAACAGGACAGGATTTGGATGTAATATACATTCAGAAGGTGGTCTTCTTGCAGTGAGCAGTCGCTCCAGCATCTTTTCACTATACCTTGTTCCGTAAGAGACAAGAACAGAATTAGGCCATTTGGCCCATCATGGCTGCTCTGTTATTCAATCATGGCTGACTTATTATACCTCTCAACCCCATTCTACTCACTTCTTCCCGTAACTTTTGACGACCTTACTAATCAAGAGCCTATCAACCTAATATACTCAATATACAGCCGTCTGCGGCAATGAATTCCACAGAATCACCAGCCTCTGGCTAAAGAAATTCCTTCTCATTTTTGTTCTAAAGGGACATCCATTCTCTTATTTAGTTACTCAGATTTAGTGACACTGAATCTGTGGTGCAGAAGGGAGAGAAGATGATGAGGAATGCAGTAGTCATAGGAGATTCCAGTGAGGGGGAACAGACAGGAGGTTCTGTCAGCCTGCTAGAGATACCCGCATGGTGTGTTGCCTCCCAGGTGCCAGGGTACGGGATGTCTCAGATCGTGTGCAGAATATTTTGAAGGGAGAGGGTGAACAGCCAGAAGTCTTGGTACACATTGCTACCAATGACATAGGTAGAAAAAGGGAGGAGATCCTGAAGACAGAATTCAGGGAGTTGGGTAGGAAGCTAAAATGCAGGACCTCCATGGTAGTAATCTCAGGATTGCTGCCTGTGCCACATGCTAACGAGTGCAAGAATAGCATGATCCGGCATATTAATGCGTGGCTGAGAGACTGGTGTAGGGGGCAGGGCTTCAGGTTCCTGGATCACTGGGGCCTCTTCTGGGGGAGGTACAACCTGTACAAAAAGGACAGGTCCAATAACCTAGCAGGCAGGTTTAATAGAGCTGTTAGGGAGGGTTTAAACTAATTTTGCAGGAGGATGGGAACTGGAGTGATAGGGCTGAGGAAGGGGAAAACAGAAATAAATCAAAGATAGCATGCAACAGAGATGACAGAAAGGACAGGAAGAAGTTGAGGCATAATCACAGCCAGTGGGATGAGTTACACGGCAATAGAGGCGTGGTGCAGTTAAAACAGAAAGCAACAAATACTGGACTGAAAGTGTTGCATTTGAATGTATGCAGCATAAGAAATAAAATGGATGATCTTGAAATTCAGCTACAGATTGGCAAGTATGACGTTGTGGCCATCTCTGAAACTTGGCTAAAGGATGGCTGCCACTGGAAGCTGAACATCCAAGGATATACGGTGTATCGGAAAGATAGGTTAGTAGGCAGAGGGAGTGGTGTGGCCCTGTGTTTAAGAAATAATATTAAATCATTAGAACAGATTGACATAGGATCAGAAAGTGTAGAGTTTCTATGGGTTGAGTTAAGAAATGGCAAGGGTAAAAGGACCCTAATGGCAGTTGTATACAGGCCTCCAAACAGCAGCCGGGATGTGGATTACAAATTACAGCAGGAGATAGAAAAGGTGTGTCAGAAAGGCAATGTCATGATAATCGTTAACATGAAAGTGGATTGAGAAAACCATGCCAGTATTGGACTGCAAGAAAATTTGTAAAATGTCTAAGGGATGGCTTTTTAGAACAGCTTGTTGTTGAGCCCACTAGGGGATTGGCTGTGCTGGATTGGGTGTTGTGCAATGATCTGGAGGTGATAAGACAGCTTAAGGTTAAGGAACCCATGGGTAACAGTGATCACAATATGATTAGAGTTCACTTTGAAATTTGAGGAGAAACTAAATCCCAATGTGTCAGTATTTCAGTGGAATAGAGGAAATTACAATGGCATGAGAGGGGAACTGGCCAAAGTTGACTGGAAAGGGACATTTCCAGGAAGGACAGCAGAGCAGCAATGGCTGGAGTTTCCGTGAAAAATGAGGGAAGTGCAAGACAGAAATATTCAAAATAAGAAGACATTTTCGAATGGAAGAAGGTTGCTACTGTGGCTGACAAGTGAAGTCAGAGCCAAAGTAAAAGTAAGAGGAATGCGAAGATAAAGAATTGAGAAGCTTTTTAAAAACTTGCAGAAGGAAACTAAGAAGGTCATTAGGTCATGGAGAGATTGCAGAGGCATTAACAATGATGCCTGTGCAAGATATTAAGAGGAATAGACAGAGTGGATAGTCAGCGCCTCTTCCCCAGGGTACCACTACTCAATACAAGAGGACATGGCTTTAAGGTAAGGGGAGGAAAGTTCAAGGGGGATATTAGAGGAAGGTTTTTCACTTGGAGAGTGGTTGGTGCGTGGAATGCACTGCCTGAGTCAGTGGTGGAGGCAGATACACTAGTGAAGTTTAAGAGACTACTAGACAGGTATATGGAGGAATTTAAGGTGGGGGGTTATATGGGAGGCAGGGTTTAAAGGTCGGCACAACATTGTGGGCCGAAGGGCCTGTAATGTGCTGTACTATTCTATGTTCTATGTTTAATGATATTTCAAGAATTGATAGATTCTGGTATTGTACCGGATGACTGGAAAATTGCAAATGTTACTCCACTACTTAAGAAGGGTGGGAGGCAGCAGAAAGGAAACTATAGACCTGTTAGCCTGACATCAGTGGTTGGGAAGTTGTTGGAATCCATTGCTAGGGATGAGATTACAGAATACCTGGAGGCACATGACAAGATAGGCCAAAGCCAGCATGGTTTCCTGAAAGGAAAATCCCGCCCAACTAACCTACTGCATTATTTTGAGGAAATTACAAGCAGGGTAGACAAAGGAGATGCAGCGAATGTGGTGTATTTGGATTTTCAGAAAGCTTTTGACAAGGTGCTGCACATGAGGCTGCTTAGCAAGATAAGAGCCCATGGAATTACAGGGGAGTTCCTAGCATGGGTGGAATTGTCAGAAAACAGAGAGTGGGAATAAAGGGATCCTATTCTGGCTGGCTGCCAGTTACCAGTGGAGTTCCACAGGGGTCGGTGTTGGGACTGCTGCTTTTTACAACGTATGTCAATGATTTGGACGATGGTATTAATGGATTTGTGGCTAAATTTGCCAATGATACAAAGATAGGTAGAGGAGTGGGTAGTGTTGAGGGAAGCCTGCAGAGAGACTTAGATAGTTTAGGGGAATGGTCAAAGAAGTGGGAAATGAAATACGATGTTACAAAGTGTACGGTCATGCACTTTGGTGGAAGAAATAAATGGGCAGGCTATTAGTTAGATGGGGATAAGATTCAAAATGCAGAGATGCAAAGGGACTTGGGAGTCCTTGTGCAAGATACCCTAAAGATTAACCTCCAGGTTGAGTCGGTGGTGAAGGCGGCGAATGCAATGTTGGCATTCATTTCTAGAGGTATAGAATACAAGAGCAGGGATGTGATGTTGAGGCTCTATAAGGCACTCGTGAGAAGACATGGAATATTGTATGCCATTTTGGGCTCCTTATTTTGAAAAGGATATATTATGACATTGGAGAGGGTTCAGAGAAGATTCACGAGAATGATTTCAGGAATGAAAGGGTTACCGTATGAGGAACGTCTGGCAGCTCTCGGGCTGTATGTCCTGGAGTTCAGGAGAATGAGGAGGGATCTCATAAAAACATTCCAAAAGTTAAAAGGCCTGAACAGATTAGATATGGCAAAGTTGTTTCCCATGGTAGGGGAGTCTAGGACAAGAGAGCACATCCATTTTGAACAGAGATGCGGAGAAATTACTTTAGTCAGAGGGTGGTAAATCTGTGGAATTTGTTGCCACGAGCGGCTGTGGAGGCCAAGTCATTGGGTGCATTTAAAACACAAATAGATAAGGTTCTTGATTATCCAGGGCATCAAAAGAGATGTGGAGAAGGCAGGAGAGTGGGGATGACTGGACGATATTGATCAGCCCATGAATGAATGGTGCAGCAGACTTGATGGGCCAAATGGCCTACTTCTGCTCCTATAGTTTATTGTCCACCCACCTTAATATTAAAATCTTGCACTGAATCAACAGGAGCTTTAAAGCTCCATTCATCACATCTGCACGGAAAGCAGTGTCCATGCATCAGGGACCCCCACCACCCAGACCATGCTCTCTTCTCATTGCTGCCATCAGGAAGGTACAGGAGCCTCAGGATCAGGTTTAGGAATAGTTATTACCCCTCAAGTTGAACCAGAGGGGATAACTTCACTCAACTCCATCCATCCCAACACTGAACTGCTCCCACAACTTGTGGATTCACTTTCAAGAGCTCTTCATCTCATGTGCCCAATATTTATTGCATATTTATTATTATTGGTTGTGTTTTTTTTTGGTTTCTTTGTATTTACTTTGAATGCCTGGCAGAAAATGAACCTCAGGGTCATATGTATTTTGATAATAAATTTACTTTGAACTTTGAAGCTTCGTGAGGTCCTGTGTTGTTATAATCCATTGAGAAAGGATCTAGTGATTTTCCGGGGTATATGGTGAATCAACTCTTCTCGGGCTTCCTTCCATTGGGGCGGACTACATGGGATTGACTTTGGTACAAAACTACTGTGCCAATGGGTTTTGGCACCGCCTGGTGAAGAAAGCCATCAAAATAAAACTAGAGGAAAAGAACTTTAACAAAGACGAAGGTCTCAATCTAAATAAGAACTGGAGTTCGATTGAAAACAAGGTGGGAGAGCGGAAACCTGATTGGATGAGAAATAGCCAATCAGGAAGGATGGACTACAGGGGCATAAATACCGCCCCTGCCCAGGCATCATCTCTGGAGAAGATGGCCGAGTTTGTCATTGAAACAGTGGTTATAATATTACGTCTGGAAGCCCAAGAAGAGTTTGCCATATTCCCATTATTTACCAGATAGCGGTAAAGACAATAGCAGCTTGGAGCAACCCTGCTAAGATCTATAACGTTCAAATACCAGAAACCATGAAGGTGGAGTAGCGCAGCAGATTGTGTAACACTCTGGAGCACCGCAGCGATCTGGGTTCAATTCCTGCCACCGTCTGTAAGGAGCTTGCAAATTCTCCCCGTGACTGCGTAGGTTCTCTCCCACATTCAAAGGTGCACGGGTTAGGGTTAGTAGGTTGGCACCAGAAGCATGGCGACACTTGCGGCTTGCCCCCCAGCCCATCCTTGGACTTCGTGGGCCTTTGATGCAAAAGCTGCTTTTATGTTTCATTATGCGTGTGCACCTCTTCACTAACTTTGTTGAACGAGATTTCCCCCTTGTATTAGTCACTTCCACCCTGGGAAAAAGTCTCTATCAATTCCTCTTATCTTTATTAGTCACATCTCATCTTCTTTCAAGGGTTCAATTTAATATCAGAGAATGTATACAGTTTACAACCTGAAAGTCTTGCTCTTCGCAGACAACCAAACAGAAAAAAACCCAAAGAATGAATGACAGAAACCCCAAAGCTCCCCCTCCCACAACAGCAGCAAAAGCATCTACCATCCCCCTCCCCTCACTTGCTCCAGCAAAAGCACCAAATACCCCGTCACACCACCATGCAGGAAATTGAAAAGCCCCCATCATCTCAAGTCCATCAAAAAAGTACTGTCCATCCCAACACTTGCACATCTCAGGAAAACTCCCCAGCTCGCTCAAACTGGCCTCATGAGACATGCTATCTAATTCAGGCGGCATCCTGGATCCTAAATCTCCCCTCCATTCTCTCTAAAGCTTCCAGATGATTCAAAGCTTCTATGATGCAGCCAGAACTGAACACGATACTCCACTTGTGGTCTAGTCGGGATTTTGTAGAGCTGCAACATTACCTCGCAGCTCTTGAACTCAATCCCTGGACTAATAAAGGCCAACACACCTTCTTAACCACCCTATCAACTTGTGGACCCCAAAATCCCTCTGTACCTCCATACTGCTAAGAATCTTGCCATTAACCCTGTGCTCTGTCTTGAAGTTCAACCTTCTAGTGAATCACTTCACACTTTCCTGGATTGAACTCCATCTGCCAACACTCTTACTCGATACAGAAGATGGTTTACTGTAGTTAAGGCAGCAGGAATCAAAAGGGGGTTGAGGAGACGATCTGTGAGGAAGTCAAAGGGTTTCACCCCATTCCCTGCTGCTCAGTTTCCCACCAGACTTTACGCCCATTGGCTTACTGACCACTCTATGCAACGCCAACAGGCCAAGAGAAATAACTCACAAAGTCCTGCCGAATGTCAGTGAAATCCTTGCCGTATTTCTCCAGCGCCTCCTCAAAGAGCATGGCCTCAGAGGACGACCACTCCTCCATCTCATCCCGACATAGTACAGGCCCCCCCTGGGGAACGAGAGTTGACATGGCTTTGGCGAGATCGTAGCAGTTACGTTGCAGCGTATCCATAGCGTGGAACTGGAATACCAACCAGAGGCGAGGTGTCAGACAGGAAAGGGCCAGAGTGCATTGAAGAAGAAAAGTTGCCCCTTTTGTTACACCATTGAGAGACTGACGCGATGCATCTGGTCGCAGGCTTGATAGATAGATCATGTGCGTGCGGAGGGAGGTGGGGAAATCAAACAGGGCAACCTCGCACCACAGTCACCGTCCCAATAACCCTGACCAAAACCTCCCAGCACAGTCCCAAGAAGTCTCCCCCCGCCAAGCCGAGATCGCTTACCAGCGTGATGTCCCTGGAGGCCGCGGCTGCACTCATGTGTAAGCTCGGCTGCCGGATAGAGCTGCTGCAGTCTAATGCACGAGCAAAGGTCCCCACCGCCCTGTAGAGAGAGGATAAGTGAGTTAAGCATACTTGAGAAGCCAGTCGGACACTCTAGATACAATGATGGTGATCACAGACTGAAACTATTCCTAGCAAATCCATCTCTCAAACGCCCTTGCTTCTGCCCATCCCTAGGTGCTTGATATGGTGGCTGGGTGTGATTTCTATCCACATGCTGGAGCTGTATTTCTCCAGAACTTCACTGGCTGCATAGTCTTTCGGAAATACGTTAGCTGCTTTTGTCTACTGGAATTTATTGAGGTACAATGCAGAATAAGCTTTTCTTGCCCTTCGAGCTTTGCTGTGCAGCAATCCCGTTTTAATCCGAGCCTAATCACGGGACAATTTACAATGACCAATTAACCGACCGACCTTTATGTCTTTGGACCATAGAAGGAAACCCACGCAGTCACGGGGAAAACGTACAAACTCCTTACAGGCAGTGGTGAGAATTGAACCCGGGTGGCTTGTACTGTAGAACGTCATGCTAACCACTACACTATCATGAAGGAATGACCTGGAGCAGCATAGCTTCATTTCATTCGGGCCAGTCAGTGGTGGGTATGGTTGTCTCCTGGACTGTGGGAGGAAGCTGGGGCACCAGAAGAAACCCACACATTCACGGGGAGAACATACAATTTGGAAAGATGAGAGGTGTTGTAATTTTAAAAAAATTCTCCAAGATTTTAACAGGATTTACATTCTCCCCCAGGGGCTGGTAAGAACCACAAATGCAAATTTGAGGGCATGCCATTCAGGGTCAGGACTGAATGCAGAAAAATTTTCTTCGCACGGAGGGCAGATTATCTTTGGATCTTTCTATCCAAGGGATGCTGTGGCATCAAGTTGAACTTCAAGTTTATTGTTACACACGCACATACAACCAATGAAACAATGTTTCTCCGGATCACGGTGCACCCAGAAAACACAAAACAAAATATTACCATAAATAAGTTAATAAGATAAAATAAATCATTCAAAATGAATGTAGTGGGCAGTAAACAGATCGCTGTCCTAGTGACGAGAGCTTGGTGGCAGCTCATTAGTCTCACAACCTGAGGGAAGACGCTGGTACCCAGTCTGGCAGTCCCAGTCCTGATGCTCTTGTACTTCCTTCAGATTGTAGTGGGTCAAAGAGATTGTGGTAAGGGTGGTTGGGATCCTCAACAATGCTTCAAGCCCTTCATATACCACACTCCCAGTAAATGTCACAAATAGTAATGGGTTTGGGGGAGATAGACAACCGTGATGCTCAGCAAAACACTGAGAATTTTCAGGGCACAGTTTTTATTTAGATAATTTTAGGATGTGGGGTAAGTGCAGGGAAGTGGCAAAGAGGGGAAGGTCAGCCCTGGAGCAGCGGGTGTGAATGGCTTAATGGCTTCCCTTTCACACGCTGGCCACGGCTTTTTCCTCATGGGAGATGGACACAAGCTCCAGGGTGACAGGAGGTAGCAGAACGCCTGTACATGCAAGCTCACCGAGCAACAACGAGAAACTGGTCAATTTGCCGGTCGGTTAGCGGATTGTCCGGATCCCACACCTTGGTTTCCATCTTCATCTGGTTCCTATTATCAGACTCGCCTGAGAAGCAAACAGAAAAAATATTAGAGGGATAGAACGCTACAGGGCAGAAACAAACTGTTTTAGTCCGAGAATGTTGGATTTGGCAATTTCCCAAACTAAGAGGTTCCTCCGAGGTCAACAGTGAGGGAAAAAAAGGCTGTTTTATTAAATTTTATGAAAACAAAGAACAAATAAGTTGTGATCTTATAAAAAAAGAGTTCAGTCTAAAGAGATAACAAGATATTCCATGATAACAACTTGCCAATGAAAGAGCCAGATTCAAGTGGTGTGACACCTTCTGCTGGAAAACTAAGAAGCTTCTAGAAAAATACAGAAGCAGCTATACAGTTACAAGTCAGTCCACATATGGAATATTGTGAACAGTTTTGGGCCAGATATCTAACAAAGGATGTACTGCCATTGCAGAGGGGTCTAGAGTTTTATGAGAGGGATCCTAGGAATGAAAGGGTTAAAGTACGAGGAGCATTTGATGGCTCTAGGCCTGTACTTGCTGGAGTTTAGAAGAATGGGGGGGGGGGGGGTCTCATTGACACATATTGAATATTGAAAGGTGTAGATAGACTGGACATGGAAAGGACATTTCCAATACTGGGAGAGTCTAGGACCAGAGAGCACAGCCTTGGAATAGAAGGAAATTAATTTAGAACAGAGATATGGAGGAATTTCTTTAGCCAGAGGGGTGGTGAATCTGTGGAATTCATTGCCAGTTATTGGGTATATTTAAAGTGGAGGTGAATAGGTTTGTGATTAGTAAGAATGCCAAACGTTACTCAATAGGGATAATAAATCAGCCATGATGGTAGAGCAGACTCAATGGGCCAAATGGCCCAATTCTGTTCCTATGTTTTACGGTCTTATGGAAAATTCACTGAACAATTACATGTATATGGGTGATTATATTGTTACGTACCCGTGACACGTGACAGTGGTACCCTTGTCACGTGACTGGGGTTGAAGTTATACTGGACTTGAGGTAATGGTCTTGTGATGGTGGAGTGACTTCATTTTCCCGCCAGTAGAGGTCATGTGACAGGATTTTTTTTACAGGTTATAAAAGGAAGACCCACCCTGTGGGGTGGGGCAGTTCGTGGCTGGGTTTGCCAAGCTGACTTCATGTCACTGCGTGATTTAATGTTATGACGCAGTTTAGTTGAAAAATGAAGTTTTATATAATGCCTAAAGTTTAAAAGGTCATTGCCAGCAGTTTCTTACAATACTGCTAGTGGAGAGTGAATATCGGAGTTCGGAAGTTAAAGATCGAGGAGAATCGATTTTCGACGGTGGATGGGTTTCGACCTTATTTGATCCTCATTCGGAAGGATTCCGTTGACTATTCTTGCTGTTAATCCCTGGGTTTGACCAGAAAGGATTTGAGAATAGTGTGGAAGGAAGGTCAGTGCCTTTAAGCCGTTATATTTCATAAAATTCTTCGTGGGAAAGTTCGACACCGGGGATCGAAGGACAACGACGTGGAAGAGAATTTAAATTGCCTTAAAAAGTCTCTCCTTTTAAATGGACTCTGAGCTTTTGAACTTTCGGCATACCACTTTAAAGAACTGTTTTTTTTCAATACTGCTTTAAGAACTGTTTGAACTGCAACGCTATTAAGAACTGTGAATCTGCCGCACAGCAGCTGATTTCCGGTTACGCTAGTGTTTGTTTACTTTTGGGGGGTTTGTTTTCCGTGTTTAATAAATGTGTTATTTGTTATAAAAACCCTTGCCTAACTCATATATATTTATTGTTGCCTGAATACGTAACAATATGAAAATATAAGCAGGCACAAGAAATATTAAATTATGAGAAAAATAACAATTTTAAACTTTAATCCAACAAGAGATTGGGGTTGGCTGCTTAAGTAAAGGGGACTGTGAGATTGTGGATATGTGCATGTATGATTTCTGCTCGTTACCTTCTTTCAACTTGTCAGGGATGTCAGCCTGGTATTTGGGCCCAACTCTTATGTCACCCTGGTCAGCGATCAACGTCTTCTGCAAGGGGTCGAACACCAGAGAGTAGTAGAAACAGTCCTGCGGGAGCACAAGAAGTGGCTGACTCAACGAGAAAAACATACCAGGGCCAGCTAGAGATCGCAGAGCTGTGCAGAACACTCGTCAGCTGTCAGCTAGAGCAGTGGCCAGCACACAACAGGAAGACTCTGACAAAGCTGGAGAAAGTGCAGGGGAGATTTGGGAGGAGAATTAGGATTATAAAGAGAGATTGGCTAAAATAAGCTTTTCTCTTCTGGAACACAAAAATATAATAACTGAGAGGACCTTTCATTGAGGTGTACAAGATGACATGGTGTGAATCATACCGATGGACTTCATTCAGCAGAACATAGGTGTAAATTATAAACACAAGGGATTCTGCAGATGCCGGCAATCCAGACCAACATACACAAAATGTTGGAGGAGCTCAGCAGGTCAGGTAGTGTCTATGGAGAGGGATAAACTTTGAAGGTTCTGGGCTGAGGCCCTCCATAAAGACCATTCTTTGCACATCCTGATGATGGGTCTTGGCCCCGAAACATCCACTGCTTATATGCTGCCCGAATGGCTGAGTTCCTCCAGCATTTTATGAGAGTTGTTTTGGTGTGTGCTGCCAGGTGTGAATTATTTAGTGGAAGATTACAAGGCAGTTAATTTTTTTTTTACATCCAGAGTAGCTGGGATCTGGAAGACAGCAGATGGAAGTGTTGGGAGTAAGAAATTGTCCTAATATTGTACTAGCATGTTCACCTGACTTTGAGATGATGCCAATGATTCTAAATAGCCACTTGACAGCCAGCATGTGCAAAATGGGGCAAATCTCCACAAAGATTTGCTGCCGAACCTGTTGTTAATTTATTTTTGATTTGCAGCACTCTGCTCCTGGGGTAGCTGCAAACAAGGAACGTTTCATCTTCTGAACTTGCATTCTGAGCTGACCATATTTGATCATACAGAACAGAGCGGTAATAATGATTGTTAATAATAATAATGTATTATACCCAGCAAACGTACTGTATTCTCAAGTTGGAGAAATAAAAGTGACAATGCAGACTGTAAATTAAAACAGCGAGCTGTTGGTCTCCCCTCTTGCTGTGGAAAGAGTGATACCTCTCTCTCCCAGTGAAAGAGCCTGTGGTATGTCGAAGTGCTGGGTAAGGGACTGCAGTTTTTGATGGACTCAAATTTCTTGGTGTTCACCTGGCAGAGAATCTCACTTGGTCCCTCAACATCAGCTCCATAGCAAAGAAAGCCCATCAGGGTCTCTACTTTTTGTGAAGGCTGAGGAAAGTCCATCTCCCACCCCCCCATCCTCATCACATTCTACAGGGGTTGTATTGAGAGCATCCTGAGCAGCTGCATCACTGCCTGATTCGGAAATTGCACCGTCTCTGATCGCAAGACCCTGCAGCGGATAGTGAGGTCGGCTGAGAAGATCATCGGGGTCTCTCTTCCCGCCATCATGGACATTTACACTACACGCTGCATCCGCAAAGCAAACAGCATTATGAAGACCCCACGCTACCCTCATACAATCTCTTCTCCCTCCTGCTATCTGGGAAAAGGCACCGGAGCATTCGGGCTCTCACGACCAGACTATGTAACAGTTTCTTCCCCCAAGCTATCAGACTCCTCAATACCCAGAGTTGACACAACTTACTGCCCTATTGTCTTGTTTATTATTTATTGTAATGCCTGCACTGTTTTGTGCACTTTATGCAGTCCTGGGTAGGTCTGTAGTCTAGTGTAGCTTTTTTCTGTGTTGTTTTTACGTAGTTCAGTGTAGTTTTTGTACTGTTTCATGTAGCAGCATGGTCCTGAAAAACGTTGTCTCATTTTTACTATGTACTGTACCAGCAGTTAAGGTTGAAATGACAATAAAAGTGACCTGACTCGACTCTAGACGCTGGTCTCTTTGGGGCTTTGCTATTGCTTGCTCAGTGAGTGGGGGTGGGGTCAGATGTTCCCTGCTGAACAATTGGTGGACAGTTGTGGGGGGGGTGGGGTTTGGGGTTCTAACATTTTTCTGCCATTCACTCTTTTGGGTTTTTTCCCCTCTGTTTTGTGGGTGTCTGCGAACAATAAGAATTTCAGGCTGTTTGCAGTATACATTTTCTGATATTAAATGGAACCATTGGGAATTGAATCAGGGTAGCACAGCTGTCAGCGTAACGTTTTCTGGTTCAAGCGACCTGGGTTCAGTTCCTCTGCTGACTGTAAGGAGATTGTACGCTCTCCCCCATTTTCGTTCTGGTGCTCTGCTTTCCTCCCGCATTCCAAAGGCGTTTTGCAAAAGCCAACTCATTGAGTATCTTTGAAGTGGAGGCTGATTGGCTCTTGATTAGTCAAAGGTTATAGGGAGAAAGCAGGAGAATAGGGCTGAGAGGGATAATAAAATTAACCATGATGGAATGGCAGAGCAGGTACGATGAGCTGCATTGTCTAAGTTTGCTCCTATGTCTTATGGGTTATTAAATTGTGAGCATGCTATGTTGGCACTGGAAGCATGGTGACACTGGATTGCGTCGATTATTGACACTTCTGACTTTATTTTATTTAGAGGCACACCGCAGAACAGTCCAACGAGCCTCACTGCTCAGCAACACAGCTCGTTAACACTAGCCTAATCACAGAGCAATTTACAATGACCAATTAACCTACTGAGCTGTATTCTTTGGAATGTGGAAGGAAACTAGAGCACCCGGAGGAAACCCACATGCAAAAGGGAAGGACGCAGGACCTTCTTACAGATGACACGACGCCCCTTGTGATGTGCGTGTGACAAATAAAGCTGATCCAGTCAGGTAATTAATGCAATGTAGTGCCAGTTAGCTGGTGGAAAACAATCTCGATCCAGCACCAGCAGCACAAAACTCCAATGGTTTTAGCATCGAGAAATGCCCCAAGCCACTTTTAAGGACAAAACACACTGACGTAGTGGCACGAGGTGGGTATTAGGGCAAGTGACCAGACGGTCAGTCAGCGATGTGAATTTTAAAGAGCATCTTAAAGGAGTGAGGGGTAGAAAGCTTCATGGAGGGAATCCAAAGGTATGTTGTCAATGAGGCATTGAGTATCCACTGCAGATTATGGACGGTCCCAAGCTCAGATGCTAAAGGAGGAAGGTTAGGCATGGTGGTAGCAACCCCATCCCGTAAAAACCCAGAGCCACACAAACACTGATGGAAGCTCCGGAGAACTCACCCATAGGTCAGGAGGGATCTTCGAGGGTGGACAGAGGACTCTGGTGAGCTGCTGTTGGCGGCCGACACCCCTGTACAAGTGATGGGCTTAGGTAAGCAGGTCAGGGAGTACAGGTGGGGATAGGTGAATGAGAATTAGGTCACAGGCAGCAGCGCTTCAGAGTAGGCCAGGTTTACGCAGGTTCGAAGAAGGGTACACGGTTGGGAGGGTGTTGGAAGTTACAGAGGCATGGGTGAGGGGTTCATCTACTGGGCTGAAGCAAAGGGAGAGATGGTAGATGAAAACTGAGAATCACCTCTCTATCCAGGTATTCGCTCAGCTTCTCCGTCTCATTCAACAAGGCCACATTACACTTCCCCCTGAGAAACAAAACGGCACAATTAGACTGATCCAGGTCCGCAGTCAGCTTTGTTAAAGTCCACGGGAATATACACGCGAGATTCTGCAGACGCGGGAAATCCAGGGTAACAGCCACAAAATACTGGATGAACTTATGATCTCAGCAGGTCAGGCAGCATCTATGGAGGGGAATACCGAGTCGACTTTCATCAGGACTGGAGAGGAGCAAAAGCCAGATGGGGGAGTACAAGCTGTCGGGTGATAGGTGAGGGGGAAGGTGGGATGAAAGAAGAAGCTGGGAGTTGATAGATGAGAGAGACAAAGGGCTGAAGATGGAATCTGATAGGAAAGGAGGGTGGACAATGGGAGAAAGGGAAGGAGAGGAAGCAGAGGGAGGAGATGGACAGATGAAGAGGGAGAGTGACACCAGAATGGGAAATGAAAAAAAAGAGCATAGGTGGAGAACATCATTCACCAATCACCTCCCAGCTTCTTACTTCGACACCCTCCCCCACTCTCCCATCTTCCCCCTCACCTATCCCCCGCCAGCTTGTCTTCCTTCCCCTTCTGTCCCCTTCCTTGCCAGTCCTAATGAAGTGTCTTAGCCCGAACGGCTGACTGTTTAGTCCCCTCTGTAGTCGCTGCCTACCTTGCTGAGCTCCCCCAGCGTTTTGCGTGTTGCCATGGGAACACACCACCAACCTGGGCATTCATTTCCAGCGGACATTTAATATCATTGGCAACAGAATGGATTCCGTGTTGCCTAGACTAGGCTTTTGAAAGATGAAGGCTTGTCGGTTCTGGTAGGCACTAAATCGAGATCCTGGCTTCACGTTCCTCAGCGCCAATGTGTTTCTAACTTACACAGTCCTGGATTTTTAAATCCCTGAAGCTTTGCACTGCCCTCTCTGTGTAACCTCATCCAGACCTTGTGATCCGACGCATTCCTCCAGTTCTGATCTCTGGGTCATCCCCAATTTCCATTGGTCTAGCACTGGCAACCACATCTTCAGCTGCTGGATCATGCTCCCTATATTCCTTTGAGGCTCCTCAAAACCCATGACTTCAGTCACCTCCAATACTTCCATTTTTTAAATTTAGAAATGCCCTTCCAGTCCAAGGATCCTGCATCGCCCAACAACATTGTGACAAATTAAGCTACCAACCCGTGCATCTCTAGAAGGTGGGAGGAAACCCGGGCATCACAGGGAGAATGTACGGACTCCATACAGACAGCGGAGGAATCGAAGCCAGGTAGCTGGCACTGTAATAGCGTTATCCTACCCTTTCACCCCAAATATCTCCCACACAGTCAAAAATTGGCCTCCCAGTAATTAGAGTTTGGTTCATAACTCTGAGACTAATGCTATGAAACCAAAAGGAATGATAGCCCAGCAGTTAGCGTGACACTATTACAGCTCAGGGCATCAGATTTCAGAGTTCGACTCTGGTGTCATCTGTAAGGAGTCTGTACGCCCTTCCTATGACTGCCTGCATTTTCTCTTACACTGGCTAGTAAGTTAATTGTAAATTGTCCTGTGATTAGCTTGGGGTTAAATAGGTGGGTTGCTGGGCGGAGCAGCTTGTTGAGTGACAGGGCTATATCTCTAAATAAAAGGAGGCTGGTCAGCTTTTTATCTTAAACAAGGACAGGAAAGGACAAGTAAAACTATGAGCTTGATGCTCACCTCAAACTACACTTGAAGGCAGACTGTTTGGGGTACCTAAAGCATCTTACTGAACCAGAGTCAAAAGCTTATGGAAGACAATATGACATCAACTACCAGCCAAGAGTCTTATAATGTAAGATACATGTAAGAAATTTTATACCAGGAGCCTTGTGTAATTGGTGGCGAAATGCTGTGGTGAACTGCAAATCAGCAATTGCCAGTGGCTGTTGGTGGAGTTGGATCTACTGAGAGACCTGCTACTTGGGGACTAGGATCTGCTTGGAGGTCAGTTATTGGTCTCCAGATCCCAGTGGCACTCAGCAAGAATTGTCCCTGCTACTTAATACTTCACTCTTACTTTGGAGGAGTTTTGAGAGAAAAGATCTGTAAGTTGTTTAGTACGTTTCTTTTTAAGGATTATATGGGTCAGCACAACATGGAGGGCTGAAGGGCCTGTACTGTGCTGTGATGTTCTGTGGTAGCAAGATACATGCATGAGGTAGTAATGTGGTGGATGCGCAATGTCAGTAAACACTAGGGTGTGCTACAGCACTGGGCTGGCCTTTGGCTAAACACTAAATTACATGAGGCAATGAAATTACCCCCTTATGTACACAAATTCAAAGCATCACCAAGAAAGAATTAGCATTTGGTACATTACTCTAAGTCTGGAGGACACTTAGTGGTGAGTATCCGAGTGTAATGGAGAGCGTATTAACTGCCTGCATCACGGCCTGGTATGGAAACACTAACGCTTTTGAATGGAAAACCCTCCAAAAAGTAGTAAATTCGGCCCAGTCCATCACGGGTAAAGCGCCCTCCCAACCACAGCGCACATCTACATGAAAGGCTGTCGTAGGAAAGCAGCGTCCATCATCAGGGACTCCCACCTCTCTTCTCGCTGCTCCCATCAGGTTTACGGTACAGGAGCCTCAGGACTCACACCACCAGGTTCAGAAACAGTTACTACCCCTCAACCATCAGGCTCATGAGCAAAAGGGGATAACTACACTCACTTGCCCATCCATTGAGATGTTCCCACAACCAATGATCTCACTTTAAAGACTCTATCTCATTATCTCATGTTCTTGTTATTTATTGCTATTTATTTATATTTGCATTCGCACAGTTTGTTGTCTTCCGCACGCTGGTTGATCTTTCACTGTTATAGTTACTATTCTATAGATTTGCTGAGTATGCCCACAAGAAATTTAATCTCAGGGTCGTATGTGGTGACACATATGTACTCTGATAATAAACTTTACTTTGAACATCAAAGTTAATGCTATGAAATTAAAGCAAATCTTGATGTGACTGTATTTTAATAGGATAGCTTGTTATGACACATAACAAGACCTTGATTGGACCTCAGCTGAAAAGTGTGATCAGTTTTAGTTTTTCTTTTGAAAGATTAATTTCCACCTCATTGCCAGATTGGCTTGGTGACATAGCAATCAGTATCATCATGGAGCCAGCGTACAACATTCCCTTGGCCAACCTCTTCCAGACTGCCCACACAAATATCTTTTTTTCCCACTTCTTTTATGTCTATTTTCCACCTTAAATGTGTTTCGGGGACTGTTAAAGCCTGTGATTTACGCTTTGGAGATCATTTGAGTGAACCGGCGCTTTGCTGTCTCTGAGAAGACTCCACGAAGCGAGCGTGTACTTGGCCTCGATGTGAAGAATCTTCGAGACAGGGCACAAGACAATGTTCGACTCCATTTCACCGGTTAAAGTGTACTTCCTTAGAAGGTTGGCGTCATTCAATGTCTGTAGTGAGATGCTGAAGATGTTCTATAGGTCAGTTGTAGAGAGCGCCCTCTTCTTTGTGGTGGCGTGTTGGGGAGGAAGCATTAAGAAGAGGGACGCCTCACGTCTTAATAAGCTGGTAAGGAAGGTGGGCTCTGTCGTGGGCAAAGTACTGGAGAGTTTAACATCGGTAGCTGAGCGAAGGGCGCTGAGTAGGCTACGGTCAATTATGGAAAACTCTGAACATCCTCTACATAGCACCATCCAGAGACAGAGAAGCAGTTTCAGCGACAGGTTACTATCGATGCAATGCTCCTCAGACAGGATGAAGAGGTCAATACTCCCCAATGCCATTAGGCTTTACAATTCTACCGCCAGGACTTAAGAACTTTTTAAAAGCTATTATTAATGCTTTTTGAGATAGTGATTTAGATGCATATCATATTTTTTTACTGAGTTAAGTATTGTATGTAATTAGTTTTGCTACAACAAGTGTATGGGACATTGGAAAAAAGTTGAATTTCCCCATGGGGATGAATAAAGTATCTATCTATCTATCTTAATCGCAGATTAAAGCGTCGAGGAAGATTGAGACATCGAGGCGAACGTGGAAGGCGACTGAGAGTTCAACGCCGATTGCCTTTCCTTCTGATTGCTGCCGGAGGAATCAGTGAGCAGCCTATTGCTGTGTGGCTCACTGTGGCAGGCGGGTAGGCCTCTCTGCCTCGTGTGGTGTCCCTCTTTTCTTTGGACGAATGTCGGTGATATCTTGATTCTGTGTTTATAGACTGGGAGCGGGGGTGGAGGGGAGTTGGGGGTTTTGGGTGTTGATGATTGGGATGTCGTTCTATTTTGTTGTGCAAAGGGGGTTGTTTTTTGGGGGTCGATGTTCTTGTTCCGTTTTGTGCAGGGATGGGAGCGGGGGTGGAGGGGAGTTGGGGTTTTGGGTGTTGATGATTGGGATGTCGTTCTATTTTGTTGTGGGTGGGGTGGGTTTCTTGCTTCTCGCTGAACAACTTCCATGCTCTTTCTTTACTATCTGGAGAAGACAAATTTCAGAGTTGTATATGGACACATGCTTTGATAATGAATGAACCTTTGAAACTTTGTTTTATGGGCCAGTGATCAGGGGTTCAATTCCCGTCACTGTTTGTATGTTCTCACCCATTCCTTCCCACATTCCAAATGTCAGAATCAGGTTTAATATCAGTTATCTTTGTCCTGGGTGATGGGGGCCCTTAATGATGCGACGCCACCTTTTCTGAGGCACCGCTCCCTGAAGATGTCCTGGATACTATGGAGGATAGTGCCTACGATGGGGCTGACTCTCTGCAGCTTACTTCGATCCTGTGCGTAGCCCACCCCATACTAGACGGTGATGCAGCCGGATAGAATTCTCTCCAAAATTGTTACGGAAACAGCAATTATGTATGGGTTAGGAAATTGTGGGTATACTAGGCTGACGCTGGAGGCGTGGTGACACTTGCAGGCTGCCCCAGCACATAATCAGTGTTGCTCGTTGGCATGAATGACACATTTCACTGTATATTTCCAGTTTCACGTGGCAAATAGAGCTATTACTGTAAATAAAGCTCCTCCAAGAGGACCACAACCTTGTCGTAGGGTTTGGCCCTTGCCTGCCTCAATGACCCAGAGAGCTGAGTTGGTTGGAGTCAGGGCTTTACGCTTTGGCTCTTGGTAGGGTCACTCATGCCAAGCAGGTCAAAGGGTAGAGGCCAGAATATGAGTGGTATACCAGTCCTCTAGGTTTGGGGGGTTCAGCTTAGGGCTAGCAACTCTGACTGGTAGAACAAAATTGTTCTGGAAACAGCAATGAAGAATTCTTCTACACCATATTGCCACGGTATTCCTGAGTCTCCACCTGGGACATACATGACTGACAGTGGTGAAAACTAAGCTACTGATATGATGAAAGAAGCCAAGAATAGCGCCAGAGATGGAGGACCTTCATCACTGCCCAAAATGCCAGTGGGCGGTAAGTAAATAAAGCCCTACTCAAACTAGCTGGTCCCTGTAGAAAAGTATAGACACAAGAGGCACTGCAGATGCTAGAAATCTACAGCAATACACACAATGTGCTGGAGGAGCTCAGCAGGTCAGGCAGCATCTATGGATGGGACAAACAGTCCACGTTTCGGGCCGAGACCTTAGAAAAGTAAGTCTAAGCTTCATAAAATAATAAGACTACATATTTTTATATATTAATAGCAAGGCGTGGTAATAGTTATTGCACACAAGTTCGCAGTCACCATACTCTTAGATGGCTATGATTTTAAGTCGGGTTCTCAGCTTCTCCCAGGAGATATCAGGTGGAAACCCTGCAAGACCATTATACGAGGGGTGATTGATAACTTTGTGGCCTAAGGCAGAAGGAGTCAATTTTAGAAAACCTAGCACTGTGGCAACCCACATTCTGCACAGGCGAACCGGCTCACAAATAGCCAGCGCGCGGGGGGAGACTTTGGTAATGCACCTCTGACATCATTTCCACCCGGAGAGGGCGGGCGCTAGGGATTAAATGCCAGCGCCGTGAAGTTTGAATAAACTAGTCTCGAAACGACTTACCGACTGCGTGTCATTGTCTCCAGCTCTGTATGTAGTACATCGCTACATTGATGGTCCAAACGGGATTTGGACCAAAGATGACCAACTCTTCACCTGTCCATGCAGTTTTGCTAAAACTGCCAACTTTCTGGATGCTGCGACCACGCGTGTGGTTTAGCCAAGCAGAAGCCCAGTTCCAGATTCAGCAAATATCTTCTGATTCCACGCGTTACTATCACGTGGTGAGCGCCTTTGACCAGGAGACGGCCACCCAGGTTGTGGATTTCATACAGTCGCCCCCGGAAGAAGGCAAATATGAAGCATTCAAAGCGCTGCTCATTGGGACCTTTGGCCTCTCGTGGCGTGAGCTGGGTGCCCGCCTGCTTCACCTGGACGGTTTGGGAGGCAGACTGCCGTCAGCATTGATGAACAAGATGCTGGCCCTGGCTGATGGACACAAGCCCTGCCTTATGTTCGAGCAAGCGTTCCTGGAGCAACTGCCCAAGGACATACATCTGCTGCTGGCCGATGCAGATTTCAGCGACCCCCGGAAGGTGGTGGCCCGGGCAGACGTGCTGTGGAAAGCCAAGAGGGAGAGCGTGGCGTCCGTCGGTCAGATTACCAGGCCACGCGCCCAACAGCAGACCAGACCAGGCCCGGCAGGGGTGCGCACACAACACAGAGGCAGGAGTGAGGAGGCCAGTGAACAGTGGTGTTTCTACCACCAACGGTGGGGCACAGAAACCCGCCGTTGTCGCCCGCCCTGCAAGGGCCAGGGCCAGCTGCTGCTAATGACTGTGGCGGCTGGCCACCAGGACAGCCTCTTGTCTGGGACAAACAGTTGGGATGCCGCTTCTTGGTTGACACCGGAGCGGAGATCAGCGTCACCCGCAACAGGAAGCCAGGACCCACCCTGAGGGCCGCAAACGGCAGCACAATACAGACCTATGGCACCCGCACAGTGCAGCTGCAGTTTGGCGCCACCCGGTTCACGTGGGACTTCACACTGGCCGCCGTGGCCCAACCATTCCTGGGGGCGGACTTCTTGCGAGCTCTCAGCCTGCTGGTTGACTTGCAAGGGAAAAGACTGGTACATGCCGAGACTTTCCAGACGTTCTCCCTGGGTGAAGCCAAGTTGCCGGCCCCACACCTGGACTCCATCACGCTGTCAGACAACGAATTCACCAGAATCCTGGCGAACTTTCCATCGATTCTGGCACCGCAGTTCACGGCAGCCATGCCCAGATACGGGGTTCAGCACCACATCCCGACCAAGGGACCACCCCTCCACGCCCGCGCACAAAGGCTCCCCCCGGAAAAGCTCCGCCTGGCGAAGGAGGAGTTCAAGAGAATAGAGGAATTGGGGATCGTACGGAGGTCCGACAGCCCATGGGCCTCCCTCCTGCACATGGTGCCCAAAGCAGCCGGGGGTTGGAGACCATGTGGCGACTACCGCAGACTGAACGAGGCTACAACTCCAGATCGCTACCCTGTGCCGCACATACAGGACTTCGCAGCAAACCTGCACAGGGCAAGAATATTTTCCAAAGTAGACCTCCTCCGGGGATACCATCAAATCCCGGTGCACCCTGAAGACATCCCCAAAACAGCACTCATCACCCCGTTCAGCCTGTTCGAGTTCCTCCGAATGCCGCTCGGCCTGAAGAATGCCGCACAGACGTTCCAGCGGCTCATGGACGTGGTGGGACACGACCTGGACTTTGCGTTCATGTATTTGGACGACATCCTTATAGCCAGCAGTAGTCGTCAGGAGCATCTGTCCCACCTCCGCCAGCTCTACTCCCGCCTGAGTGATTTCGGCCTCACGATCAACCCAGCCAAATGCCAGTTCGGTCTCGATACCATCAACTTCCTGGGCCACAGGATTACCAAAGACGGGGCAACACCTCTGCCCGCCAAGGTAAACGCGATCCGCCACTTTGACCGGCCCAACACGATCAAAGGCCTACAGGAGTTTGTTGCTATGGTGAACTTCTACCACCATTTCCTCCCCTCAGCAGCCGTATCATGCGCCCTTTGTACACCCTGATGTCGGGTAAAGGCAAGGACATTACTTGGGACGAGGAGGCCGCGGCCGCTTTTGTTAAAGCCAAGGAAGCCTTGGCAGATGCCGCAATGCTGGTGCACCCCAGAACGGACGTTCCGACCGCCCTCACGGTGAACGCATCTGACACAACAGTAGGTGGGGTGCTGGAGCAGCTCATCGAGGGGTGCTGGCAACCCCTGGCATTCTTCAACATGCACCTACGACCACCTGAACTCAAGTACAGTGCTTTCAACCGGGAGCTGTTGGCACTGTATCTGGCAATCCGTCATTTCAGGTACTTCTTAGAAGGCAGGCCGTTCACCGCGTTCACGGACCACAAACCGTTGACCTTCGCGTTCACGGACCACAAACCGTTGACCTTCGCGTTCACGAAGGTGTCCGATCCCTGGTTGGCTCACCAGCAGCGTCATCTGTCCTACATCTCCGAGTACACGACGGACATCCAGCACGTCTCGGGAAAGGACAATGTCGTGGTGGACGCACTCTCCAGACCAGCTGTCCAGGCCCTGTCCCTGGGGGTGGACTATGCAGCACTGGTGGAGGCGCAGCAGGCAGACGACGAGATGTCCAGCTACAGGACCACAGTCTCGGGTTTGCAGCTGCAGGACTTTCTCGTAGGCCCAGGTGAGAGGTCCCTCCTGTGCGACGTGGCTACCGGCCAACCTTGCCTCATCGTCCTGGCAGACTAGAGGCGGCGAGTTTTCGACTCCATACACTGCTTGGCGCACCCATCTATCAGGACAACCGTCCGGCTGGTCTCCAGCAAGTTCACTTGGCACAGACTTCGCAAGCAGGTCAATGAATGGGCCTGAACATGCGCGCAGTGCCAAACAGCCAAGGTGCAGCGGCACACTAAAGCCCCGCCGCAGCAGTTCAAACCCACCCACCGGAGGTTCGACCACATTCATGTGGATATCGTGGGCCCCCTACCAGTGTCCTGAGGAGCATGGTACCTCCTAACTATGGCAGACTGGTTCACGAGGTGGGCAGAGGCAGTCCCGCTCACCGACACATCTGCCGATTCCTGCGCCTGAGCACTGATTGCAACCTGGGTAGCATGCTTCGGGGTACTGGCCCACATTACCTCCGACAGAAGCGCCCAGTTCACCTCCAGCCTGTGGTCAGCTATGGACAGCCTTTTGGGGACACAGCTGCACCACACAACTGCCTACCACCCACAGTCGAATGGACTAGTGGAACGCTTCCACCGTCACTTGAAGTTGGCTCTCATGGCCCGCCTGAGAGGACCTAACTGGGTGGACGAGCTTCCCTGGGTCCTCCTTGGAATTCGCACAGCGCCCAAAGAGGATCTGCACACCTCGTTGGCCGAGTTGGTGTACGGCGCACCCCTGGCCGTCCCAGGAGAGTTCATACCAGCCCCAAGGGGGCAAGAGGAAGAACCCGCAGAAGTCCTGGACAGACTATGCGAAAGGCTCGGCAACCTGGCCCCCGTGCTGACTTCACAGCACGGACGGACCCCGACCCATGTACCCAAAGACCTGCAAGACTGTAAGTTTGTGTTTGTACGAAGGGGCGGACACCGGGCACCGCTACAGTGGCCGTACGAGGGGCCGTTCAAGGTGATCAACAACAATGGGTCCACGTACGTTCTGGACATTGGGGGGAGAGAGGAGGTTTTCACGGTGGACCGACTCAAACCAGCCCATGTGGACTTGGCGCAGCCGGTCGAGGTTCAGGCACTGCGGCTCAGAGGCAGACCTCCCAAACAGAGGCTGATCCAGACTGTGGACATTGGGCGGTGTATCGCAGGTTCTGGGGGGGGGGGGGGGGTGTTATGTGGCGACCCACCTTCTGCGCAGGCGAACTGGCTCACAAATAGCCAGCGCGCGGGGGGAGACTTTGGTAATGCACCTGATGTCATTTCCGCCCGGAGAGGGCTGGCGCTAGGGATTAAATGTCAGCGCCACGAAGTTTGAATAAACTAGACTCGAAACGACTTACCAATTGCGTGTCGTTGTCTCTAGCTCTGTATGTAGTAGATCGCAACAGCACATTTATTTTTCAACATAGTCCCCTCCTACATTTACACACTTAGTCCAGTGGTCAGGGAGCATACGGATCTTGGACCTCCAGAAAGTGTCCACAGCAGGGGTGATTGATAAGTTCATGGCCTAAGGTAGAAGGAGATGAGTTATACAGCTCTCATTACATGCGCATGCAGTTCTACTCATCAGTTACTAACTCATCGGGGTGATTGATAAGTTCGTGGCCTAAGGTAGACGGCGATGTTATTAATTTCCAACTTTCTGCATAATCACTCAAAGAGTTAAACTGCATGTGCATGTAATGAGAGCTGTATAACTCATTTCCTTCTACCTTAGGCCATGAACTTATCAATCACCCCTGCCGTGGACACTTTCTGGAAGTCAAAGATCCGTATGCTCCCTGACCGCTGGACTAAGTGTGTACATGTAGGAGGGGACTATGTTGAAAAATAAATGTGCTATGTTTTCTAAAATTGGCTCCTTCTACCTTAGGCCACAAACTTATCAATCACCCCTGGTATGTAGGAGCACAAACAGGCCATTCAGCCCATCAAAACTGTTCCAGCATGGCTCCATTCCTCCACCTTCTTCACATAACCTTTGCCACACTGACGAATCTAGAATCTATCAGCCTCAGCTTTAAATATACCGAATGACTTGCCCTCCACAGGCATCCGTGGCAATGAATTCCACAGATCTGCCACTTTCTGGCTGATTAAAATTCCTCATCTCCGCTCTAAATGGGTGTCCTTCTACTGAGGCTGTGCCCTCTGGTCCTAGACTCTCCCACTGTAGGAAACATGCTTCCCACATCCACTCTGTCTAGACTTGCAATATTCAATAAGTTTTACTGAGCTCCCCCCACCCCCTGCTCATTGTTATTGTTACGTACCTGTGGGTATCTTGTGCCTGTCACATGACCATGATGTAATTGAGGCTCTGCTGGGCATGATGTAATGGACTTGTGATGGTGGAGTGATGTAATTTTCCCGCCAGTAAGAGGTCATGTGATAGGTTTTTTCAATGGGGTATAAAAGGAGAACTCCTCCCTGTGACGCAGGTCAGTTCCTGGTTTAATTCGTCAGTGACTCCGTTCCACTGCGTATTTGATGTTATGACGCAGTTTCGTTTTAAAAGCGGAGTTTTAATTTCTGCTGTAAGAATCGTTGTGCCGGCAGTTCTGAAAATCGCTGTCAGTTAAAGTCCAGTTGGAGAGTGAAGAATTTACTGAAGTATGGAAAACCCGAAGGATTGAGAAAAGTTGGTGTTTTCGACGGTGAAACAGGTTCAACCTTATTTAATCTTCGTTCGGAAGGAATTAGTAACCTGCAATCCGAGATAGTCCCCGCTAAAGAGCAGAAAGGACTGGAGCAAGGTTCGCCAAGGAAAGGTCAGTGCCTTTGAGCCGTTTTATTCCCTTCATCGTAATTCCTTCAGACAAGGCATACTTCGGCTGGGACCGGCAGTAACGTCGTGATGCCGGTGAGGAATTCGTTACTCCCAGGAAAACCTCTCCTAAGTGACTGTGTAAATCATTTGGACTTTTGCATTACTACTTCCAAGAACAGTTCGAGCTGCCATATAGCAGCCAACTTTCCAGTTAAGTTAGTCGTTTGTTTACTTTTGGTTTTTTTTAAGCAGTGTTTAATAAATGTTTTATTTTGTTATAAAAAAACCTGTCTATATTCTACATTGATTGTTGCTGAATCATAACATTATAAACCCTAGCAAGTACAAGTCCAGAACCACCAACTCTCCTCATACGTTAAACCTTACTTTTCCTGGATCATTTTCACAGACCCTTTCTGGACCTTCTCTCGTGTCAGCACATCTTTTCTTAGGTATGGGGCCCAATGCTGCTTACAATACTCAAAGTGCGGTCTGACCAATGCCTTATAAAGTCTCGTGACTTTCAGAAGGGGTATGGGAGAAAGAGGTGGAGGTGGAATAAACAGAGATCCAACACGGGGTGGAGGGCCAAGTGGCCTCAGAAAGAATATACCACCCCCCACTGACAGGACTTATTGCTCCAATGTTGATAATAAAGCAGTTTATTAATTGGGGATTCCCGGCCCACTGGAAGAGGTCATTATGTTCTTTAAAGAATCTGTTCCCCTTGAACGTGGGCTACCACACAGGAATGACAGGTCAAGTGAGAAGGAAAACAGGTAGGCTTCCTGCCCTGCCCTGTGTACGAATATGAGAGCACAGGCTTTGGGGAATAAGTCATGATTGCAAACAAAAGAAGTTCAAACCGCGCTCTCTAAAGTTTTTACGTTATTCCACTCTTCACAGATCCGATCCCCTGACAAACTATAATTTCTGTGCCCCTCCGGCGGATGATGCCAGTTGGCGAGAGTTACCCAGTTACCTGATGTGTGTGGCTGGCAGCGATTCGAACTGACGAGAGAGGAAGAGCTCTCGGTGTTTGAGCTGATGCCGCTCCTGATCCACCAATGTGGGCTGCTTCGAGTCCTCTTCAAACTCTCCTATAGGAAGACACTCAAATTACACAGAATGTCCAGCAGAGAAAGACCACCCGGCCCCTCTGGCTCTGTTCCAGTGTTATACTCCACACCGGCCTCCTCCCACACCCTCATCATCAGTCTTCTATTCCTCTCCATGTCGTGGCGCATTGCCATTTCTTTAGCATTTGTCTGGTTTTTTTTTAAACCAGACTGAGTTGCTAGCATGACACTCAACCCAGCACAGATGGAAAGTGTGCAAGAAGCCTACCAGATTCGAGCCCAGGACCACTCACCTCAAAGTCCAGTGCCATTACACCACCAGCTGGCATTTTATTCCTCTCTCTCTCTCACCTTCTCTCAAACACACCTCTGATGAGTGGGGGAGCGGGTCCACATTCCCTCGTCCTCCACTCCCCACTCTCGCTCCCGTCTAACTCTGCTCTTCTCACCTGTCCATTACCTCCCCTAGTGCCTCTTCTCTTTCTGTTTCTCCCATGGTCCACTCTCCCTTCCTTACAAGAGTCCTCCTCCTTGTCATTTAACTTTTCCACCTATTACAGTCTAGCTTTTTACTTCCTCACCCACCTGGCTTAACCCATCAGCTAGCTTGTCCACTCTCCCCTCATGCCCCCCCCCCCCCACCTTATTCTGGTTTCTTCAACTTCCCTTCCAGTCCAGATGAAGGGTCTCAACCCGCAATGTTGACCGTTCATTCCCCTCCATAGATACTATCTGACCTGCTGAGTTCCTCCTGCACATTCACGTTACTTCCTAGGGAAAGCTGCTTCCTCTGAATACTCATGGATTTGTGAAAAACCCCCTTACGTAGCGGCCTATAGTCCTGGACTTCCCCATATGAGGAAATACTTCCCTTTGCTCTACCCTCGAGAATACCTTAATTTTAAATCCCTTTATCAAGTCTCTCCCTTGTGAGCGCCCCATTCAAGAGGGGAATTCACCAATCCAAACAGTTTGGTGTATTCTTGTAATCAAAATGAAACAAGTAATTTCTCCCATGCCTCAAAACCACAAGGACATGAACCTAGTTGAGCAACTGATACAAATTCTATTGAAACAGGCACCATGTTTCTATTTTAAATCATGAATTCACTGAAAAATGCTTCACCAGGAGGCTTTAATTTATTTATTTAGAGATACAGCCCTTGCAGCCCATTGGTTTAATCCTAATCATGGACAATGTACAATCGATATATCTTTGGACTGAGGGTGGAAATCCATGCACTCAGAGGGCATCAGAACAGAACTCTGAACCTCGATACCCCGAGGTGTAATAACACCATGCTAACCTCTATGCCAATTCTTTAACTTGAACGCTCCTCCCGAATACAAATGGAGCATTGTGAAAGCTTTGCATAGAACTGAAAGAGTATCAACATTGATAAAGCAGTAGTAACACACACAAGATGCTGGAGGAACTCAGCAGGTCAGGATGGGAAAGAACAGTCATCATTTCAGGTTGAGACCCTTCATCTGGACTGGAAAGGAAGAGGGAAGAAGCCAAAATAAGATGGGGTAGGTGGGGGAAGAAGAATAACAATTTCCAGGAATAAAAAGTAATACTTTGGACTGCACTGTGCAAGTGAAGAGTAGATTCTAGTTCCATTTTCATCACAAGTGATGTCATCTCTGGGTCTAAGGACGGCATACACTTCCTCTATTCAGGAAGTATCACTCTAGATCTCAAGTGCACAGATCTTGGCAGATGAAGTGGTACAACTGGTGCAATACAGGAGACATTAAGCATTAAAGATTAGCTTTATGTACACAACGCTGGAAGAACTCAGCAGGTCAGGCAGCATCTGTGAGAAAAGAGTAGCCAACATTTCGGGTCGAGATCCTTCATCATGAATGGGGGGGAAGAGAGGGCCGAAGCCCAGCAATAGAGATAGGGGAGGGGGTAGGGCCTAGAGGCGTCTGGTGGAAAACCAATCAGAGGAAAGATAAAGGGGGTAGGGGATAAGCATGAAAGAACTGTAGAGATAAAGAAGCAGAAAGTTGAAAGGGGAGAGAGGCAGAGTGGGACCTTGGATAGGGGAAGGGGGAGGGGGAGGGAATTACCGGAAATTGGAGAATTCAATGTTCATACCACCAGGCTGGAGGTTACCCAGACGGTAGATGAGGTGTTGCTCCTCCAACCTGAGTTTGGCCTCATCATGGCAGTAGAGGAGGCCATGTATGGACTTATCGAGATGGGAATGAGAGGCAGAGTTGAAGTAGGTGGCAACCGGGAGGTCCTGTCTATTGTGACGGACGGAGCGGAGGTGCTTGACGAAGCGGTCCCCCAATCTGCGTCGGGTCTCGCCGATGTAGAGGAGGCCGCACCGGATGCAATAGACGACTCCAGCAGACTCGCAGGTGAAGTGTTGCCTCACCTGGAAGGACTGTCTGGGGCCCGGAATGGTGGTGTGGGGACAGGTGTAGCATTTGTGCTTGCAGGGATAAGTGCCAGGTGGGAGTTCTGTGGGGAGGGACGTGTGGACCAGGTAGTCGTGGAGGGAACGATCCCTGCGAAAAGCTGAGAGGGGTAGGGAGGGAAAGATGTGCTTGGTGGTGGGGTCCTGTTGAAGGTGGCAGAAGTTGCGGAGGATATTGTGTTGGATCCGGAGGCTGGTGGGGTGGTAGGTGAGGACAAGGGGAACCCTGTCCCTGTTGTGGTGACGGGAGGATGGGTTAAGGGCTGAAGTGCGGGAGGTGGAGGAGATGCGGGTGAGGGCATCTTTGATGACGCCAGAAGGGAAACCACGATCCTGAAAGAAAGAGGACATTTGAGAAGTCCTGGAACGGAAAGCCTCATCCTGGGAGCAGATGCGGCGGAGACAGAGGAACTGGGAATAGGGAATGGCATTTTTGCATTGGGCAGGGTGGGAAGAGGTATAGTCAAGATAGTTATGGGAGTCAGTGAGTTTGTAGAAGATGTCAGTGGATAGTCTGTCTCCAGAGATGAAGACCGAGAGATCAAGAAAGGGAAGAGCAGTGTCCGAGATGGACCAAGTGAATTTAAGGGCTGGGTGAAAGTTAGAAGCAAAGTTGATGAAATTAACGAGCACAGCATGGGTGCAGGAAGCAGCACCAATGTAGTTGTCAATGTAGCGGAGGAAAAGTTGGGGGGTGGTGCCAGTATAAATTTGGAGCATAGACTGTTCCACATAACCCACAAAGAGGCAGGCATAGCTGGGGCCCATGCAAGTGCCCACGGCTACGCCCTTGATCTGGAGAAAGTGGGAAGAACCAAAGGAGAAGTTATTGAGAGTTAGAACAAGCTCCGCCAACCGGAGAAGTGTGGTGGTGCCGGGGAACTGGTGGGGTCTGTTATCCAAAAAGTAGCGGAGGGCTTTGAGGCCTTCTTGATGGGGGATGGAGGTGTATAAGGATTGAACATCCATGGTAAAAATGAAGCGGTCAGGGCCGGGGAATTGGAAGTTATTGAAGAGGTGAAGGGCATGGGATGTATCCTGGATGTAGGTGGGGAGAGACTGAACTATGGGGGATAAAATGGAGTCCAGGTAGGCAGACACAAGTTCGGTGGGGCAGGAGAAGGCTGAAACTATGGGTCTGCCGGGACAGTCAGGCTTGTGGATCTTGGGGAGGAGGTAAAACCGAGCTGTGCGGGGTGTGGGAATTATGAGTTTTTTGGCTGAGGGAGGAAGGTGTCCGGAGTTGATGAGGGTGGAGATGGTGCGGGAGACAGTGGATTGATGTTTTTTGGTGGGGTCCTGTGGCAGGGGTAAGTACAAGATTAGCTTTATTTGTCACATATACATCAAAATGTACAGTGAAATACGTCACTTGTGTGAACGACTAACAGAGTCTGGCAATTGCTGGGGTCAGCCCATAAGTGTCACCGTGCTTCAAGCATTAACAAAGCGACTAGAGAGCAGGCCATTCTAGACTGGGTATTGAGCAATGAGGAAGGGTTAGTTAGCAATCTTGTCGTGCGAGGCCCCTTGGGTAAGAGTGACCATAATATGGTGGAATTCTTCATTAAGATGGAGAGTGACATAGTTAATTCAGAAACAAAGGTTCTGAACTTAAAGAAGGGTAACTTTGAAGGTATGAGATGTGAATTAGCTAAGTTAGACTGGCAAATGATACTTAAAGGGTTGACGGTGGATATGCAATGGCAAGCATTTAAAGATCGCATGGATGAACTACAACAATTGTTCATCCCAGTTTGGCAAAAGAATAAACCAGGGAAGTGCACCCGTGGCTGACAAGGGAAATTAGGGATAGTATCAAGTCCAAAGAAGAAACATGTAAATTAGCAAAAAAAAAATGCGGCACACCTGAGGACTGGGAGAAACTCAGAGACCAGCAGAGGAGGACAAAGGGCTTAATTAGGAAAGGGAAAAAAGATTATGAGAGAAAGCTGGCAGGGAACATAAAAACTGACTGTAAAAGCTTTTATAGATACGTGAAAAGAAAAAGATTGGTCAAGACAAATGTAGGTCCCTTGCAGTCAGAAACAGGTGAATTGATCATAGGGAACAAAGACATGGCAGACCAATTGAATAACTACTTTGGTTCTGTCTTCACTAAGGAGGACATAAATAATCTTCCGGAAATAGTAAGGGACCGAAGGTCTAGTGAGATGGAGGAACTGAGGGAAATACATGTTAGTAGGGAAGTGGTGTTAGGTAAATTGAAGGGATTAAAGGCAGATAAATCCCCAGGGCCAGATGGTCTGCATCCCAGAGTGCTTAAGGAAGTAGCCCAAGAAATAGTGGATGCATTAGTGATAATTTTTCAAAACTCCTTAGATTCTGGATTAGTTCTTGAGGATTGGAGGGTGGCTAATGTAAACCCACTTTTTTAAAAAGGAGGGAGAGAGAAACCGGAGAATTATAGACCAGTTAGTCTGACATCGGTGGTAGGGAAAAAGCTAGAGTCGGTTATCAAAGATGTGATAACAGCACATTTGGAAAGAGGTGAAATCATCGGACAAAGTCAGCATGGATTTGTGAAGGGAAAATCATGTCTGACGAATCTTACAGAATTTTTTGAAGATGTAACTAGTAGAGTGGATAGGGGAGAGCCAGTGGATGTGGTATATTTAGATTTTCAAAAGGCTTTTGACAAGGTCCCACACAGGAGATTAGTGTGCAAACTTAAAGCACACAGTATTGGGGGTATGGTATTGATGTGGATAGAGAATTGGTTGGCAGACAGGAAGCAAAGAGTGGGAGTAAACGGGACCTTTTCAGAATGGCAGGCAGTGACTAGTGGGGTACTGCAAGGCTCAGTGCTGGGACCCCAGTTGTTTACAATATATATTAATGATTTAAACGAGGGAATTAAATGCAGCATCTCCAAGTTTGTGGATGATACGAAATTGGGCGGCGGTGTTAGCTGTGAGGAGGATGCAAAGAGGATGCAGGGTGACTTGGATAGGTTGAGTGGGCAAATTCATGGCAGATGCAATTTAATGTGGATAAATGTGAGGTTATCCACTTTGGTTGTAAGAACAGGAAAACAGATTATTATCTTAACGGTGGCCGATTAGGAAAAGGGGAGATGCAACAAGACCTGGGTGTCATTGTACACCAGTCATTGAAGGTGGGCATGCAGGTACAGCAGGCGGTGAAAAAGGCAAATGGTATGTTGGCATTCATAGCAAAAGAATTTGAATACAGGAGCAAGGAGGTTCTACTGCAGTTGTACAAGGCCTTGGTGAGACCGCACCTAGAATATTGTGTGCAGTTTTGGTCCCCTAATCTGAGGAAGGACATTCTTGCCATAGAGGGAGTACAGAGAAGGTTCACTAGATTGATTCCTGGGATGGCAGGATTTTCATATGAAGAAAGACTGGATCGACTAGGCTTATACTCACTGGAATTTAGAAGATTGAGGGGGGATCTTATTGAAACGTATAAAATTCTAAAGGGATTAGACACGCTAGATGCAGGAAGATTGTTTCCGATGTTGGGGAAGCCCAGAACGAGGGGTCACAGTTTAAGGATAAAGGGGAAGCCTTTTAGGACCGAGATGAGGAAAAACCTCTTCACACAGAGAGTGGTGAATCTGTGGAATTCTCTGCCACAGGAAACAGTTGAGGCCAGTTCATTGGCTATATTTAAGAGGAAGTTAGATATGGCCCTTGTGGCTAAAGGGATCGGGGGTATGGAGAGAAAACAGGTACAGGGTTCTGAGTTGGATGATCAGCCATGATCATACCGAATGGTGGTGCAGGCTCGAAGGGCCGAATGGCCTACTCCTGCACCTATTTTCTATGTTTCTATACCCACAACTTAATAACCCCAACAGTATGTCTTTCAGACTGGAGCTCCAGGTGTCCCATGCAGTCACAGGGAGAACATACAAACTCCTTACGGTCAGCAGCAGGAATGATGGTTGCTGGTGCTGGAAAGCGACTGTGCTAACCACTACACAGCTGTGCTGGCCGAAAGTTCATCCAGAAGGTCCGATTACCGCTCTCAGAAGAGCAAGAGAGTTCATTCTGTTTTCTTGGGGCTCAGCTGACATGACTAAACATTATCACCTGGAGTCTGTGGAAGCTGACTTTGCACGCCCCTCAGTATCTACATTGACAGTAACGTCGGGGGGGGGGGGGGGGGGAGTGGTTTAGAATAACCCAGTTCCGAGTGGAACAATTAATCCTCAACCCTGTAGTTGGGGAGCTGTAGTCGTGATAATGGACTTGTGCTCTCTCACTGTGCCAGTGTAGAGGACAGTACAGACTTCTTAGCAACAAGATCAAGGTTCGAGTTATTCAGATTGCCCAACAGACAGGCGGCAAGATAAAGTGACCCACAGACCCAAAGTGCAAAAAGCGCCAAAATAAATATTCTTGAAGAAAATGTAACCGAATGATGGTGGTGCAGTGAGGGGATTAAAGAAGTGGGTCGAGGGTCTCGAGGCTTTTGGTGGTGGTCGGGATGTGGGGAAGAGAGGGGAGGGTTGTGGCAGGGGCTGTGTACATCAGATGAGGTTGGAAACGGCGTTCCTACCCCCAACACGGTGAGGTCGGTCACAGGGGACTGTGCAGTGGTGAAAGGCTGAGTGGAAATCGATAGTCAGGAATTACCAAAGGTGATCAGTGCCTGTGAATGGAGGAGTTTTTTTAAAAATAAGCAATTTTACACATGATGTACATATTAGAAACGTACAAAAGGTTAACGAGTATTCCCGCATGCTAACCCCACCCCCACCCTCTAGTCTGACACAGTTCAATGGTGATGACGATGTTTATTGGGGGGGTGGCGCGAAGAGATTTTAAAAAGTCTTGACATTGGAGTAACAAAGGCCCCTGCTGACCCTGATCTGGAAACCCTGTTTTAAACTGGGCGGAACTTCTCTTTTAAAAAAATGTGTCCTTAACCCTTCGCATGCTGTCACTAGGTAGGCAGTGTCGTCAGGCGGCGCCCCTGTTGACGGGGCCAGGAAACCCCGGGGACTTGTGCCCCAATCCCTCCTGCCCCGCCCCTCACAGCAGAAAAAAGAACTGTGTGTGCTGTTAACCCTTAAACCGGAGATCAATAGGAGTTGCACACACACACACACTTCAGGCGAGCTACACGCAGGCCAACTAAAAACCCAATGCATTTCATAACCTTTAGTATCCTGTGCTGCAAGAGGTTCCCTGAATAAAAGCATCTTAAATCTTTTTTTAAAATAGTCTTTTCAGGTTAAAACAGGTCCTCTTCGCATTGCTACCATCAGGAGCCTGAAGAGAAACACTCAACATTTAAGGGACAGCTTCTTCCCCCCCCCCCCCCACCCCCCGCCATCAGATTTCTGAACGGACAATGAACCAACTTATAAACACTACCTTATCATTTTTTGCTTTCTTATACACCATGCCCATTTTATCAGATATACTTTCTAATACCCCACTTTGCTCACAAAACAGCTTGAACTCTTTGTGGCAGGGAATTTAAATGATACTCAATTGATATTAAAGGGTCAAAGGTGCGCCAAGGAAACATTCCCCACGCCATTACACCACCACCACCAGCCTGAACCACTGACACAAGGCAGGACGGATCCACGGATTCACATTGTTTACGCCAAATTCTGACCCTACCATCTGCAGTCTGCAGCAGAAAGCGAGATTTGTCAGACAGGGTGGTGTTTTTCCAGTCTTCAGCTGTCCAGTTTTGGTGAGCCTGTCCCCACTGCAGCCTCAGTTTCCTGTTCTTAGCTGACAGGAGTGGAGCACGGTTTGGTCGTCCGCTGCTGTAACCCATCCACTTCAAGGTTCGGCGTGTTGTGCGTTCAGAGATGCTCTTCTGCACACCACTGTTGTAACAGGTGGTTATTTGAGTTACTGTCGCCTTCCTGTCAGCTTGAACCAGTCTGGCCAATCTCCTCTGATCACTTTCATTAACGAGGCGTTTTCGCCCACAGAACTGCCGATCACTGGATGTTTTTTGCTTTTCGCACCACTCTCTGTAAACTCTCGAGACGGTTGTGCGTGAAAACCCGAGGAGATCAGCGGCTTCTGAGATACTCAAACCACCCCATCTGGCGCCAACAATCATTCCGCGATCAAAGTCCCTTAGATCACATTTCTTCCCCATTCTGACGTTTGGTCTGAACAACAACTGAACCTCTTGACCATGTCTGCATGCTTTTATGCAGGGAGTTGCTGCCACATGATTGGTTGATTAGATATTTGCATTAACGAGCAGGTGTACAGGTGCACAGGTGCACCTAATAAAGTGGCCACTAAGTGTATTTTTTTGTCTTGCAATGTACTGCTGCTGCAAAACAACAAATTTTCATGGCATATGTCAGCGATATTAAACCTGATTGATTCTAAACAGGGAGTGGATCCGTCAGCATATTAAAAACATATTCAGTCAGGCGTAAAAAAGATCTTTATTTTTAACCACAGTGACAAATTAACTGCTCTGGTGCCTATAGTCTGCTGTGAGTCAAGGCGGCTGTGGTCAAGAGGGACAGGAAGAGGCCGTGTACGATCGAGCTTTCTGCACACGTGAAGCGGTCAGGACTGCCCCGGGGCAAAGATCCACCTGGTTTCTTTCCCTAAAGGCAAAACCTGAAATTTCCAAATGACCCATCAGCCTCAAGTATTATTTTCTTTAAAAAGGAGGTTGTTGGAGGGGAGTGTCCTACATCCCTTTGTATGGACCAGTGCAACCTGATATCCCTGATGCACACAAAATGCCGGAGCAATTCAGCAGGTCAGGCAGCATCTACAGAATTGAATAAACAGTTGACGTTCTGGGCTGAGGCACATATTAGTTCTGTAAGGGGGGGGGGGGGGTGCCACAGCAAGAAGGTAGGGAGAGGGAAGGGGAGGGGAACGAGGACAAGTGGGTTGGGGAGGGGATTGAAGTAAGAAGCTAGGAGGAGACAGGCAGAGAAAGTAAAGGACTGGAGAAGGCGGAATCTGACAGGAGAGTGGACCATGGGAGAAAGGGAAGGAGGGGCACCGGGGGAGCTAATAGGGGGGTGAGAAGAAGAGGCAAGAGGCCAGAGTGGGGAATTAAAGAAGTGGGAAGGGGAGGGAGAGTAATAAAATTACCAGAAGTTGGAGAAATCGACGTTCATGCCATCAGGTTGGGCACTACCTAGATGGAATATGATCTCCAAACTGAGAGTGGACTCATCGTGGCCATGGACCGACCTGTCGGAATGGGAACAGGGACAGGACATGGTGGCTCGGTCCTAGCTGGAGGAGTAGAGTATGGAGGGAGGTGATGTTCCCTCACTGAGGCAGGAGGACACTCACCCTGCCCAATAGAGAGGGGATGTTAGAGAAACAGTAGATGGCTGCCTGGCTGAGTTACCCTCAATATGAAACCATGGGCATAACCAGCTTTTTAGTACGGGCATAAGGCAGGGGACATTTCTGGGGCTGGTGTTAATTCCTCAACCAAATATACTGAAAACAGGATCTTTCTACATTACGGGTAAGTTACTTCCGCAGCGTCACACATCTATGAGCTTTTTTTCCCACATATTCATATCAGGTTGCTTTATTCTAAAAAACAAAAGTTATGTTTATTACAAATCACATTCTATAATACTACATCAAACTCAGACAGTAACAGTGACAACACAAACACTAACTGGAAGTAAATTAAATTAAAATAAAATATTCCCATGTTTATCCTGTGAAGTGCTCAACTGTCTGGAAATACCTCCATGATACCCGTAGACGTCGATGTGCCCACTCTACTGTTACCCGGCCACAAACATACTCCTGGAAAGATCAGCAGGGCAGAAACCTCTGCTCCCTCTTCCAGGTCACACCAGGAGTAAGCTGACTGGGACATCCTCATTCCCCCCCCACCACCCCTTACTGCCTGGTCCCTGTTTTGGGGCTGCATTCTCATGTCCCACTATGTTCGTTGTCTGCAGTGCACTCAAGACAATTAAGTGAGGGTTCTGCACAGCTCTGCAGGAGACAATAAGTCGTAGCAGCAGAATTAGGCCACTCGGCCCATTGAGTCGGCTCTACTGTTAAATCATGGCTGATTTAATATCCCCCAACCTCCGCTTTAAATATACCCAGTGACATGGCCTCCAGATTCACCGCCTTCTGGCTAAATAAACTCCTCCTCATCTCTGTTCTAAAGGGACCTCCTTCTACTTGGAGGCTGTGCTCTCTGGCCTAGATTCTCCCACTGAGGGAAACATCATGTTCACTCTGTTGAGGCCTTTCAATATTTGATAGGTTTCAATGAGGAACCCCCCCCCCCATTCCTCTAAACTCCAGTGAGTACAGGCCCCGAGCTGTCAAACTCTCCTCATACATTAACCCTTTAATACCCAACAACAGGGTAAGTGGGAGTAGAATCAGGTTTAAGATCACTGGCAAATGTGAAATTTGTTGCCTTTTCGGCAGCAGCGTATAATTGAAAACAATGTAAATCAGAATATATATATATACACTAAATTAAATAAGTAGTGCTAAAATAGAAATCAAAAAGTAGCGAGATCATGTTCACGGGTTCAATGTCCATTCAGGGATCGGATGGCCGAGGCGCAGGATGTTTCTGGAGATTAGTCTGGCCCCCAGACCCATCACAGCGTTTCTGGTCACTGAATACGAGAAGCAGAACCACCTGGATGCGGCTGAGAATCAACAAGCTGGAAAAGGTTCTTTCCCCCCACCCACCCACCCAGAGAGCTCTGCCATCTGCTTGCTTTCAGCCCACGCCCACCCCCACCCCCCCCAGTGACAGAGGTTGGCGTGTGGGCAGCCTGCCTCCGCCTTCAGCCATCGAGGGGAGTGTCTGCTTTTCTAGCAGGAACGACCGGGGGCAAACCACATGAAAGGCAGGCTGCTGAGAGGCTCCACACGCAGACGGTCTTTTTAAACAGTGCAGCCCCCTGCAATTAAATATTCTAACATGCCTGGGGCACCAACTGATAACTCAAGGGAGACCGGGCCTATACAGATCTCTGGAAACAAGCTCCCTCCGCCACAGCCTTCGCACTACATTCGCAGAGGCTGTTTTACTAAGATCTGTGCTAATGAATACAAGGAAGTCTGCTGATTCTGGAAATCCAGAACGACACACTCAAAATGCTGGAGCAACTCGGCAGGTCAGGCATCATCAATGGAGAGGATAAACAGTTGAGGCCTGTGGCCCTTCTTCAGGATTGAAGAGGAAGGAGGATAGCTAGAAGGTGATTGGCAAAGCCCGGTGGGTGGAAAGGTAAAAGGGCTGGAGAAGGAGGACCGTAGGAGAAAGGGAAGGAGAGGAGAGGGGACACGGGGAGGTGGCAGGCAAGTGAGAAGAGGCAAAAGGCTGGAGTAGGGAATAGAAGAGGGGAGGGGGAGGGGAAAAATAATTACTAGAATGCAAAATAGATTATCACGCCATCAGGTTGGAGGCTACCAAGACGGAATATAAGGTATTGCTCCTCTAACCCGAGGGTGGCCTCATCTCTGCACAAAAGGAGGCCGCGAACCAACATGTTGAAAGGGGTATGGGAAATCGGAATTAAAACGTGCGGCCATCGGGAAGTTCCGCTTATGGCGGATGGAGCGGAGGTGCTGATCACCCAAATTTTCGACGGGTCTCGCCAATGTAGAGGCGGCGGCGTCGGGAGCGCGGGACACGATAGACGACCCCAGCAGATTCACAGGTGAAGTGGTGTCTCACCTGAAAGGACTGTGAGGTGAATGGGCAGGTATAACACTTGGGCTGCTTAGAGAGATTAGTGGTGAGGGACAAATGGACATGGGAATCATGGAGAAAGCAATCCCTGGGGAAAGTGGGGGTAGAGAGGAAGTAAAGATATGTTTAGTGTCCCTTCACGTGGTAGTGTCCAGCACTGGTCTGCTTATTTTGAATGAGCAATCATCAATCACTCCAGTCTTTCAACATCTCAGGACATTAAATATTTTACATTACAGCACAGTACAGGGCCTCTGGCCCATGATGTGCTGAGCTTTTAACCCACCCTCAGAACACCAGCCCAGGCAGGGCGTTCCACACACCCACCACTCTCTGCGTTAAAAAAAACACTTCTGACATATCCCCTATACTTTCCTCCAATCACCTTAAAAAAAGACAGCACAAAGCACCTCACTTTCAAGGGCAGTTTGACTTGGAAGAGTTAAAGAGATTGAGAATTAACTTCATTGGTCACATTTACATTGAAACAGGGTGAAATGTCCTTTTGCATCAAATCAAATCGGGCAGGATTGTACTGAGCACCCCACAAGTGCTGTCACACCTCCGGCCCACAACGCACTAACCTTAACCCATACTGTGGGAGGAAACCAGAGCACCCAGAGGAAACCCACATGGTTACAGGGAGAATGAACAAGCTCCTTACAGGCAATGGCGAGGATTGAACCCCGATAGGTGACCACCGGTGCTTTACAGCGATGTGCTTATCCCTCCTCACATCTGTTCTGAAGGGACGTCTCTCCATTCTGAGGCTGTGTCCTCTGGTCCTAGACTCCCCCACTACAGGAAACATCCTCTCCACATCCACTCTGTGTCCTCTGGCCCTAGACTCCCCCACTACAGGAAACATCCTCTCCACATCCACTCTGTGTCCTCTGGCCCTAGACTCCCCCACTATAGGAAACATTCTCTCCACATCTACTCTATCTGTGTCCTCTGGTCCTAGACTCCCCCAGTATAGGAAACATCCTCTCCACATCCACTCTATCTGTGTCCTCTGGTCCTAGACTCCCCCAGTATAGGAAACATCCTCTCCACATCCACTTTATCTGTGTCCTCTGGTCCTAGACTCCCCCACTATAGGAAACATCCTCTCCACATCCACTCTGTCTGTGTCCTCTGGTCCTAGACTCCCCCACTATAGGAAACATCCTCTCTGCTTCCACTCTATCTAGGCAGGGGCCCCCAACATTTTTTTTTAAATGCCATTAACCGAGGGATCAGTGGACCCCAGGTTGGGAACCTCTGATCTCGGTCTTACAATATCCAACAGGTTTCATCTCCGCCCCTACAATTTCTCTAAACTCCAGTGATTTATAGGCCCAGAGCCATCAAACCCTCCTCATGCTTTACCCCTCTCATTTATTTCTGGAATTATTCTCATGAACAAGTAGATTGGGTTGTAAAGAAAGCTTTTGGTACATTGGCCTTTATAACTCAAAGTATTGAGTATAAGAGTTGGAATGTAATGGTGAGGTTGTATCAGACATTGGTGAGACTGAATTTGGAGTACTGTGTGCAGTTTTGGTCACCTAATTACAGGAAGGATATTAATAAGGTTGAAAGAGTGCAGAGGTTTACAAGGATGTTGCCGGGACTTGAGAAACTGAGTTACAGAGAAAGGTTGAATAGGTTAGGACTTTATTCCCTGGAGCGTAGGAGAATGAGGGGAGATTTGGTAAAGGTGTATAAAATTATGATGGGTATAGATAGAGTGAACGCAAGCAGGCTTTTTCCACTGAGGCCAGGGGAGGGAAAAACCTAAGCACATGGGTTAAGGGTGAAGGGGGAAAAATTTAAAGGGAACATTGGGGGGGGGGGGGGCTTCTTCACGCAGAGAGTGGTGTGAGTGTGGAATGAGCTGCCAGATGAAGTGGTGAATGCGGGCTCACTTTTGACATTTAAGAAAAACTTGGACAGGTATATGGATGAGAGGGGTTTGGAGGGATATGGCCCAGGTGCAGGTCAGTGGGACTAGGCAGAAAAATGGTTCGGCACAGCCAAGAAGGGCCAAAAGGCCTGTTTCTGTGCTGTAATGTTCTATGGTTCTATGGTAACCACCTCTGGACCCTCTCCACTGCCAGCGCCTCTTTACTTAGACAATGGGCCCAAAGCTGCCCACATTACTCCAAGTGCAGCCTGACCAATTAAGTCCCAATGTCACATCCTTGCTTTCATATTCTCGTCCTCTTGAAATGAATGCCAACATTGTATTTGCCTTCCTCACCACCAGTGGTAGCACTGTGTTGACAAGCTGGCTGAATTCTGGAGGACTGGGTCTACGGCAAGTCAGGAGTCAAACAACAAGGGATTAATCCAGCTGATTCTCCACCCTCACGGGTACTGACCACTGTATAACCTTGGTTATACCTTCCACTGTGATGGGCGGCTTACAATTGGGTTAAAGTAGCTTGTATGCTGTCCCCATGACTGTGTGTCTCCTCGCATCCCAAAGGCGCATGGATTAGGGTTCGTGAGTCATGGGCATGCTACGCAGGCTGTCCCCTGCACATCCTTGGGCTGTGTTGGTCGTTGAGGCAAACAGCGTGTTTCACTGTGTGTTTCAATGTGCGTGTGACAAATAAAGTAAATCTTTAAATTATAAAACAGACAACTCTCTTTGGGTCTCATTCCAAAGAGAGTCATCGCAACCACACAGCACTGTTATAAAACACTACGCACAGAAACAGACACTTCAGCCCATCTAGTCCATGCTGAAACCATTTCAACTGCCTTCTCCCATTGACCTGCACCCAGACCATAGCCCTCCATAACAACCCCACTCAGACTTATCCAAACTTCTCTTAAACGTTGAAATCGAGCTCGTATCCACCACTTGGTTGGCAGCTCGTACCGTGATCGCACCACCCTCTGAGTGAAGAAACTCATGTTGGATCCATAATCCTGCCTACTGGTAATGAAGGGGTCTGAAGTTGGAGGAGATACACACAAAATGCTTAAGGGACTCAGCAGGTCAGGCAGCATTTTTGCAAATGAACAGTTGACTCTTCAAGTGTAGACCCCTCATCAGAACTTAGTCCAAAACGTTGACTGTATATTCATTTCCACAGATGCTGTGGAGTTGCTCCAGCATTTTGTGTTCTTGCACTGGATTTCCAGCGTCTGTAGAACCTTGAGCTTATGAAGGCAGAGGCAGCTGTTCCACTCGCTGAACTCCTTTTCTAGATCCACATCCACATTTACTACAGAGCAGGGGCAGGTGGACCTTCAAGAGGACCACAACCTTGTCCTAGGGTTTGGAGGCTTGCGTGCCTCAGTGATCCGGTGAGCTACATTGGCTGGAGTCAGGGCTTTATGCTTTGGCTCTTGGTAGGGTCACCCATGCTAAAAAAGGTCATAGGGTAGAGGCCAGACTAAGAGCGGTCCATTGGTCTGGCGGGTTGGGGGGGGGGGGGGGGTTCAGCTCAGGGCCAACAACCCTCAATGGTAAAACAAAACTGTTACAGAAATAGCAATGAAAAATCCTTCGACATCGGAGTGCTTTCCAGAGGCTCCACCTGACAGTAGTAAAAACCAAGCTACTGATATGATGAAAAAAGCCCTGAACACTGACAGAGATGGAGGACCTTCACTGTCACCCTAAATGCCAGCAGCATAACGGGCAGTAGAGAGGGGGCAGGCAGAATCATCCCCGTAAAGTCACACACTGCTGGAGATGCATATCGCAAGTTGGTGAGGGCAACTTATAATTCAGCAACAGCCTGAAATTCATTTCCCCATCCCTCTGATTAGCACTGGGCAGATTCATAGGAGGCGTATTGTTTAAATAGGCAGGCCAGCTTGCTGTAACACCTGAGACTTTCTGTAACACCCTCTAGAGGCCTTTGGCATTGAAAAGCTAGGGTGGCATTTTGCATGGAACACAAGAGATTCATTCTGCAGATGCTAGAAATCTAGAGCAATACACACAAATTGCTGGACAAACACAGCAGCATCTGTGCAGAGGAATAAACTAGTTAATATTTTGGGCTGAGACGCTTCATCAGGACTGGAGAGGAACAGGGAAGAAGCCTGAATAAGGAGGTGTTGGGAGAGAGGGGAAGGAGTTTCATCTGGAAATTTCACGTGAGAACTGTGTCACCAAAAGCCAATCACAACAGGGAAACACAAGGGATGGAAGAGCAAATTTTAGCACGAAAGACTCTGTAGATGCTGGAAATCCAGAGTAACACACACAAAATGCTGGAGGCACTCAAAGTCAGACAGCCTCTATGAAAAGGAATAAAGAGTCGACATTCTGCACCACTTGCACTATAAACAGGTCTTGATTAAAAGCAGACAAAGCAAATTTTTAAAAAAACAATGCAGGAGCTTAACATGGAAATTTACAGCAAAGTAGAATTAAATGTCCTTACTAGAGGGAACTGAGAGCTATGCCGTGAAGCAGAAACTAGCTCTGCTTTGCAATGCAAACAGCTTCTCAAACAGAAAGCTCTAGGATGAGTTGATGAGCAAGTCCAAACTTGTGTCACACCATATCATAAAACAGTTATAAACATCAACAATGGACGAGTTTGGAGATTATGTACTGGAAATTGATTGAGGGGTGCTTTACAGGGAGAACGCAAACAGCAGGAATAAACAGGTCACCTTGGTAGTGGTGTACCACAGGGAGTGTTGCTTCAGCCTCCATTCTTCTTGGAGATTTGATGAGTCAACGAGAAGGGAGGACAGGTAAAAAGACATGAAGGCAATTACTGACGAGGCAAGTGTGTGGGTGAGAACATAGCTGGTGGAACACCTTACTGCGTCATTTACTTTGGTGTATGAAGGAATATTTTTGAAATGATAACATTAGCAAAGTATTGATGCTGAAGTGGGACCTGGGCATCTGCTTACAGTCACAGAGCTGATAAATCAGAAATCAGGTTTATTATCACTGACCTACACTCAGTGGCCACTTTATTAGGTACATCCGCCCACCTGTTCGTTAATGCAAATATCTAATCAGCCAATCGTGTTCAAAGTATATTTATTATATAACTGTGTAAATCATGTACAACTTTGAGATTCATTAATCTCCAACTCTATGCATAAAAGCATGCAGAAATGGTCAAGAGGTTCAATTCAATGCCTATGGAAATGAGTAAACAGTCAACATTTCAGGCACAGACCCTTCATCAGGACTGGGAATGAAGGGGGGAAGATGCAAGAATAAAAAATTTGGGGGGGGGGGGGGGAGAAACAGACCAGCTGGAAGGTCATAGGTGAAGCCAAGAGGGTGGGAAAAGTCAAAGGCTGGAGAAAAGGTAATCTGACAGGAGAGGGCCGATACTTCAGAACAGGAATTGGAATTAAAATGTTTGGCCATCAGGAAGTCTCACTTGTGGTGTATGGTGCGGTCTATCTATTTACGATGGGTCTCACCAATATCGAGGAGGTCGCTTTGGGACCACAACAGATTCACAGGTGAAGTATTCCTTCTACCAGTTGGGGTTCAGTTGTTGTTCCCACCAAACATTAGAATGGAAATAAATATGTGGAAGAAGTCGGAATTAAGTGACTTTGACCATGGAATAATTGTTTTGAGTATCTCAAACTGCAGATCTCCTGGGACTATCGCACAGTCTCTGGAGTTTACAGAGACTGGTGCAATAAACAAAAAACATCCAGTGAGCTGCAGTTCTGTGGATGAAAACACCTTATTAATGAGAGAGGTCAGAGGAGAATGGCCAGACTGGTTCAAGATGGTACTGACGACAGGGCGCGAAGTTTTGCGGGAGCTGACTAAAGTACCAGATAGACTTCTGAACTACAATCACGGCAATATGCAGCCTGTAATTTTCCTTTTAAAAAAAAGTGCTTTTGAACCACCTAAACGAACTAGTAATTTTACAATCGCTTGAAGGATTCGGTGTGAATCTCAAGATTGCAGGTATGGCTTTCGCTAGGAGCAGACGCTGCGTGAAAGCCCAAGAGCATAAAATGAACTAGTGCTCAGGGCCGTCTGCCTGTGGTTGAGTCATCTCCTTCTCTTAATTCTACTACTGTTGTGCAGGAGGCTTGGGTCCCACGTCACCAGGTTCGGGAGAAGTCGTTGCCCTGCAGCCATCACTCACCTCAACACTCAGACTCCACAACTGCAGCCATCACTCACCTCAACACTCAGACTCCACAACTGCAGCCATCACTCACCTCAACACTCAGACTCCACAACTGCAGCCATCACTCACCTCAACACTCAGACTCCACAACTGCAGCCATCACTCACCTCAACACTCAGACTCACTCTGCAGCCATCACTCACCTCAACACTCAGACTCCACAACTGCAGCCATCACTCACCTCAACACTCAGACTCCACAACTGCAGCCATCACTCACCTCAACACTCAGACTCCACAACTGCAGCCATCACTCACCTCAACACTCAGACTCACTCTGCAGCCATCACTCACCTCAACACTCAGACTCACTCTGCAGCCATCACTCACCTCAACACTCAGACTCCACAACTGCAGCCATCACTCACCTCAACACTCAGACTCCACAACTGCAGCCATCACTCACCTCAACACTCAGACTCCACAACTGCAGCCATCACTCACCTCAACACTCAGACTCACTCTGCAGCCATCACTCACCTCAACACTCAGACTCACTCTGCAGCCATCACTCACCTCAACACTCAGACTCCACAACTGCAGCCATCACTCACCTCAACACTCAGACTCACTCTGCAGCTCACGCTCTCAGCATTATTTATTTACTATTTGTCCTCTTTTGCACATTGGAAGATGAATCTCCAAAGTATGTATCAGGTATATTAATAAATCTGAACTTTGAAGCTGACAGTAACTCAAATACCACTAGTTACAACAGTGGCATGCAGAAGGGTACCTGTGGACGGGCTACAGCAGTACAAGACCATGAACATACACTCAGCGGCCACTTCATCAGGTACAGCAAGCAACTAATGAAGGGGTCCCTCAGCGTGTGTTGCAAAATATGCTGGTTTGCAGCAAAGGTACAGGGCAATACATAAAGCAGTGCAAAAGAAATAGTCAGTAGTCGAAGCAGACCGTTCGGAAATCTAATAGCAGACAGGAAAAAGCTGCTCCTAAAACACTGAGTGTGCGTTAACAGGCTCCTGTAACTGCTCCCATTATCCACCTGCTCTCACCTACCACTCACCAGCTTCCCCTCCTCCCCCTACCTTCCTTTACTAGCTTCCAGACCCTTCCTTCCCACTCCCCGTGAAGGGTCTTGGACCATAACGTCCACTGTTTATTCCCCTCCATGGGCGCTGTCTGACCTGCTGAGTTCCTCCAGCATTTTCTGTTGCTCTTCAAGGCAGCCCAGCTATGAGTAAGCTGCCCCCCACCAATTTTCAATGGGATTTCTACTGCTTTCCAATCACGTTCGCGCCCAGATCCACAGAGCTTCCCCCAAGCTGCATGTTTTACAAGCTTCAGATCCCAGCGTCTGCAGTCTCTCGTGTCACCTTTAGCCTGAACCACTGATAGTGTTTCCCTCTGACCTGTTTAATGTTTCCAACCACGTACACACTTATTACAGCCAGTAGAAAAACCGTGGTGAACGGTACTGAGTGACAGATATTCAGTAGAAACATTGGCCCCGTTCTCACAAGCAATAAACACCTTCATCAACTTTGAAAAGAAAAAAATGAATCAAAATCTATTTCCAACGAACCGATGATACTCCCAAGTGTTGTGTATGCGGGTGTGCGTGTGTGTGTAGTTTGCTGACCTGGTGACGAGACCTCGTCCTGATACCCCTTCCTGACGGTAGTGGGTCAGAGAGATTGTAGGATGGGTGATAAGGTTCCTCAACAATGCTTTAGCCCCTGCACCTGCTTCCCACACAACTACAACAATGCAGCGCAGCACTACACAGTAGCATTGCAGTCAGCATTGACACAACCTGGGTTCAATTCCCACTGCTGACTTTGTACGTTCTCCCCACGACCTCGTGGGTTTCTTCCGGGTACTCTAGTTTCTTTGCACATTTTAAAGACGTGTGGTTTGGACTAGTGAGTTGTGGGCATGTGATGTTGGCTCTGGAAGCCCGGTGACACTTTTGGGCTACCCAGCACAATCCTCGCTGATATGATACGAATGATGCATGTCATAACCTGTTTTGATCTTTCAGTATACATGTGACAGATAAAGCTAATCTTTTATCTTTTCATAATGCAATGTTCTTGGTTGGGATAATTTTTAAGTGGAGGAAAACAAGAAAATAGGAGCGGCAGTACCCACCAGGCCTTTCAATAACTGCTACACCATTCTCCAGAACCTCGAGTAGAACGTTTCTCTTAAAGACTAGCTTTATTTGTCACATGTACAGTGAAAAATGTAGTGAAATGGATTGCTTGCATTAACACTAACAATCCGAGGACGTGCTGGGGTCAGCTCGCAAGTATAGCCTGCCTATTAACCTTCACTAACCCCATCGCCTTTGGAATGGAAACTGGAGCAACTGGTGGAATCCCTCACGGTAATGGGGAGAACATACAAACTCCTTAAAGACATTTGCAGGAATCAAAACTGAAACACTTTCTCGCCTGGTGAGACGCTTGATCCTCCTTAGATGGAGAAATGTTGCCCCGCCCACTCATGCGCAATGGCTTAACGACATTATGGCCTGCTTGGACCTCGAAAAAATTCATTATTCAGTTCTCAATTCGGATTTAAAGTTCCGTAAGATCTGGGGGCCTTTTATCGAGTACTTTCATAACCTTCCTCTTGACTAGGGTTTTTTTTCCTTTTCAGTCCCTTGCTTTCAGCTCCCTTTTTTTTCTGGTAGTAGGCATTATTATCCTCTGTTGCTAAGTGTATTTACAGTCTGGGAGTTTGACTGTCCGGACTTATACTCTCTATATTGTGTGGTGGTTGGTCTGGAATTGGTTTTTTTTCTTGTGTTGTGGGGTTTGGGGAGGACACTAAGCTCACTTGTCTTTAATTTAGGTGCTTTTTTGTTAAATTCTCTTCCTGTGTAGCATATTGTTATTGTATGCTTAACCTTGCTCTGTATTAATGCTCCTCATTGGGATTTGGGTTTTTTAATTTTGTAAAATGTTTTGAAAAACTAATAATTTTTTTTAAAAAAACTGAAACACTTTGCTTTTTCCTCAAATACGAGAAACTCTGCAGACGCTGGAAATCCAAAGCAACACACAGAAAATGCTGGAGGAACTCAGCAGGACAGGCAGCATCTACGGAAAAGAGTAAACAGTCGACGCTTTGGGCTGAGACCTTGCATTGGGACTTTATTTTTTAGAGATACAACACAAAATGGGGCCTTCCAGCAACCCACCTATTTAACCCTAGCCTACTCAAAGGAGAATTTATAATGGCCAATTAATCTACTGACTGGTATGTCTTTGGCTTGTGGAAGGAAATAGAAGTACCTGGAGAAAACCCACGTGCACATACAAACTTGCTTACAGAGACCGCTGGAATTGAACTCTGAACTATGGCGCCCTGATCAGGTAATAGCACTGTGCTAACTAATGTGCCTTTAAAAGGAGAGTGGTCAATGCACAAATGTATCATATTGCCTTGATGGAAGTCATAGAGGTCCAAGATGTTTGCAAACTAGCAACGCCTACTCACACTTTAACCAAATACCAAGGCACAGGCACAAGACTCACAAACCTATACCTACACTTCCTTCCTGGCCTGACCTCCCAAGAATGATGACCAACAGAAAATTCAATCACACCACCAAGTGCACGTGGGGACACATCCTTTGGTTAAGGGAGAGTTTGAAAGGTAAAAAACAGAAGCTCGCTGACAAGAATGCAAGTGAATGGATGACTTTTGGCAACTGAGGGAATGAAGTTCACTTCCAACAAATCATAACGGGAAGGAAGAATGTAATCTGAATGAAATGACCTTATAGAACTATTGCTCCTACTGTTAGTAAACATTGCATTTTCAGACAGTGACACATATCCATTACAACTATTTCATTGATCAAAGTTGAACATCCATTTCTTGAACTTCCAGTAATTAGTTCAAACACCGGCTTAATATTTCCATCCCCCACTCTGACCCCTCCCTCACCTGCCTAGCACCTCCCCTCGATGCCCTCCTCCTTCCTTTTCTCCTATGGTTCACTCTCCTTTCCGTTTAGATTTCTTTTTTGACCATAAGATATAGGAGCAGAGTTAGGCCATTTGGCCCATCGAGTCTGCTCTGCCATTTCATCATGGCTGATCCATTTCTCTCTCAGTCCCAATCTCCTGCCCTGACCAATCAAGAATCTATCAACCTCAGGCTTAAATATACCCCATGACTTGGCCTCCACAGCTGCTTGTGGCAAAGAATACCATTCCTTTTCCAGCTGTCAGATTTTACTCCATCCCCTCCACCCACCTTATTATTCTGGCTTCTGCACTCTCCCCAGTTCTGATGAAGTGCCTCAGCCGAAAACGTTGACTATTTGTTCCTCTCCATAGATGCTGTCTGACCTGCTGAGTTCCTCGAGCATTTTGTGTGTTACTCTGGATTTCCAGAATCCCTTGGTTACACCACTTTTACAAATGTTGCAGGTTCCCTGCACAGATATTACACTGACACAGATGATAAAACAATGCACTGGAATGTCTAAGACCCGCAAAATGTAGATTGCAGATCTTAGAAATTCCAGTGCATTGGTTTCTGATGAGTTAAAATCTGCAAAGTCCCTTCAGCGTACAACTACTGGACAGAGAAGGAAGATTAGCTTTATCTGTCACAGACGCATCAAAACGTGTGTTTTGCACCTTGGTCCCTGAGGAATGTATAAATGACAATGAGCTTGAACTTAGACAGTGATTTGTGTCATTTGCTTTCACAACCTGCACAGGCCGAGGATGTGATGGGGGACAGCCCACTGGTGTTGCCACACTTGTAGTGGCAACAACTCACTAACTCTTAATCTGCACGTCTTTGGAAACCCGTAGGGTCAAACTCCTTTGAGGTGGGAATCGGACCTGATCAGTGATTGTTAGTGTTGTACGACTCTGCTGTTGTAGAGTTACAATGCCTGTCCATTAAACTACAATGTTAAAAAGGGAACACAGATCCATCTAAGCTGAAGATAAAGAGGCAAGATATGTCATCCCATCCAGTGGTACTAGAGAGCTAAGGACACATGAAGGAAGAGGAGCTTAGAAGACAAATGGCACCTAACAGTGACCCCTTTGCTTGCATCTTCAGAAACAGCTCTATTTCTATCTTTAATATCTCTATTTTTCCCTTTCAGGGTTCTTTTGAAGACCCTGATCTGGAGTTACACACTGACCGGTTCTTTGCCGGAATGGGACCCGCTCTCGGGGTCTCACGACCGACTGCTATTCGATATGCCGAGGACACAGCCTAGAAGACCAGCGCTCCTTCAGGGTTCTGGGATTATGGCTCTGGAGGCAGGCGGACTTGAGGTTGGTGCCACCACAGGAACACTGGTGTGTCGTGGGAGACGGAAGATCGAAAGCAGCAAGCTGGCGGCTGGCTGTGTGCCCGGAGACCTCCAGTTCTTTGGACACAGAGCTTGGAAGAAGCGATGCAACAGACTTTTAACATTATAAATCACTGAGTTGTTTGTTATGTCTCCCCTCTTGCTGTGAAACAGGGACAGCTCTTTTTCCATTATTAGGGGGAGACGGGAGAGGGGAGAGGGGAGAGGGGGACTGTGGTATGTTGAATTACCGGGTGAGAGAATAGTCTTTGGGGTACTGCAAGTCTTTATCTTTACTGACGCTTTGCTGCACGCACGCTTGAGTGCTCGGTAGGGTGGGGGGGGGGGGTAGTGTGCCAGTGCTTTTTTGCTGGTGGGGAGGTCATTGCTCTGCTGTTACTTATGCATGGGAGGGGGAATTTGGGGTTCTAACATTTAACTGTCATTCATTCTTTGGGGCACTCCTCTGTTTTCGTGGATGTTTGTGAAGAAAAAGAATTTCAGGATGTATAATGTATACATTGCTCTGACATTAAATGTACCTTTGTAGTAACCCAGCCCTAAGGAAGACTAGGCAACCACTGGGCCCCAAGTCTCATTAGGCAGTAGTCTACCTGCTCCTGTTGATCCTTAAAGCTTTATCAGTAAAAACTTGTTAAACAGGAAGAGGGAAAGGTCATCCATACAAATCTGTGCATACCCACCCAACTTCTACATTGTCAAATATTCTTTATCAACTGAAGTCGATCAATCGAATTACAATACAGAAAGGGGCCAGTAAACATCATGAAAGACCCCACCCACCCTACTCATGGACTGTTTGTCCCACTCCCATCGGGGAGGAAGCTGCACAGGATCCACTCTGAGACTGTTGCTTTCCCCAAGCAGCAAGATTGATCAACACCTCCACACCCCCAACCACCACTATTTTATCATTTCCTGTCAGAGTCACCTTATGTACAGACCCTCCTGTGCCCAGCATCACTTTATGGACGTACAATCAATCTGTCATAAGCTATCTTATGTATTTATATGTTCTTTACCTTATTGATTTTTTTGTGCGACATTGGAGTAACAATTATTTTGCTCTCCTTTACACATGTACTGGAAAGACATTAAACAATCTTGAATATTGAATACTGTAGATGCCAGAAATCCAAAACAGAAGGGACAGTACTGGAAGCAACAAAGACTCGGGCCGAAGGGTCTGCACTGTGCTGTTGACTCGGGAGGTCAGTGGAGAGAGAACCATTCAATGTTTCAAGTCAAAAGTGCTTATCTGTATTCTGCTGGCTATTCTGTGTTCACAGATCTGAAACCATTGTTTGCTGGAAGTGGGCTAAATGTCCCTCTTGAGCTGATCAGAAACCTTTCGTGAAAGAATTTGAAATGGCAGCAGTGTGGAGGGGCAGAGGGACTCAGGGTGAAAATAACTTAATTCAAGGGGGCATAATGTTGAGGTGGCTGGAAGAAAGTATATTCACTTAAACTTGCATCCACCACTTCTGTTGGAAGTTTGTTCCAGCCTTGCACCATCCTCTGACTGAGGGTTCCCATTAAATATTTCACCTTTCTCTCTTAGCCTATATCCTTTAATTCTAGCTTCACCCAACCTCAGTGCAAAAAGCTTGCTTGCATTTACCCTTTCTAATCTCTCACCTTGTTGTATGTCTCTATCAAACCTCTCCTCATTCTCCTACGCTCCAGGGAATAAAGTCCTAACCTATTCGACCTTTCCCGATAACTCGGGTCCTCAAGACGAGCAACATCATTGTAAATTTTCTCTGCAATGTTTGTATCTTTCCTGTAAATAGGTGAACAAAACTGCACACACTACTCCACATTTGACCTCACCACCATTTTATTGAATTTCACAATAACATCTGAACTCCTGTACTCAGTATTTTGATCTATGACAGACGATACATCAAACGCTCCCTTTGCAACGCTGTCTACCCTGATTTACCTTTCTAAAGTGAAACACCTCACACTAGAAATTTTATGTATTCCATGTTTGCCACAAAATGACAAACTTCGCGACACACTCAGTGGCCACATTATTAGGTACACCTGCTTGTAAATGCTAATATCTAATTAGCCAATCACGTGGTAACACCTCAATGTACAAAAGCATGTAGACACGGTCAAGAGGTTTAGTTGTTGTTCAGACCAAATATCAGAATGGGGGAAGAAATGTGATCTGAGTGACTTTGACTGTGGAATGATTGTTGGCGCCAGATGGGGTAGATTGAGTATCTCAGAAACTGCTGATCTCCTGGGATTTGTAGAGAATGGTGCGAAAAACATACAAAAAAAAATCCAGTGAGCATGGATGAAAGAAAAATATGGGTTATGAGGTAGTGTGGGTTTAGTACTTTTTTTAAAAAAAAGGAATATATGGGTCGGCACAACATTGAGGGCTGAAGGGCCTGTACTGTGCTGTAGTGTTCTAGTGAGCAGCAGTTCTGTGGGTGAAAACACCCTGTTAATGAGAGAGCTCGGAGAAGAGTGGCCAGACTGGTTCAAACTGACAGGAAGGTGACAGTAACTCAAATAACCACCCATTACATCAGTGGTGTGCAGGAGAGCATCTCTGAGCACACAACGCATAGAACCTGGAAGTGGATGGTCTACAGCAGCAGAAGACCAAACCAGGTTCCACTTCTGGACTTAATAAAATGGTCACTGAGTGGAAATCAGTGATAACCTGTTCCTCAGCCATCTGATTTAACACCCTATCCAAGATGCAGGAGGTGAAGAGGTGGCAAGCGATATTGCAGGGGGAATGCTCCTGGTCACACTGTATAAGCACTTGCAGAAAGCATTTTTCATCGTAATAGATTGCAGGTTAAAAGCAAACATCAGCTGGAAAATCCCCACGGGCTTAAATAAATCCTTTTAGCTGAGAGACGCTACAGCATCAGGCAAGTCACTGGTGCTGGGTGGAACTCTGCTAAAAATAAAACGTTGTCTGTAGCTGAGATGCTCCTTGAGTTTCCTTACAACAGGAGCTGTACGCCCCATCCTCCCCAAACTTCTGCTGAACCACAAGCTACTCACGTGCGTGGTTGTCCGCCAGTCCATTGAGGCTGCTGGAGATGTCCCGTCTCCTGTACAGGCACACGACCTTGGCTTCTACGTTCCCACTGCCGGTCTGCTTAAAACAAAATAAATAAATCAATCACACTCTGCAACCAATTCAGATGCTCAATTTGATCAACTCCCAGGTTGGAAGGTTGTGAACTCGTGTTCCTTCCCAGGGCAACACTTGGTGTGAGTGGGTGACATGTTACCAGAAGGGCATAGGGCATCTTTTGTACCGTCTAAGTCTTCTCAGATAGACGCAGGTGGATCCTTGGCCACTATATGAACCAGAGGACAATGATGAAATACCAGTCTAGAGTGGAGGATTTGGCAGACAGACCAAGAACAACGTACATTTAAAAGGCAGGGAAGGAGCCCTGATGAAGGGTCTCAGCTGGCCCAAATGTCAAGTGTTTGTTCCCCTCCATAGATGCTGCCTTATCTGCCAAGTTCTTCCAGCATTTTGTGTGTGTTATTTTGGATTTCCAGCAGTTGCAGAATTATTTAGAGATAGAGCGCAGAATAGGCTTTTCCAGCCCTTCGGGCCAACCCACCCAGAAACTCGCCAGTTTAACCCTAGCCTAACCACGAGACAATTTACAATGACCAATTAACCTACCCGGTATGCCTTTGGTTTACAGGAGGAAACCGGGGCACACAGAGGAAGGCCTCGTGGTTCATGGGGAGAACATACAGACTCCTTACAGAGGACAATGGCATCGAACTCCAAGCTGTAATACTGTTGCATTAACTGTTATGCTACCATAGTACCCTAGTGTCACGTGATTCTGAAAGGGGTTAATGTGGTCTGAACAAGAAAGTGCGTCACTTCATACTGAGCCGAACACAAAAGATCCAAACTGTGCTGTCCTGTATGAGGAGTAATTTCTTGCCAGTGGGTGGTGAATCTGTGAAATTTGTCATCACAGAGTCGTTGAGGCCAAGATATTGGGTACAGTTAAAGGTGAGGTTGATAGGTTTTGGATTAGTTAGGTTTATGGGAAGAAGGCAGGAGAATCGGGTTGCGGGTGATAATAAGCCAGCACAATGGAATGGCTTGATGGGCCGAATGGCTTAATTCTGGTCCCATGTCTTATCATGGCTCATCAACATGCTCCTAAAATTAGTCACTCAATGCACCAAGGTCACCCAGGAAAAGACAGATGCTGGTTGGCATATCAAAACATCTGTGGTAGGGTTAGGGTCTGGATTCAAGACATGAACTTTATTTTATTTAGATGTACAGCATGGAACAGACCCTTCTGGCCCAACTGGCAGCAACCCCAGTCTACTCACAGAACGATTTACGATGTCCAACTAACCTACGAACCAGTATGTCGTTGGAATGTGGGGGGAATCCCACACACTCACGGAGAGGACGTGCACAGTCCTTACTACTCAGAACTGAACTCCAAATGCCAACAGCCTGAGCTGTAGTTGCAACCCGCTAGCCGCTATACGACTGTGGCACTTCAGTTAGAATGGAAGAAGGGGTTTTTTTTAATGACAGATGTGCAGCAGGAGCAGCGGGAATAAGATCAAGTTAATTCCCAGGAGAGTCAACAATCTTCCCTTCCTTACTACAGGAAAAACAAAATCAGGCAAGGCAGCAGGTCAGCTGGGAATGCCGACAGCTGGCATGGGAGCAGCCATGCATATACGCCAAAGCAAATAAGGTCCACGTTCAAGATTAAATGTTGACCTGAAATAGGAGTTTTAATGTAGGGGGAAGACCAAAACTAGGGACACAAACACGAGATAAACGCAATTGCAAATTTGCAAGGTGGTGGTAAAACTGTCGGTTGGGTCTCGGTACCCACACCAACAGGCTCAGGAACAATAATTACCTCACAACCATCAGGCTCTCGTCCTAATGAAGGGTCCCGGCACAAAACATCAACATCATTTCTACAGATGCTACCTGACCTGCTGAGGTCCTCCAGCATTTTGTGTGCATCGTTCTGGATTTCCTCAAGTTCTCAGAGGGGACAACTTCACTCACCCCAACACACTCTGTGGACTCACTTTCCAGGCCGCCACTCGATATTTTTTGCTGATTTATTATTGTTGTTTTTTTCTTGCTTTTGTATCTGCACGGTTTCTTTCCTTTTGCATATTGTCTGTCTTGTTGGGGGCGGTCTTTCATTGATCCTATTGAGCTTCTTGTGAATGCCCACAAGGAAATGATTCCCAGGGTTGTACTGGTGACAGATACGTACTTTGATAACAAATTTATTTTGAACTTTGAATCTGGATGAAATGAGGGAGAAGTGGACGGGTGTCAGTTGATAGGAAAGAGGCAAGGGAGGGCAGAAAAGGCAGCAGGGCCTGTGGTTTGATTGGAACATCAATTTTCGCACAGATGAGAGCAGTACAAATACACGTTTGTTCAGCACAGAACTGAAACCAGCTTTAGTATAAATGTTATGAAGCAATAATTTTTAATTCATGGCAATATTATGCTGTGGGTTTCTGTTCATATGGTACTTATATAAACATCAGCTTCGGACATGCCTGAACCATAACCACATAATCATTTCCACCACACCGACCGAAGACCAGCTCAACAGCATGGCACTGAACAGTGGCAAATGGGTCACAGGTCACCCACACACAGCTTTCTGAAAGACGGTGGAGTGGATTGAAAAACCAGGATTCACGGGCTGGTGCTCAGGTAGAGTCTCGCGAGATAGTAGTGGCATATTAGACCAAATCTGTCCCCAGTGAAATGACAGAGGAATAAGTATTGCGTCCAGCACATCAGGGAATCTCCCTCGCTCTTCCAACAGAGGCTATGAGATTGCTTACATTTTCTGAAGGGACTGATGATGACACTTACTTTTCCAGACTCAGTATTTATTGTTTTGCGGTAGTAGTACAGAAAAATGTTGTATAAATTGCAGTAAAGCTTTGAGTGGATCCCTTCAGGTCAGTCCTGGGTGACTGGGGGGGGGGTCCCTTAATGACAGATGCTGCCTTCTTCAGAAATGGAGGCAAGGCCAGTGCCCATGTTAGAGCTGGCTCAGTCTGCACCCTTCTGCAGCTAATAGATTATACTGTGCTAGTGCCATTATAACAAGGTATTTACCAACTGCAAGCTTCTCTTTCACCTTCCATTGCTTATATGATGTTTGTTTGCTATGGGCCATCATGGTCTTTCCATGACCGTGACTGTTCATGGCACATTTTTCTGCAGGAGTGGTTTGCCATTGCCTTCCTCTTCACAAGACAGGTGACTCCAGCTATTATCAATACGCCTCAGAGATTGCCTCCCTGGCGTAACCAGGACGTGACTTGCACCAGCTGGTCATACGGCCATCCACCACCTGCTGCCATGGCTTTAGGTGACTCTGACTGAGGGTGGGGAGGTGGGGATTAAGCAGGTGCTACACCTTGCCCAAGGGTGACCTGCAAGCTTGTAGAGGGAAGGAGCACCTTACACCTCCTTTGGTAGATGTATCGCCACCCTGACACCCAAGATGAAATGTTAAGACTTCCAATATTCTAGTTTTTTTAAAAAAAGTTTATTTAGAGATAAAGCGTGGTATTGACCACAATACTGACAGTCCCAAGGACAACTGGGCACTTGCTGTTAAAAATGTATCTGTGGATATTAAGACAGGGCAGGGCTAAGTTTCGATGCAATTCTGATGTGTGCTTTGAGATGGAATGGTGCTCTCTGCCTGCTGACCAGAGAAGTCACCGATAGCGGTTCTGGGGTGACGCTGTTTGCCAGCTATCACCAGTTCAATGAAGGGGTGGAACGTAGAGCAGCCACAACCACCAACCACCCGTGTCCCCAAAATCTGAAGAACCTGTACCTTATTTAGTTCCTCTATCCTTCTGATAAGATATGGATTACTTGAGGAGTTTTCAAAGTAAACATAATCTGAAAGAGAATGCAGAGGGACAAGATCAGAAAACACACACTTTGTAGACAAACGTGCTTTATATCCCCCTGCCACTTCCTGGAATGGATGGCATCATAAAACTCATCTCGGAATCCCTCACTCCCCTCGATTATTTCTCCAGTTCTATCACCCCATCTTTGGCTCCAACTCTGGTTCCACTCCCTAAATCTTTCCACCTCCCTCCCCCCAAAACATCTCAGCGATCAGACTTGGCTATCTGCCATATTAGATTGGCAAGTGCTTTTGTGATGCTTTAGAAATGCAATATGCCGTTGTGGCCTCCTCCCATTACTCCTGGATCCCGTTGAGGGTGAAGAGCACGAGGTTCCTTGGTGTGTACATTAACAGACAATCTAACCCAGACCCACGCTTCCTCAAAGAGGCACAGCAGCGTCCACACTTTGAGAAGATTGTGAGCAAGGCTACCAGCACTCATTCTAACAACTTTTTACAGGAGCACCATCAAGATATGGAAGCTGCAAGACATCGAACCACAAGGCTTTGTTCTAGATTCCAGCATCTGAAGATCAAAGTAAATTTTATTAACAGAGTACATATCTGTCACCACATACAGTCCTGAGATTCATTTTCCTGCGGGCGTACTCAGCAAATCCATAGAGTATTAGAAAGATCAACCAGAGTGCAGAAGACAACAAACTGTGCAAATGCAACTATAGATAGATAGCAATAAATAACGAGAACATGAGATAATGAGATAAAAGAGTCTTTAAAGTGAGATCATTGGTTATAACATATAAATTTACAGCAAATTACAGGCCCTTTGGCCCAAAATGTTGTGTTGACCATGTAACCTACTCTACAGACTGCTTAGCGCATGACCCTCTATTTCTCTAAGCTCCATGTGCCTATCTAAGAGGCTGTTAAAAGATGCATAGCATCCACTTCCACCAGCAGTGCATTCCACACACCCACCACTGTGTGAAAAAACTTACCCCTGACATCCCCTCAGTACCCATTTCAAAGCACATTTCAGCCCTGGGAAAAAGCCTCCGGCTATCAACAAGATCACTATCTTGTACACTTCTGCCAGGTCACCTCTCAACCTCCGTTGCTCCAAGGAGAAAAGGCCGAGTACACTCAACCTATTCTCATAAGGTACGCCCTCCAATCCAAGCATCTCCTCTGCACTCTCTCTATAGTATCCACATCCTTCCTGTACTCAGGTGACCAGAATTGGACACAGTACTCCAAGTGGGGTCTGACCAAGGTCTTGTATAGCTGTAACATTACCTCACGACTCTTGAACTCAAATCCCACGGCTGATGAAGGCCAACACACCATATGCCTTCTTAACAGCAATGTCAACCTGTGCAGCAGCTTTGAGTGTCCTATTGACACGGACCCTAAGATCTCTCAGATCCTCCACTCTGCCAAGAGTCTTACCATTTATATTATATTCTGTCTTCAAACTGGACCTTTCAAAATCAACCACTTCACACTTATCTGGATTAAAGTTCATCTGCCACTTCTCAACTGTTCTGCACCCTATCAATGTCCCGCTGTAACCTCTGACAACCCTCCAGACTACCCACAACACCCCCAACCTTTGTGTCACCAGCAAACTTACTAACCCACCCTTCTACTTCTTCATCCAGCTCATTAATAAAAATCACAAAGAGGAGGGGTCCCAGCAGTACACCACTGGTCATGGTTGTGGGAACATCTCAATGGATGGGCAAGTGAGTATGGTCATTCCCTTTTGTTCAAGAGCCTGAAGGTTGAGGGGTGGTAACTGTCCTTGAACCTGGTGGTGTGAATCCTGAGGCTCCCGTACCTTCTACCTGATGTTCACACTCCAATGTTGCATAACAAGTGGTCGTTAGAGCCAAACTCCAGGTGACTCCATGATCACCTCTCTGCTCCACCAGGATGTATCCTGCCTAACACTGGACGTGGCAGTGCAGTGAGGGCCTGTGCAGGTGGCACAGCACAGCACATCCAACAAGGAATGAAGGCGAATCACAAACACAAGCGATTCGGTAGATCAACACACACAAAATGCTGGAGGAACTCAGAAGGTCAGGCAGCATCTCTGGAAATTAATAAATAGTCAATGTGTCAGGCTGAGATTCCTGATCCAGACAGGAAAGGAAGGGGGGGTGGGGGGGGGGGGAAGATGCCTAGACTAAAAAAAAAGTGGGGGAGGGGAAGCAGGACAAGCTTGAAGGAGATAGGTGGAGCTGGGTGGGTGGCAAAGAGAGGAAAGAATCTGACAGGAGAGTGGACTATTGGAGAAAGTGAAGGAGAAGGGAAGCCGGGGAGGTGATAGGCAGAAGAGGTCAGAGCTAGGAATAGAAGAAAAGGGGAATTTTTGTTTTTAATCAGGAGAAATTGATGTTCATGCCATCAGGTTGGAGGCAACCCAGATGCAATATGAGGTGCTGCTCCTCTAACCCTAAGGGTGGCCTCATTGTGGCACAAGAGGAGGCCGTGGACCGACAAGTTGGAAAGGGAATGGGAATTGGAATTAAAATGTTTGGACACCGGGAATGCCAAATCAGTAGATGCTGGAAGTCTTGAGCAACACACCCAAAATGCTGGAGGAACTCAGCAAGCTGCAGCATCAATGGAAGGAAATAAACAATCGATGATTCTGGCCAAGACCTTTCACTGGGGCTGGAAACGAAAGAGACAGAACCCAGAATAAAATGGAGGGAGGGGAAGGAGCACACACTGGCAGATGATAGGTGAAGGGGAAGGTGGGTGGGTGATAGGGGTAAGTGGTAAGAGGCTGAAGGAATCTGATAGGAGAGGAGAGTGGACCATGGAAAAAAAGGAAGGAGAAGGGGAACCATAGAGATGATGGACAGATGAGGAGAAGAGAGGGGGAGGGGTGAGTGGTGTAGAAGTTAGAGAAAGCGATATTAATGCCACCAGGTTTGAGGCTGTCCAGATGAACCAGCCTGCTTTCCTGGCCCGCCTTCAGGATGTCTGCAATTCCTGGCAAATTGCAGGAGAGATAAACCCCACCTACCACGGTTTACCACATCAGAAAACTATGACAATATGGGCGAATCAGTTTGCCAGTGGTGACTCAGTTAAAGTATTAGGAAGTAATTCCACACTGTCCCTTCAAAAGGCTCCCAGGTAGAAAAATCGCTCATTGCGGGCACCTCTACACTCTGTATACACGAGCAAGGACATACCACAAAGCAACAAGGAAGTATTTACATGTCTCTAGTGTCATGACTGCAGAGTTTCACCAACTTGCTTATGACCAGGTATAAGCACTGTCCCAAATACCAACGTAATAATGAGCAATATGATACTGGAGGATAAATACTGACTACAGGACACCGGAGAACTCGTCCCTCTTATAAAACAAGAAACACACCTCCTGGCCCCTTGTGCCCTCGCCACCATTAAGACTATGGCTGGCTCTCTACTCAAGCCACTTTCCTGCATTCTCAAGATCCTTGGGATTTTGTTATCACCCTACAGGGAGAATGGTGGTTTATAGTTTACCTGGAAGTCAACACATTCTTTGGCAATTTTCTGACAGAATTAGCTTTGAATTTGTCGGCGTGTCTGGAATAGGGTGTTGGACGGGTGTCAACCCTCCTGACTCAGACACCAATGACTGGAAATGGGTTGAGGGGAAATTACCAGAGGGGGAATCAAACAAGAAGTTGACTATAGGAGGTGGTAGAAGAAAGGACGTTCAGAGACAAGAGACTACACTACAGTTTATGAACTGGACAGCAGAACCAACCAAGTATTAAAGGGCAAAACAGGAAGCCTTACAGCCAGCGACATGGTAGTATAATGCTTTACAGCGCCAGCGATCCAGCTTCAATTCCTGTCTGTATATTCTCTCTGTGGTCACATGGGTTTCCTCCGGGTGTTCTGGTTTACTCCCACATCCCGGGTTAGTCATTAAGTTGTGGGCTTGCTATGTTGGCAATGGAAGCGTGATAGCACATCCTCGGACTGTGCTGGTCGCTGATGAAAATGACGCATTTCACTGGGTACATATTAACTAAAGCTATTTGCTCCAAACTCATTAATTCCCATATACTCAACAATATTTTACATATAATAAATGAACTGCCCGGTCTGTGCCACCTTGGCACGGGCGCTGGGCCCCACAGACACCGTGTTTCTCGGCATGATCTATTCCGTTTTTTCCCTCAACCATCAACCTACGTGCTTCACAATCCCTCAGAGCGCAATTCCTCCAGTTACATGGAAACACACAAGTTTTAAACAATAGTGTGTTTTTTTGAAAAGAAGATACACAACAAGGAACGGTTACTTCCTGCTGGTTTTTGACCTTGGTTACTGATCCTGGCACTGACAGCCAAAAGAAACTTCCAACTATAATTAGCCTCTTCCTCAACACTGGAACCTACAAGGCTCGGAGTACCTGGGCACGAGTTTAAAGGTATAGGCCAGACTTACCACTATCACAAGTTACTTGCAAGCATTATCACAGTAAATAACCTCAGACAAACATCTAACAAGCTGGAAGGTAAAATGGACCCAGAGATCAGGGATAGATAAAAAAAATACTGGAGGAACTCAACAGGTCAGGCAGCACCTACTCTTGTTCCTTTCCACGCCTTGTGGCGCGTTGGGTAGCAGTTCTGCCGTTTTGTTTGCATATTGTCTGGTTTTTTTCCCAAGGTCAAGTTGCTAGCTCGACACTCAACCCAGCACAGATGGAAAGCGTGCAAGGAGCCAGGCGGATTCAAAGCTGGGACCACTATGCCACCGGCCGGCAAAGGCAGCATCTATGAAGGGAAATAAACAATCAATGTTTCAGGCTGAGACCCTTCAGGACTGGACTGATGGGTGGGGGGGGTGGTGGTGTGGGAGAGAAGAGATGACAAGCCAGAATAAGGTGAGGGGAGGGCGATGTTCCATCTAAGGCATATATGTCAAACTCAAGGCCCGCGGGCCAAATCCGGCCCGCGGTGGAATTATCTTTAGCCCGCAAGATAATATCTAATTACTATCAAAGCTGGCCCCAGTAATCGAAGCGCCTATGGCGTATGATATGGCTAATGCTGAGTTTATTCAGGTACCAGGTTTTCAGGGTTTTTAGTGTTTATTCGGCAGTCTTCTTCATAAGAAACGGAATTTGTAAAGTGAAACACTTTGTAGTTATAGAAGAGACTGAGACACATGAGAGCAGGCTGAAAAAATGGAGGCAACGAAAGCTGCGTTCGCACGCGTCCGACTGATCTGGCCCACATGAAGCTGCATTTTGCTCAATCCGGCCCGTGACCTAAAATGAGTTTGACACCCCTGGTCTAAGGTGTGCGCGGGCACATATTTTTGCTACTAGCACATAAAGGAATTTAAACTGCACACAAAAGGTTATCACCCTCTACCTTGTTGGCATGCTAAGTATATCTCACGACCGTACACAATCACATTTCCTTCTGTGTTGGCAACATGGAGTTTGTGATGATTTGTCTGCAGGTTTAGAACTGGCTTATTTACACTACTGTTATTGAAGGAATTATTCAGTGAGCACATATTGTCACTGGGCAAAAAATTGCACAGCACAAGATTTTTGTGCACATTGGTCATTACAAATTAGAGGGAACATTGGTGGAGGGGGAGGAGGACAAGCTGGCAGGTGATAGGTAAAACCAAATGAAGGGGAGGGTGGGTGGGTATGGGAGAGGGGGGGATGAAGTGAGACACTGGGAGGTGATGGGTGAGACCAGGTGAGGGGGAAGGTGGGTGGGTGGGGGAGAGGGGGGATGAAGTGAGACACTGGGAGGTGATAGGTGAGACCAGGTGAGGGGAAGGTGGGTGGGTGGGTGGGGGAGAGGAGGGATGAAGTGAGACACTGGGAGGTGATAGGTGAGACCAGGTGAGGGGGAACGTGGGTGGGTGGGGGAGAGGGGGGGGGATGAAGTGAGACACTGGGAGGTGATAGGTGAGACCAGGTGAGGGGGAAGGTGGGTGGGTGGGGGAGAGGGGGGGGATGAAGTGAGACACTGGGAGGTGATAGGTGAGACCAGGTGAGGGGAAGGTGGGTGGGTGGGTGGGGGAGAGGAGGGATGAAGTGAGACACTGGGAGGTGATAGGTGAGACCAGGTGAGGGGGAACGTGGGTGGGTGGGGGAGAGGGGGGGGGATGAAGTGAGACACTGGGAGGTGATAGGTGAGACCAGGTGAGGGGGAAGGTGGGTGGGTGGGGGAGAGGGGGGGGATGAAGTGAGACACTGGGAGATAAGAGGTGGAAGACAGGAGGAGGAAAAAAATATTGAGAATATGATTTTAGAGCCCTAGTAGCAGAATCCGTAGGTTGTGGAATCAGTTCACCGTTGGGATGAGAAGTTATCCACACTGGTTCAGGAGCCTGATGGTTGAAGGATAATAACTGTTCCTGAATCTGGTGGTGTGGGATTAAAGCTCTTGCACCTCCTTCCTGATGGCAGCAGCAAGAAGAGAGCATGGCTTGGTGAAGAACGCTGCTCTCCTGTGACAGCGTTCCTGTGGTGAATGAGGGCAAATCTACAAGGCTGGCATAAAACCCCATCTGGTTCATCACGGCCCTGTCTGGCCCATGGACATTAGCAGGTCTGGCCACTCAAAGGCCTAGCAAATTCCTAGTTCAGCTATCAGCAATTAAAGATGGGCAATAAATGCCAGTGACGCTCGAATCCCATGCTAAATAAAAATATGATAAAAAAACTCTGAGGCCAAAGATCAAACTGGAAAGATAAGCTGAGATAGCTCTCCGCACACAGTCCAAGCCTCTGTTCCAAGACTGGCCTTAATGGATGGGAAGCTGCCGGGGAAATACAAGGCAGTTGAAGTCTACAAGGAGTGCTGTCGCAGGAAAGTAGCGTCCATCAAGAACACCTAGCATCCAGGGCATGCTCTCTCCTCGCTGCTGCCATCAAAGTGGTGGAACAGGAGCATCAGGACTCACACCACCAGGTTTAGGAACAGTTATTCCCTCGAACCATCAAGCACTTGAGCCAGGGTGGATAACTTCACTCACCTCAACACTGGATCGATTCCACAACCTATGGACTCACTTTCAAAGACTCTTCAGCTCATGTTCTTGATGTTCATTATTTCCTTTTTTTTTGCTTTTGTATTTGCACTGTTTGTTGTCTTTTGCACCTGTTGGGTGTGGTCTTTTATTGATTCTATTATGCCTGCTGGATCCAGCAACGAATTTCAGGGTTGTACACAAATCAGAATGAGGTTTAATATCTCTGGCGTACATCGTGAAATTTGTTGTCTTTGTGGCAGCAGTACAATGCTATACATGATGATATAGAATAAAAACTGAATTTACAGTATACACACAATATAGTTAAATTAAATAAGCAGTTCAAAAACATAAACTAAAAAAGCAGTGAGGTAGTGTTCGTGGGTTCAATGTCCATTCAGAAATTGGATGGCAGAGGGGAAGAAGCTGTTCCTGAATCATTTGAGTGTGTCTTCAGGCTCCTATACCTCCTCCCTGATGGTAGCAATGAGAACAAGGCATGTCCTGGGTGAGGGGGGTTTCTTAATGATGGACGCTGTCTCTTTGAGGCTCCTTGAACATGTCTTGGATATTACAGAGGCTAGTGCCCATGATGGAGCTGTCTAATTTTACAACTCTCTGCAGCTTACTTTGATCCTGTGAGGAAGTACCCACCCATACCAGACGGTGATGCAGCCATTTAGAATTATGGTGACATATATGTACTTTGATAATAAATTCACCTTGAAGTTTGAACTGTGACATCCTTCTTTCACAGAAGCACACATTGGAAAGTAAACAGTGAAAGCCAGTGGAAGTGACATTCGATCATGTGACCAAGGAGTTGCTACTGAGGGTTTAAGTGGACAGGAGGTCAGAGAAATGGCCAGCTCAAATAGCAGCTGACCACTGGATCCTTTAAAGACAATTATACAAGCCAAGTGCTGGGATAAAGTGCCTTTATAGCACAGCCTGGGTTTCTCAGTCGCAAGGCCTGCATAATTCAATGTAAGCGGCATCACAGGTAGATAGATGAACATACACAAAATGTTGGAGGGATTCAGCAGGCCAGGCAGCATCAATGGAAAAGAGTAAACGGTCGATGTTTAAGGCCGAGACCCTTCTTCAGGACTGGAAAGGAAAGGAAACGGGAAGACAGCAGAATAAAAAGGTAGGCGAGGGGAAAGAGAATAACTAGAAGAGGATAAATGAAGCCAGGTGGGTGGGATAGGGATAGGGCTGCAGAAGCGGGAATTTGATAGGAGAGGAGAGTGGGCCAAATTGTTTTTCAAGGAGGTTACCAGGAAAGTTGATGAAGCCAAGGCCGTGTATGTTACCTATATGGACATTGCCCTACACGTGAGGCTGGTTAAAAAGGTTCACTTCCTTGGCATTCAGAATGAGTGAATTGTGGGAGAAACCAGAGAATGTTTGAAGATGGTTGCCTCTCTGATTGGAGGCATGTGACTAGTGGAGATCGGTGCTGGGTCCATTGTTTGTCATCATTATCAACAATCTGAATGACAATGTGGTCAACTGGGTCAGCAAATTTGCGGAAGAAACCAAGTTTGGGGGTATAGTAGACAGTGAAGAAGGCCATCAAAGCTATTTAATTCAGACAAGTGTGAGGTTTTGCACTTTGGAAGGACCAACCAGGGTAAGGCCTGAAACAATAATTTTAGAAAACACCATGTACCCTAGAACGCAGTTAGATTGACACCACCCAGGAAAGAGGAACAACCAACAGATACAAAAACATACGGACAGTTGGATAAAACTTCTAAGGATATATTTTCATCAATGAAAACAGGATTTAGGGCAGGTCTTACACAATGAACAGGAGGGCACTGAGGAGTATGGTAGAACAGAGGAATCTGAGAATACAGGTCCATAATTCATGGAAAGTGGCGTCACAGGAAAATAGGCTTGTAAAGAAAGCTTCTGGCACATAAATCGGGATATTGAGTGTAGGAGTTGGGATGTTATGTTAAAGTTGTATAAGACAATGGTGAGGCCTAATTTGGAGCATTATGTGCTGTTCTGGTCACCTACCGACAGGAAGGATATCAATAAGATTGAAAGAGCACTGCGAAAATTTACAAGGATGTTCATGGGACTTGAGGATCTGAGTTATAGGGAAAGGTTGAATAGGTGAGGACTTTATTCCCTAGAGCGTAGAAGGGGAGATTTGACAGAGGTGTACAAAATGATGATGAGTAAAGATTGGGTAAATGAGGTTGGGTGAGATCAAAACTAGAGGTCACAGGTTAAAGGTGAAAGGTGAAACATTTAAGGGGCATCTGAGAAGGAACTTTGTACTACAGAGGAAGGCAGAGGCAAGAGTGTGAAACAAGCTGCCAGCAAAAGTGGTGGATAAATATCTCAGAGAAGTTTGAACAAGTACATGTAAAGTGAGGTATGGGGGGGGGGGGGGGGGGCTATATTTCAGGTGCAGGTCAATGGGACCAGGCAAATAGTTCAGCAGCGACTAGATGGGCCAAAGGCCCTGTTTCTGTACTACGACTCCTAATGCAAGGGGTAAGGGCATTTCCACCAATATGCAATGCTTGTGTCGGAGAAGCAGCAGACCGCAATTATGCAAGATTCAAAGCCCCCTGCTCTAAGCTGTGCTGTTTCACAGCCGTTACTGGAAGCAGACCAGCATTTACAGCCCATTAGTTAGCACAGTCAGACATGGTGAGGCTAAAATCAGATGTGCATGGCATAGAGGAAAGAGAAACAGAGAATTTAAAAAAATCTAATTTAAGGCCTAAAGAGGATTGACATTCAATGCATTAATCACTGGATGTCATAGACAGGTGCAGGGAAATTTATTTTGTTCAGAGATCCAGCAGGGTAACAGGTCCTTCCAGCCTAACAAGCTCATGCTGCCCATTCCAACTAACTTACTTTGGAATGTGGGAGGACAGCGGAGTACCCAGAAGTTACCTATGTGAGCATGGGGACAACATACAAACTCCGGAACTCTAATTACAAAGGTTGAGGACTGGACCTCAAGGCAGTGACACAATGGTAGTCATACAAAGCTCTAGTTTGAAGATGCTGGAGTGAACTTTGTGCGCCATTTGCTTGGATGCTGTGGTCACGCAGAGTGCAACAAATGTTGAAGGTTTAATCTCCATCACTAAGGACCCCCATCGCCCAGATCGTGCCTTATTCTCATTGCTACCATCAGGGAGGAGGCCTGAAGACACAAGCTCAGCGATTCAGGAACAGATTCTTCCCCTCTGCCATCTGATTTCTGAACCGACATTGAGCCCATGAACACAACCTCACTACTTCTTTATTTCTATTCTTGCACCACTTATTTAACTAATACATATACACACATTCATGATTTTTTTCCAGTGATGTATAACTTTGTACTGCTGCAGCAAAGACGACAACTTCCACAACACCTGTCTGATTTGGGTTCCTGCCCAACAAGCTGTACCACCCAGCAACCCACCTATTTAACTCTGGCTCCACCACAGGACCATTTACAATGACCAATTAACCTACTTTGTGAGAGGAAACCGGAGCACCGAGAGGAAACCCACACGCTCAGCGGAAGGACATACAAACATCCTACAGGTGATGTCAGGATTGAACTCTGAGCTGTAACAGCATCGTTCTAGCACGGCATCCTATATGACCAGTTAACCACTAATCCGTGTACCTTTGGGATGTCAGCAAAATGTGGAGCGCCCAGAGGAAACTCATGGGATCTAGGGGACAGTGTGGAATTGAGCCTGGGTTACCGATACCGTAATGGTTTTCTGCTAACTACCGCACTGCCCTCTTTAACTGATCACAACATCCTCTATCCTCATAACTAAAGTTTGCCATCGCCAGACGAGGGTGGACTATGGGAAAAAAGAAGTGGGGGAGGGTGCCAGGCAGGCGAGGAAAGGAGAGGTGAGAGGGGAGCTAGGGTGGGAAATGGAAGTGGGGAAAAAATTACTGTTATACAAAACTTGTATGGACCTGATGGACTAAGCATCCTCCCGCTCTGTAGACCTTGTGTGATTCACACTGAAGAGGGCAAAAGGAAATAGGTCCTCACAAAAACTATGTTAACAATCGCTGGATTATGAGGTTAGGGTTAATCAGGGTTGTGGGGTTACTTGGGCGAGATGGATCAAAGAGCTGGAAGGGTCTGTATCACTAAATACTCCGACTTGTCATTTTTTTTCCTAGTCCGAAATGTTCACTGTTTACTCTTTTCCATAGATGCTGCCTGGCCTGCTGAGTTCCTCAGCATTGTGGGTGTGTTCCTCCGATTTCCAGCATCCCCAGATTTTTTTGTGTTTGAAATGAAAATCTAGGTTGAAGATCTACTTTGATGGATCTGGTGTGGGTAGGACAGGAAGAAAAGGGAATTACAATTGGATAACATTCTGCATGTGTAAGAGGAAAACCAGCTATACCACCTCTCACCATCCAGTAGGCTTGCTAAGAACCCGGTGGACATAACATTGAAGAGTGGTTCAAATATGGAGGAGAGGGGTATTGAGGGCAATGGCCTGGGTGCGATAGTTGGGACAAGGCAGAAGACCAGACCGACAGATCCGTTTCTGTGCTGTAGTGCTCCATGACTCTATAAGAGTTCAGGCATAGTTAAATGGCTGCAGAATCGGAAGAGCCCACTGTAACACACCATCCCGGTCCAAACATCGATGACTAGGGACACTGCAGAAAAATTATCAAGACAGCACTGGGATCTTCAGGAGAGGAAAAAGTGAAAACACAAACTTGGGGGGGTGGGGTGGGGAGAGAAGGGGGTGGATAAGACCCTCTCTTTGCCATCAACCCTCCCACCCACCTTTGTCCTACTTTATTTCATGGGATCAAGTTGAATAACCATACCAAATGTACAGAGCATAACAAATTAGAGCCAGCGTCATAAACAGAGAATCTGCAGGTGCTGAAAATACAGAACAACACACACAGAATGCTAGAGGAACTCAACCGGTCAGGCAGCATCTATGGAGAGGAATAAAATTATGACCTTTTGGACCAAGATCCCTCATCAGCACTGGAAAGCCCTGATGAAGACTAGATCAGGATTTGCAGTCCTGATGGGAGGGCTTGACCAGAAACTGACTCTCCATTCCTTTCCACAGACGCAGCCTGACCTGCCAAGTTCCTCCAGCACTTTGTGTGTGTTACTCAATCGTGCTTCATTCAAAAATAATGGACACCTGGCTATACTTGGTGACTGCAAACCCCACACTCTGGAAGGAAACAGATGCTCTAGCACAACCAGAGTCAACAAACCAGCAAAGAGAATGCACACACATGCACTGGGCCCTGCTCTGGCTTCAGTAAAGGAAGGGGGCCTAGAAATAAACAAGGCAACCATTTTGTGCACTGCGGAACAAGTACAGGAAGCCCTCTTTCCATCCCCATCCTCCCCAACATGAAACCAAGCCAGCTCACTAATTGAATCAGTCACGCTGCCCACCCCCACTCTACGCACACGCCAGTCACAACACGTCCAAGTCACGGCCACGCCGGGGAAAAGCAACAAGAGGATGCCAGGGCAGTGTCGCGGTTAGCATGACACCATTACAGCTCAGCACGTACTGGAGTTTGGAGCTCAATTCCAGGGCCGTCTGAGAGTGGCTTGTATGTTCTCTCTCCTCGCGACCATGTAGGTTTCCTCCCACAGTCCAAAGACCCGGTTAATTGTTCACTGTACAGTAGATTGTCCTGTGATTAGGCTAGGGACAAATAGGAGGGTTGCTGGGCGGTGGACCGGAAGGGCCAGTACCATGTTTATCTCTAAATAACTAAGTACTTCCTTAGCCTTTCCAAAAATATAAATGTGTATTTAGATTTGTTTTATACATTGCAAAGTACTGCAGCCAGAAAAACAAAATTTACGACATGTCAGCTTCAGAATGGAAGAACACCCCTTTAGAACAGAGATAAGGAGGAATTTCCTTAGCTGGGAGTGGTGAATCTGTGGAATGCAGACATTGATAGGTTTTTGATCAGTCAGGATCAAGAAGGTTACAGGGAGAAGGCAGGAGATTGTGGTTGGGGGGAGGGGGGAGCTAACAGATGGAATGGCAGAGCAGATTTGATGGGCTGAATGGCCTAACTCTGCACACTTATTGCGTGCTACTAAACCTGATTCTGATTCTCACAGCACATTGTAGGTTACTGGCATTTAGCTCCCACCTCTAAAATAAATTCCTCCCCCTCAATATGGTAGTGACTCACGACTCCACAACCACACCCAGTTTTGTCCAAGGCCATTTAGGTATGCAAACTGAGAATGGGCTGTCAACAGCAGCAACCCGAGGGTGTTACAGTCAGACCTGCCCCACGGCCGTCAATCACGCCGCTGTAGGAGGCAATGTCAAACACTTAGCAGGTTAGGACTCACTTCTGGGCCACGTACTTCAGGAAGGATGTCAAGCAGGAGTAGGGACAGGAGATCTTCCTCGAATATTCCAAAGCAAAAGGGACTTCAGGAACCAAGATTTAGGAGGATCATAATAGACTAGGTTTATTTGTCACATGTACATTGAAACATACAGTGAAGTGAGTCATTTGCAACAATGGCCACCGAGGATGAGCTGGGGCAGACCACAAGTGGCTCCTCGCTTCCGGCACCAACGTAGCACGCACACAACTTACTAACCTTAACCTGTACATCTCTGGAAAGTACCAAGTAAATTTATTATCAAAGTACATACGTATCACCACGTACATGTTCAATTTCCTGTGGGCATTCCTAGCAGATCTATAGAATAGTAACTGTAACAGGATCAATGAAAGATCAACCAGAGGGCAGAAGACAACAAACTGTGCAAATACAAAAATAAATAAGTAGCAATAAATAACGTGAACATGAGATAACAAGATAAAGAGTCCTTAAAGTGAGCTCACTGGTTGTGGGAACATCTCAATGGATGGGCAAGTGAGTGTTGTTATCTCATTTTGTTCAAAAGCCTGATGGTTGAGGGGTAGTAACTGTTCTTGAACTTGGTGGCGTGAGTCCTGAGGTTCTTGTACCTTCTACCTGATGGTAGCAGTGAGAAGAGAGCACGGCCTGGGTGGTGGGGGTCTCTGATGATGGACGCTGCTTTCCTGCGACAGTGTTTCATGTAGATGTGCTCAATGGTCGGAACCCGGAACACCCAGAGGAACCCACATGGTCTCGGGCAGAACACATGGACATCGGCAGGAATGGATTCCCTATCTTACACAAAGTGCTACACCAGTGGTCCCCGACCTACTCTGCTCTGGGCTGACATCTATGTGCCGGGCGGGACCTAATTACTAGCTTGTTTATTTCGGCTTTTTTCTTGAAGATGTGCTGGGTGCGCCCCGGTTGCCTCTGCACCCCCTGCGTGCTTCACGGCCGGGAGGTTGGGGAGGTATTGCTACACTACCGTGCTACCCAATATCTTTACACTGCAGGTTGGCATCTGCAAAGCTGCTTGAAAAGGTGGCTGCAAGTTGAATCGACAGGAACTTGCAAAAAAACTGGTTACATACTTGGAACAAGCAGTCCTTTTAGCACGACTGGCTAATCTGCTGGTGCTTGCACTTGCAACGACCAGTCCTGTTTTATTCCCAAATTACTCACCCAGAACACTCACATAAACCAGGTCAGAGTCATACAACATGGGAACAGGCCCTTCGGCCCAACTGCTACATGCCATCCAAGCCTATCGCAATAGCCAGCCTTTAGTCCAAGTCCCTCTAAACCTTTTCTAACCTGTGTCATTTAAATATTATTATATGGTACAAAACACAAAAATACAATTGCAGATGCTGTGGATCAAAGAATACGAACACAACGCTGGAAGAACTCAGCAGGTCAGGCAGCATCCGTGAGAAAAGAGTAGCCAACGTTTCGGGCCGAGACCCTTCATCAGGAATCGGGGGGGGGGGGGGGGGGGGGGAGAGAGGGCCGAAGCCCAGCAATAGAGATGGGGAGGGGGTAGGGCCTAGAGGCGCCAGGTGGAAAACCAATCAGAGGAAAGATAAAGGGGGAGGGGATAAGCATGAAAGAACTGTAGAGATAAAGGAGCAGAAAGTTGAAAGGGGAGAGAGGCAGAGTGGGACCTAGGATAGGGGGAGGGGGAGGGGAGGGAATTACCGGAAATTGGAGAATTGCTGGAGTCATCCATTGCATCCGGTGCGGCCTCTTCTGCATCGGCGAGACCCGACGCAGATTGGGGGACCGCTTCGTCGAGCACCTACACTCCGTCTGTCACAATAGACAGGACCTCCCGGTTGCCACCCACTTCAACTCTGCCTCTCATTCCCATCTCGATATGTCCATACATGGCCTCCTCTACTGCCATGATGAGGCCAAACTCAGGTTGGAGGAGCAACACCTCATATACCGTCTGGGTAGCCTCCAGCCTGGTGGTATGAACATTGAATTCTCCAATTTCCGGTAATTCCCTCTATCATTACACACTCTGCTCTGGTGCTCTGGTTCCCATTCTCCTGCAATTCATGTGTCTACACCTCAGCCCCACATTCCTCACCCGGTACGGAGGGCAGAGGGCCACAGCCACTCGGGATATTTGGTCTTGCCAAGTTGGTGTGGGATAGTCAAGGGCTCTGCATGAGCCAACTGCCTACCCCTCTTCCGGGTCTACGCCCGCACCCGGGTGTATCTGGCAAAGAAGCCCGCACTCTCTATGAGCACAATTACGATTTCTGGGAACAGTGGGCCCCCAAATCTGTTACAGATGGTAATAATCGTATTTTAATTTGAAACTGTACACGGTTTATGAAGAGACAAGACATTCCACAGATGCTGGAAATCCAGAGCAACACATACAAGAAAAAAAAACGCTGGAGGAGCTCAACTTCTCTGGAGTTGATGTTTCGGGCCAAGACCCTTCATCAGTACTCACAACAGTTCATGAAGTCCTGATTAGTTCATAGTTGTGAACTTTTTTTTAGACAACGAAAGTTTATCTGGTCAGAAATGTAGCACAAACACAGAAGACCCGCAAACCTTTCCAGCTTTTCCCACGGGTCTTCGTACACACTTTGGGAATACACAGGTCAAGTATTCATAAACCGGGTGGGGGGGGGGGTTACAAAACACTGAAATTGATATACATGCAAGCTACCAATGGAAGAAATGTGATCAAACTGTTCAGTGTTCAATATTACAACAGTAGCAGTAATTAAAGAAGTTGTTTTAAAGCAGTTTGAACACCTTGAAATGAAGGGAGAATCCTTTCTGTCATGCGTGAGGTCTGAAAACTGCCCACATGATGGGACGAGATTTCCAGAAGGGTCAAAATTCTGGAGATTTACTGCTCAGATCAAGATAAAGTAGCCACCGCTGTGCACTGCCTAGTGTGCAGCCAGGAAGAAACTAATGAGTTCCATGGGTTTACACTGCACTTGCCCGATTATGAATCAGGTTTATATTCAGTGACAAAAGTTGTGAAATTTGCAGCAGTACAGAGCAATAAATAAAGTCACATTAAGGAATATATAAAAAATTAATAGTGCAAGAGAAAGAAAAGAGTCAGACCAGAAACAGTTATTCCACAATCTGGTCCTTTCTTTCCAGTCCAGGAGGGACAGGATTAAAAGGGTGCATGGGCCAGAAATCCTACATGGAATTTACACCAGTTCTAATCTCTGGAGGGGCCACTAACTTTCCACCAACAATACGCGCTGAACCGAACTCACTGGCCAGGTTCTCATCTTTGCAAAGTCCTCTCCTAAACCCTCCAATCTTCCTAAATCTTCATAAGGCACAGGAGCAGTAACAAGCCATTCAGGCCATCGAGTCATTCCATCACAGCTGGTTTATCATTCCTATTAACCCCATTTTCCTGACTTCTCCCGTAACCTTTGATGCCCTGATTAATCAAGAACCTATCAGCCTCCACTTTAAATATACCCAATGACTTGGCTTCCACAGCTGTCTATGGCAATGAATTCCACACATTCACTACCCTCCGGCTAAAGAAATTCCTCATCTTGGTTCTAAGGGGATTTTCTTCTATCCTGAGACTCCCCCATTTTTAGAAATATCCTCCTCATGTCCACTCTATCTAGGCCTTTCAATATTCAAATTTTCAATGAGATCCCCCTCCTCATTCTTCTAAACTGCAGGCCCGGAGCCAAACACTCCTCATATGTTAACCCTTTCACTCCTGGGATCATTCTCATGACCCACCTCCGGGCTGTCTCAAAACTGCTCATAATACTCCAAATGCAGCCTGACCAGTGCCCACAGAACCTCAACACTACATGAAATAAATGCTAAGTCTGCATTTGCCTTCCTCACCTCTCGTTCTGGCAGATCTCTTACACGTCCATCTTTACATCTCTCTCACACTTGAGACTATCGCTTCAGGAGCTCAGGCTGAAATCTGCTTCAATAACCGCATTATCCTCTCCTTCTCTCACAAAGTAACTCATTAAAACCCCTCTCTTCACTCTCGAGCATCAACTGTCCTGCTACACAGCTCAGAAGCAATCTACATACTCATTCTCAAGTCAATTTATTGTCATTTAGCAATATACATGCATACCGTCCAACAAGAGAATGTTTTTCCAGATCAGGGTGTAACACACCTAACACACAATAACTGAGGAAAGTAAGGATTAAACCTACAATTCTATATGAATTCCATATGGAATATTTTGGACTGAGTTCAAAAGTCAACAAGTTACTTTGCAATTTTATAAAACTCTGGTTAGGCCACACCTGGAGTACTACATATAGTTCTGGTTGCCCTACTACAGGAGGGATGTCGAGGCTTTGGAGAGGGGGCAGAAGAGGTTCACCAGGATGCTATCCGGTTTAGAGGGTGTGTGCTACCATGAGATGCTGGACAAACTTGGGCTGTTTTCTCTGCAATGCCAGGGGCTAAGGGGAGATCTGATTGAGGTTTATAAGATTATGAGAGGCAGAGATAGAGTGGACAGGGAGTGTCTGTTTCCCCAGAGTTGAAATGTCTAATAGAGGGCATGCACTGAAGGTGAGAGGAGATAGGTTCAAAGGGGATGTGAGAGGTAAGACTTTTTACTCAGAAAGTGACGGATGCCTGGAATGGTGGTGGAGGCAAGTATGTTAAGAGGCTTTTAAGAGACGTTTGGATAGGCACATGGATGTGAGGAAGATTGAGGGATCTGGATATGGGGTAGGTAAGAGGGATGAGTGCCTTGATGTTTTTGCTGGAGGAACTCAGCAGGCCAGGCAGCATCCGTGGAAAAAAGCTGTCGATATTTGGGGTGAAACTCTTCGGTAGGACTGCAGAAAATAATCTGAGGAGTAGATTTGAAGGGTGGGGGGAGGGGAGAGAGAAACACCAGGCAATAGATGAAACTCGGAGGGGGAGGAATGAAGCAAAGAGCTAGGAAGCTGATTGGTAAAAGAGGCAGACAGCCATGGAAGAAAGAAAGGGTGACGAGCACCAGAAGGAGGCGATGGGCAGGCAACGAGAGGGGAAAGGGGATGGGGGAAGGGGAGGCATTACTGGGGGTACAAGAAATCGATATTTATGCCATTGGGTTGGAGGCTACACAAATGGAATATAAGGTGTTGCTCCTCCAACCCAAGAGTGGCCTTATCACGACAGTGGAGGAGGCCATGGATGGACATATCGGAATGGGAAGTGGAATTAAAATTATGACCACTGGGAGATCTCACTTTCTGGCGGACGGAGCGTAGATGCTTGGCAAAGAGGTCTCACTGACATACAGGAGCCCACACTGGGACAGACTCACAGGTTAAGTGTCGCCTCACCTGGAAGGACCGTTTGGGGCCCGGAATGGTAGTGTGGGAGGAGGAGTAGGGCAGGTGTAGCACTTGTTCTGCTTGCAATGGTAAGTGCTAGGAGGGAGGTCAGTGGGGAGGGACAAATGGACAAGGGAGTCGCATAGGGAGCGATCCCTGTGGAAAGCAGAAAGTTGGAGGAAGAGAAAGATGTGATTGGTGGTAAGATCGAGTTAGAAGCAGTGGAAGTTTCGGAGAGTTATGTGCTGGATGTACAGGCTGGTGGGGTGGTAGGTGAGGACAAGAGGAACCCTATCCCTGAGCAGACATGCATGAAATGGAAGAGATGTGGTTGAGGGCAGTGTTAATGGTGGAGGAAGAAAAACCCCTTTCTTTGAAAAAAGATGACATCTCCTTCGCTCTAAAATGAAAAGCCTCATCCTGAGAGCAGATGCAGCGGAGACACAGGAATTGAGAGAAAGGGGTAGCATTTTTGCACGTAGCAGAGTGGGATAAGGTATTGTCTAGGTAGCTGTGAGAGTCCGTTGATTTATAATGGACATCGGTGGGTCAGTATTCTCCAGAGATGAGACAGTGAGATCGAGAAAGGGAAGGGAGGTGTTGGAAATGGACCAGGTGAACTTGAGGGCAGGGTGGAAATTGGAGGCAAAGTGGATGAAATCAACAAGTTCAGCATGGGTGCAGGAAGCAGCACCAATGCGGTCATCAGTATAGTGTAGGAAAAGTGAGGGACGGTCACCAGCGTAGGCTTGGAACATGGACTGTTCCAAGTAGTTGACCAACAGGCAGGCATTGTGGGACCCATGTGAGTGCCCATAGCTTTCGTTTCGAGGAAGTGGGAAGAGCCGGAGGAGAAATTACTTAGAGTGAGGACAAGTTCCGCTAAGGTGGAGGGGAACTGGTTGGGTCTGGTGTGCAGAAAGAAATGGAGAGCTCCGAGGCCTTCCTGGTGCGGGACTGGACATCCATAGTAAGAATATGATGGGGGTTGGGGGGGGCCAGGGAACCCTAGATGCTGCCTGACCTGCTGAGTTCCTCCAGCACTTTTGAATGTGCTGCTCTGATATCCGGCATCTGCAGATTTTCTCTTGTTTGGGTGTTTTGGATTTGGTTTTCAGCACGACATTGTGGACCAACTGGCCCGTTCCTGTGCTGTACTGCTCTACGTCCTTTGTTGTTCATTTAGTTAAAGGAGCTCAGAATGAACTGAGAAAACAAGGCCCTTTCTCTAGAAAATGAAAACTACTGAGAAGGAGCACACCAGAAATAAAATCAAAAACACTAGAGATTCCGCAGATGCTGAAAATCCACAGCAACGCACACAGCACGCTGGAAGAGCTCAGGCAGTATCTATAAACAGTAAATGTCTTGGGTTAAGACCCTTCATCAGGACTGAAATTAAGTTAACAGTAAGTGTTTTAAATTGAGGCTGCCCCAGTTCCTCACTGGAGCCATAATGAAGCCACTTTAGTTTTACAGATCAACTGACTCTTATCTGATTTTCTGAAGGGGAATTTTTCAAGTGCAGGTTTCCTGCTATTGGGCCTTGGGGGTTCTGTCCCCTCTGACAGGAAATGACAAGGCAGTCACGTGGGCAGCTCAACTCTGCTCCACCCAGTACACTTTGAAAGCATTTCTGAGTTCAAGTTGAAAGGAAGAGGAGAGAGAAATTCGCTGTATCTTGAGCAACAGTGACCAGTTCTCCAAATTCACAGTTAGGGGCAGCGGAAGTGGTGGACACAGGTTCGATTTCGACAGTTTATTCGAACTTTGGGCAAGCACGTGGATGAGAGGGGTACGGAAGCCCACAGTCCAGGTGCCAGTCGATAGGACTAGGCAGATTAACTGCTGAAACGGACTCGACGGGCTGAAGGGCCGATTTCTGTGCTGTAACAATCTATGACTCTATTACTTCAAATCCAAGGCTGACAAACCAGAAGTCCCAACGTGCAGGAAGGGGAGGCTTGGGAAGAAGGTCACACTCCCCAATCTCTCTCTTTCCCAAAAGTGGTCAGGTTAACACAAAATCTACAAACCCTACAATGCGACAGGATGCTGTCCTGGGATTCCAGCAATCTCTGGGTTCCCAATGGTTCTCACAAGTGGTAGGGACTTCACTCTTTGAGCAGGCAAAGGGATTCCCTCTGGAGTCAATCCCTCACTGCCATGCCTTTCCCCGTCAATCTAATGTTCTCAAATAGCTTTCCCTCTTTTACCAACTCTTGCTAAACTTCATCTCACCCTTGACCCCAACTCCACCAGCCACATTACTTGATGTTCATCCGACATACCCTCAAACCTCGTTCGTTACCACAACCCGACCTTCGCCAAAGTAGAACCTGTACTTATACACACATTACTATCCCCAACACGCACACCCCAACCATAGTGAGAGTAACACATTACAGGTTCCTGTGTTTCAACACCAGAGTACTCCCCAGAGATGCCCCCTCCTCGTCAAATTCACACAAACCCCATCTGCTCAAGATCAACAATCCTAAACCAACCCATCTCCAGAAATCCATGCTACCATGGAAGTAGTCGATCGTCTTCCCCTGCTCAAGGAGCACACCCCCTCCCCTCCACCCGAGGACAGACCAATGGACCTTCCTCCCCTGAACCACCCCTTCCCCCCTCAGCCTCCCCCACAACGAAATCCCCCAATCACAAACTCCTCTCTCCTCTCTCCATCTGAGCTCTCACAACCTCAATTCGTCCACAAATTTCGGAGGCTTCTCTTCCTGTCCAAGCCGTCCTCTCCAGCCACCACGGACTCCACAGGGCGTGACTGCCCCAGTCCATCACAGACTTCTACACCCCCAACCCTTCTGAACCAACGACTCGTCATAGCCTCCCCTCATCACAGACAAGCCCCCACAGTCAGAAACCCCCGGTCCAGGAATCTCCCCTCACACACTCGAACTCCCTCCCCAACACTCAGGACCCTGAACACCACCCCCCACACCTTCTTGGGACCCTGACCCCACCCACCCATCTTCTCAGACCCCCTCCAACTGCCCACCTTCCCTGGGGCCCCACCACACCTCCAGATCTCTCACACACTCTCTCTCTCTCTCTCACACATTCCCCACCTCAGGATCCCAGACAACCCACTCTGTACCCCCAATCACACCCCAGACCCCAACACAACCCGCTCTATACCCCCAATCACACCCCCGTTCCCCTAGGACCCCACACAACCCACTCTATACCCCCAATCACACCCCAGACCCCCACACAACCCGCTCTGTACCCCCAATCACACCCCAGACCCCCACACAACCCGCTCTATACCCCCAATCACACCCCAGACCCCCACACAACCTGCTCTATACCCCCAATCAGACCTCAGACCCCTCAGGACCCCACACAACCCGCTCTATACACCCAATCACACCCCAGACCCCTCAGGACCCCACACAACCCACTCTGTACCCCCAATCACACCCCAGACCCCCACACAACCCGCTCTGTACCCCCAATCACACTCCAGACCCCCACACAACCCGCTCTGTACCCCCAATCACACTCCAGACCCCCACACAACCCGCTCTGTACCCCCAATCACACTCCAGACCCCCACACAACCCGCTCTGTACCCCCAATCACACTCCAGACCCCCACACAACCCGCTCTGTACCCCCAATCACACCCCAGACCCCTCAGGACCCCACACAACCCACTCTATACCCCCAATCAGACCCCAAACCCCCACACAACCCGCTCTGTACCCCCAATCACACTCCAGACTCCCACACAACCTGCTCTATACCCCCAATCACACCCCAGACCCCTCAGGACCCCACACAACCCACTCTGTACCCCCAATCAGACCCCAGACCCCCACACAACCCGCTCTATACCCCCAATCACACCCCACACAACCCGCTCTGTACCCCCAATCACACCCCAGACCCCCACACAACCCGCTCTATACCCCCAATCACACCCCCATTCCCTCAGGACCCCACACAACCTGCTCTGTACCCCCAATCAGACCCCAGACCCCCACACAACCCGCTCTATACCCCCAATCACACCCCAGACAACCCGCTCTGTACCCCCATTCACACCCCAGATCCCTCAGGACCCCACACAACCCGCTCTGTACCCCCAATCACACCCCAGACCCCCACACAACCCGCTCTATACCCCCAATCACACCCCCATTCCCTCAGGACCCCACACAACCTGCTCTGTACCCCCAATCACACCCCAGACCCCCATACAACCCGCTCTGTACCCCCACTCACACCCCAGACCCCTCAGGACCCCACACAACCCGCACTGTACCCCCAATCACACCCCCGATTCCTCAGGACCCCACACAACCCGCTCTGTACCCCCATTCACACCCCAGACCCCCACACAACCCGCTCTGTACCCCCAATCACACCCCAGACCCCTCAGGACCCCACACAACCCGCACTGTAACCCCAATCACACCCCCGTTTCCTCAGGACCCCACACAACCCGCTCTATACCCCCCAATCACACTCCAGACCCCCACACAACCCGCTCTATACCCCAAATCACATCCCAGACCCCTCAGGACCCCACACAACCCGCTCTATACCCCCAATCACATCCCAGACCCACACACAACCCGCTCTGTACCCCCAATCACACCCCAGACCCCTCAGGACCCCACACAACCCACTCTGTACCCCCAATCACACCCCAGTTCCCTCAGGACCCCACACAACCCGCTCTATACCCCCAATCACACCCCAGACAACCTGCTCTGTACCCCCATTCACACCCCAGATCCCTCAGGACCCCACACAACCCGCTCTGTACCCCCAATCACACCCAGACCCCCACACAACCCGCTCTGTACCCCCTATCACACCCCAATTCCCTCAGGACCCCCACACAACCCGCTCTGTACCTCCTATCACACCCCCATTCCCTCAGGACCCCACACAACCCGCTCTGTACCCCCAATCACACCCAGACCCCCACACAACCCGCTCTGTAACCCAATCACACCCCCATTCCCTCAGGACCCCACACAACCCGCTCTGTACCCCCAATCACACCCCAGACCCCCACACAACCCGCTCTATACCCCCAATCACACCCCCATTCCCTCAGGACCCCACACAACCTGCTCTGTACCCCCAATCACACCGCAGACCCCCACACAACCCGCTCTGTACCCCCAATCACACCCCCATTCCCTCAGGACCCCACACAACCCGCTCTGTACCCCCATTCACACCCCAGACCCCCACACAACCCGCTCTGTACCCCCAATCACACCCCAGACCACCACACAACCCGCTCTGTACCCCCAATCACACCCCAGACCCCTCAGGACCCCACACAACCCACTCTGTACCCCCAATCACACCCCAGACCCCTCAGGACCCCACACAACCCGCTCTGTACCCCCATTCACACCCCAGACCCCCACACAACCCGCTCTGTACCCCCAATCACACCCCAGACCACCACACAACCCGCTCTGTACCCCCAATCACACCCCAGACCCCTCAGGACCCCACACAACCCACTCTGTACCCCCAATCACACCCCAGACCCCTCAGGACCCCACACAACCCGCTCTGTACCCCCAATCACACCCCAGACCCCCACACAACCCGCTTTGTACCCCCATTCACACCCCAGACCCCCACACAACCCGCTCTGTACCCCCAATCACACTCCAGACCCCCACACAACCCACTCTGTACCCCCCAATCACACCCCAGACCCCCACACAACCCGCTCTGTACCCCCATTCACACCCCAGACCCCCACACAACCCGCTCTGTACCCCCAATCACACCCCAGACCCCTCAGGACCCCAAAAACCCGCTCTGTACCCCCAATCACACCCCCGTTTCCTCAGGACCCCACACAACCCGCTCTATACCCCCCAATCACACTCCAGACCCCCACACAACCCGCTCTATACCCCAATCACATCCCAGACCCCTCAGGACCCCACACAACCCGCTCTGTACCCCCAATCACACCCCAGACCCCCACACAACCCGCCCTGTACCCCCAATCACACCCCAGACACCTCAGGACCCCACACAACCCGCTCTATACCCCCAATCACACCCCAGACCCCTCAGGACCCCACACAACCCGCTCTGTACCCCCAATCACACCCCAGACCCTTCAGGACCCCACACAACCCGCTCTGTACCCCCGTTCACACCCCAGACCCCCACACAACCCGCTCTGTACCCCCAATCACACCCCACACAACCCGCTCTGTACCCCCGTTCACACCCCAGACCCCCACACAACCCGCTCTGTACCCCCAATCACACCCCACACAACCCGCTCTGTACCCCCAATCACACCCCAGACCCCTCAGGACCCCACACAACCCGCTCTGTACCCCCAATCACACCCCCGTTTCCTCAGACCCCCACACAACCCGCTCTATACCCCCAATCACATCCCAGACCCCTCAGGACCCCACACAACCCGCTCTGTACCCCCAATCACACCCCAGACCCCTCAGAACCCGCTCTGTACCCCCGTTCACACCCCAGACCCCCACACAAACCACTCGGTACCCCCAATCACACCCCAGACCCCCACACAAACCACTCGGTACCCCCCAATCACACCCCAGACCCCCACACAACCCGCTCTATACCCCCAATCACACCCCAGACCCCTCAGGACCCCACACAACCCGCTCTGTACCCCCAGTCACACCCCAGACCCCCACACAACCCGCTCTGTACCCCCAATCACACCCCAGAATCCCACACAACCCGCTCTGTACCCCCAATCACACTCCAGACCCCCACACAACACGCTCTGTACCCCCAATCACACCCCAGACCCCCACACAACCCGCTCTGTACCCCCAATCACACCCCAGACCCCCACACAACCCGCTCTGTACCCCCAATCACACTCCAGACCCCCACACAACCCGCTCTGTACCCCCAATCACACTCCAGACCCCCACACAACCCGCTCTGTACCCCCAATCACACCCCAGACCCCTCAGGACCCCACACAACCCGCTCTGTACCCCCATTCACACCCCAGACCCCCACACAACCCGCTCTGTACCCCCAATCACACCCCAGACCCCCACACAACCCGCTCTGTACCCCCAATCACACTCCAGACCCCCACACAACCCGCTCTGTACCCCCAATCACACTCCAGACCCCCACACAACCCACTCTATACCCCCAATCACACCCCAGACCCCCACACAACCTGCTCTGTACCCCCAATCACTCCCCAGACCCCCACACAACCCGCTCTGTATCCCCAATCACACCCCAGACCCCCACACAACCTGCTCTGTACCCCCAATCACACCCCAGACCCCTCAGGACCCCCCACACAACCCGCTCTGTACCCCTATTCACACCCCAGACCCCCACACAACCCGCCCTGTACCCCCAATCACACCCCAGACCCCTCATGACCCCACACAACCCGCTCTATACCCCCAATCACACCCCAGACCCCCACACAACCTGCTCTGTACCCCCAATCACACCCCAGACCCCTCAGGACCCCCACACAACCCGCTCTGTACCCCCAATCACACCCCAGACCCCCACACAACCCGCCCTGTACCCCCAATCACACCCCAGACCCCTCAGGACCCCACACAACCCGCTCTGTACCCCTATTCACACCCCAGACCCCTCAGGACCCCACACAACCCGCTCTGTACCCCTATTCACACCCCAGACCCCCACACAACCCGCCCTGTACCCCCAATCACACCCCCATTCCCTCAGGACCCCACACAACCCGCTCTGTACCCCCAATCACACCCCAGACCCCCACACAACCCGCTCTGTACCCCCAATCACACCCCAGACCCCCACACAACCCGCTCTGTACCCCCAATCACACTCCAGACCCCCACACAACCCGCTCTGTACCCCCAATCACACTCCAGACCCCCACACAACCCGCTCTGTACCCCCAATCACACTCCAGACCCCCACACAACCCGCTCTGTACCCCCAATCACACTCCAGACCCCCACACAACCCGCTCTGTACCCCCAATCACACTCCAGACCCCCACACAACCCGCTCTGTACCCCCAATCACACCCCAGACCCCTCAGGACCCCACACAACCCGCTCTGTACCCCCATTCACACCCCAGACCCCCACACAACCCGCTCTGTACCCCCAATCACACCCCAGACCCCCACACAACCCACTCTGTACCCCCAATCACACCCCAGACCCCCACACAACCCGCCCTGTACCCCCAATCACACCCCAGACCCCTCAGGACCCCACACAACCCGCTCTGTACCCCTATTCACACCCCAGACCCCCACACATCCCGCTCTGTACCCCCAATCACACCCCAGTTCCCTCAGAGTCTAACAGAGCCCACTCTACACCCTCTTCTCCTCTCGGGACCACCCCCACTCTCTATCGCTCTGTACCCCGACCTCCGTCCCCCTCCCTCCCTCCCTCCCTCCCTCCCTCGCTCTCGCCCCCGCCGGCCCGTCCGGACTCACCTCCGACCCGGTACATGTTGGCCGCCATGGCCACGGTCGCCGCCCGGGGCTCGCTCGCCCTCCGCTGCTCCCGGGCTCCGCTGGGAGGGGCCTCGGGGCCCCCCTCGCCTTCCCGGTCCCTCCTGCCCCCCTCTCCCTCCCTCCCCAAACTGAATCCAACAGCCCGCCTTCCCGGGTCCTCCCTGCCCCGGAGCCGGACCGAGCGAGGGCTCCGGGCTGCCGGCGCCCCGCCGCCGCCGCCGCCGACGCCGCCGAACGAGCGCTGCTGACCCGGGAGCGGGGTTGCGTGTGGGGGGAGAAAGAGAGAGAGAGAGAGAGAGAGAGAGTGAGAGAGAGTGAGCGCGGACACGGGGGCGCGCGGGGGCCGGGGTGGTCGGGGGCGCGCGCACCCTCCGTCCCTGTCACACGCCGGGCGCGAGCGCGGGCACCGGTTATCCGCTCCCCCTCCCCCCACACTCTGGGTGAATGGACAGAGTCACGTGCCGGGGGGGGGGGGAAGGCAGTTATCGGACGTTCACGCGGGAAAGGGGGCCGGTGGTCGCGCGGGGGAGGCGGGCCGGACCGGACGGGACACGACACGCGCGAGCGAGCGAGCGAGCGTTCGGGCGGGGGAGGGGGAATGACGGCCACCGGCGCGCGCGGGGGGTCCGCCGACCGTTGAACTGTTGACCGTTGACGTGCGCGCGCGCGCGCGTGGCGGGAAGCCCCGGTTGGTGGTGGGGGGGGGAGGGAGGGGGTGGGGTTTCGCGGACGCGCGCTGCTCACGGTTGTGTCTCGCCTCGCCGCGGCCGGTTGTTTGGGCTTTAACTCCCCTCACCCCGTCCACCCGGCCTTTCGTCACGCCCGGCTGTTCCGGGAAGCCGGCGTGCCAGGGGTTAAACTCCCCTCCCCCCCCCCTCCCTCGCACTCGCACCGGCGGAGGTCATGACCCGGAGCACGTGGTTTACTGGGGGTTAACCCCTTCAGCTCCGGCGCGCAGGCGGCTGGGTCACTGTCTGCAACACCTCCCCCACCCCCACCCTCCGATTCCCCATCCCCCACCCGCTCCCCTCCCCCACACTCACCCTCTGATACCCCATCCACTTCCCTCCCCCACACAAATGCTCCATTCCACTCACGTCCACCATCCCCTGCTCCATCTAACTCTCCCCTCCACCTCCTCCTCAACCTTCACTCCCATCTCCCTTCCCCCTCGCCCTCTCCCACTCCTCCCCTCCTACTCTGTTACTTCTTCTCCCTCACCCCACTCCTTCCCCTCACTCTCCCTCCTCCATTCTGCTCCCTGCCCCTTCCTCCTCCTCTATCCCTCCGACTCCTTTCCCCCTCCTCCCTCCCCATCCCCGCCTCCTCCCCATCCCCTCCTACTCCTTCCCCCTCCTCCCCTTTACTCCTACTCCATCCCCATCCTCCTACTCCTTCTGCAACTCTTCCTCATCCCTACTCCTCCCCTCCATCTCTCCCGCACTCTGTTGCTCTTCCCTCCCCTCCCTCATAGCCCCTCAGCCTCCCATTCACCCCTCGCATACCTCCCTTTGTCCTATTGCCCTACCTTCTCCTCCACCACATCCCCTACTCCTTCCCCTCACTCTCCTCTCCATCCCTCTCCCTGACTCCTCCCTCCATTCCTCCCTCCTCTCAAATCCCTTCTTCCACCTCCCTCTATTCCCTTATTCCTCCCCCTATTCCCTTATTCCTCCCCTATTTCCCTACTCCTCCCCCTCCTACTCCTCCATCTTCTTTCCCCTTACTTCCCCTACTCCTTCCCCTGCCCTCCCCCTGTGCTACAGAGACAGGGAGGGGTGTAGGGCTGGAGGAAATTACAGAGACAAGGAGGGGCATATTTGCCAGAGAGGTTTACTGAGACCACGACATTGTGATTCACCACGGACTGGATGAGCTGAAGGGCCTGTTTCTATGACTCTGTCCTCCCGCTCTCAGGGGCGAGATCTTAGGGGCCTCTGTTGAGTTCCTGTCGCTCTGGGTTTTTACGGGATGGGGTGGCTAGTTGCATGCCAGGCCCTCCTCGTTTCACAGCCAGGCTTGGGACCGTCTGTGCTGGAGCTGGATGTTCAGGGTCCTTTATGAATTATGTTTGCTTCCCATTCTTCTTGGTAGGCTTGGAGTAGCCTTGGGTGAGTAAATGCGTGGCGTTCTGTCGACAGTGCGGACCGCACAGATGGCGAGGACCATAGTTCGTAGAGCAGTACATCACAGTACAGGCCCTTTGGCCCGCAATGTTGTGCTGGCCCTTTAACCTACCCCCCCCCCCAGATCAATCTAACCCTTCCCTCCCACATAACCCTCCATTTTTCTATCATCCATGTGCCCATCTAAGTAAATGTCCCTAATGTATCAGCTTCTACCCCCCCTCCCGGCAGCACATTCCACACACCCACCCTCTGTAAAAGACAGCCCCCCCTGATAATTTCCTTCGATCACCTTAAAATGATATTGCCTTGTGGTAGCTATTTCTGCCCCGGGAATACGTCTCTGGCTATGTCTATCCACTCATTCTATTCCTCTTATCGTGAACACCTCCATCCAAGTCATCTCTCATCCTCCTTCACTCCAAAGAGAAACGCCCTACACACACATTGTGTACAGTTCTGGTCACCCAATTATAGGAGAGATGTCAACAAAATAGAGAGAGTACAGAGGAGATTTACTAGAATGTTACCTGGGTTTCAGCACCTAAGTTACAGAGAAAGGTTGAACAAGTTAGGTCTTTATTCTTTGGAGCATAGAAGGTTGAGGGGGGACTTGATAGAGGTATTTAAAATTATGAGGGGGATAGATAGAGTTGATGTGGATAGGCTTTTTCCATTGAGAGTAGGGAAGATTCAAACAAGCAGACATGAGTTGAGAGTTAGGGGGCAAAGTTAGGGGACACGAGGGGGAATTTCCTTACTCAGAGAGTGGTAGCTGTGTGGAATGAGCTTCCAGTAGAAGTGGTAGAGGCAGGTTCGGTATTGTTATTTAAAGTAAAATTGGATAGGTATATGGACAGGAAAGGAATGGAGGGTTGTGGGCTGAGTGCAGGTCGGTGGGACTAGGTGAGAGTAAGCGTTCAGCACGGACTAGAAGGGCCGAGATGGCCTGTTTCCGTGCTGTAATTGTTATATAGACAAACATAGATAAAAGCTCTAAGAAGGGAAAAGATGAACTATGAGGGTGGACTAGCCAATAATATAAGGCAGGGTACTAGAAGTTTTTTTCAGTTATATAAAGAGTAAAAGGTGGGGGTGAGAGTTGATATTGGACCACTGGAAAATGATGCTGGTGTGGTAGTAATGGAGGTCAAAGAAATGGCAGACGAACTTAATGGGATACACAAAATACACTGCAGATGCTGGGCTCAAAGTAACACGCTGGAGGAACTCAGCAGGTCGGGCAGCATCCGTGGAAACTAACAGTCAAACGTTTCGGGCCGAGACCCTTCGTCAGGACTGAAGAGGGAGGGGGCAGGGCCCCATAAAGAAGGTGGGAAGGTGGAAGGTGCCAGGTGAAATACCAATCAGAGGAAAGATCAAGGGGTGTTGGAGGGGAAGCAGGAAGGGGATAGGCAGGAGAGGTGAAGAAGGAATGTAGGGGGAAAGCACTATGGGTAGTAGGAGGAGGCGGAACCATGAGGAGGTGATAGGCAGCTGGAGGAGGAGGCAGAGTGAAACTGGGATGGGGGAAGGAATTGCTGGAAGTTGGAGAATGGTACTTTGCACCTGTCTTCACTGAGGAAGATACCAGCTGTGTGCCAGAGATCTGTGAGTGTCAGGGAGCAGGAGAGCCATTGCTATTACAAAGGAAAACGTGCTAGGCAAACTGAAAGGTTTTAAGGTGGATAAATCAGCTGGACAACATGGGCTACATCCCAGAGTCCTGAGCAAGGTTGCAGAAGGGATAATGGATGTATTGGTCATGCTCTTTCAAGAATCACTTGATTTTGGCATGGTCCCGGAGGACTGGAAGGTTGCAAATGTCACTCCAGTCTTTAAGAAGGGAGGAAGGCAAAAGAGAGGAGATTATAGGCCAGTTAGCCTAACCTCAGTGGTTGGGAAGGTGTTGGGAGTCTATTATTAAGGATGAGGTTTCAAGGTAATAATAAAATACATCGAGGTCAGCATGGTTTCTGTCGAGGGAAATCTTGCCGGACAGATCTGTTAGAGTTCTTCGATGAAATGTCAAGCAGGGTGGATGAAGGAGAGTCAGTGGGTGCCACTTAGTTGGATTTTCAGAAGGCCTTTGATAAGGTGCTGTTACAGGACAGATGCAGGCAAGGATAGAGGAATGGCTGACAGGCAGGAGGCAGTAAGTGGGAATAAAAGGCTTTTTCTGGTTGGCTGCCGGTGACTAGTGTTCCTCAGGGGTTGGGATTGGGACTGCTGCTTTTCACATTGTTTGACAGTGATTTAGATGGTGGAATTGATGGCTTTGTGACAGAGTGTGTGGAGAATATGAAGATCGGTGGAGGGGTGGGTAGCGCTGAGGAAGCAATGTGATTGCAGCAGGACTTGGACAAATTGGAAGAATGGGCAAAAAAGTGGCAGATGGAATACGTTGTTGGGAAATGTATGATAATGCATTTTGGTAAAACGAACAACAGTGTAGACTGTTACATAAATGGGGGGAAGGTTCAAACATCAGAGGTGCTGAGGGACCTGGGACACCTTGTGCAAGACTCCCAGGAGGTTAATTTACAGGTTGAGTCTGTGGTAAAGAAGACAAATGCAATTTTGGGATTTGTTTCAAGGGGAATATAATATAAAAGCAAGGAGATAATGCTGAGGCTTTATAAGACACTAGTCAGGCCGCACTGGGAGTATTGTCAACAGTTTTGGGCCTCATATCTCAGAAAGGATGTGTTGTCATTGGAGAGAGTCCAGAGGAGGTTCATGAGGATAATTTTGGGAATGAAGGGGTTAACATATGAGGAGCATTTGGCAGCTTTGGGCCTGTACTCACTGGAATTTAGAAGAATGCGTGGGGATCTCATTGAAACCTTCCGAATGTTGAAAGGACTAGATAGGGTGGGTGTGGAGAGGATGTTTCCTGTGGTGGGGGTATCCAGAACTAGAGGGCCCAGCCTCAAAATTGATGGGCAACCCTTTAGAACAGAGGTAAGGAGGAATTTTTTTAGCCAGTGTGTAGTGAATCTGTGGAGTGTTCTGCCACAGACTGCAGTGGAGCCCTACTCTGTGCATGTATTTAAGGCAGAAATCGCTAGTTTCCAGATCGGTCAGGGAATCCAAGGGTATGGCAAGAAGGCAGGTGTATGGGGTTGAGTGGGATCCGGGATCAGCCATGATGGAATGGCAGAGCAGACTCGATGGGCTGAATGGCCTAATTCTGCTCCTATGTCTTCTGGTGTTATACAGTGCCTTGAAGCAGGGAAGGTGTGTTACCTGGCGGATTTACATCACACCTGCTGCTTAGTGGAGGCAGAAGAGTTCCACTTTAGTCTCATCCTACCACAAGTCACCTTCCACATCTTTAGTCTAAGTGAAGCTTTGCAAAGTCTTTACGTGCAAGCAGATCCCTTTTTATTAAGCGGTGCAGGTGGCGTAAATCTAACACCGTCCCTACGGTGGAGGTCGCATCCTGCCATGGGAACACTTTTCCGCAGAGGGGACTGGAAATCTGGTTAGGATCAACGGGAAGATGTAGAGAGATCCTGGAGAAAATCCTGCTGGCCTCTGCCAGAAACTTAAACTGGGGAGGAAGTTCATTTTACGACAGGGCAATGGCCCAAAGCACACGGCCAGAACAACCATGGAGCGACTTCAAATGAAAATCAGTGTCCTTGAGTGGCCCAGTCAGAGTCCTGACCTGAACCCAATCAAACGTCTCTGGCAAGGCCTCAAGATTGCTGGCCACCGCTCCCCAACCAACCTGGAAGGATTTTGCAAGGAGGAATGGGCAAATCTTGCTCCATCGCATTGTGCGAAGCTAGTAGAGATTTAACCAAAATGCTGTGAGAGGTGGTTCAACTAAGGGGATGAAGACATTTCACTTTTTCTGGCAAATAAATATCCTAAAGATCGAGGGCAGATTTGATAGAGGTATACAGCATTATGAGGGTTTTGGATAGGGTAAGTGCAAGCAGACTTTTTCTACTGAGATTGGGTGGGACTACAAATAGAGGTCACGAGTTAAGGGTGAAAGATAAAAAGTTTAAGGGGAACACAGGAGAAACTTTTTCACACAGAGGGTGGTGAGAAGGTGGATCGAGCTGCCAGCACAAGTGGTGGATGTGGGCTCGATTTCAACATTGGAGAGAAGTCTGGGAGGGGTAAGGAGGGTTGTGGTGCCAAAGCAGGTTGATGGGAGAAGGCAGTTTAAATGGATCAGCCAGGACTAGATGGGCTGAAGGGTCCTTTTAGCAGTCCTGTGGTAAGGAATGTCCCATGGAAAACACAGTCCTCACATGAACCTCAAACAGAATAAGGAAAAACACGATTTCCAAGCTACTGCTGAACCAAATACCGTTAAAAGTCAGATTTATTTTAAATTTCAAAAACAAAAAAAAAATACATATTCTGTGCAGTTTACAATCATTTAGTCTCTGTGTACTGTGCTCTGTTCCTTGTGACACGTCAGGGTCCTAATTCCCATATATAAAAAAATACCTCCCAGAACAAAGCACTTTAATTAAAACACAAAAGACAACCTGGTAAGAACCAGGACTTTTGTTAGACGACAACAAAAAAAAAGACGCTGTGGAATGTTTCGCAGTGTGGCAGACGGCTTCCTGATATTCCGGAGGACAGCCAGTCGCCCTGGATCTTCTGGGTTTGGGGGGGGAAATCGGGTCAGTTCCTGAGCAACACACACACACACACACTCAAAATGGTGGAGGAATTCAGCAGGTCAGGCAGCATCAATGAGCAGTCGACGTTTAGGGCTGAGACCCTTCACGAGGACTGGAAAAGAAGGGGACAGAAAAGGGGGAGAGGCGCCGTTGAATGGTTGGGGGTACCAGGCCGACTGCCCGCTAGCCCTGTTAGTTAGATGTTAACAGGCCTGTTTAACCTGCGGGCTCTGTGTAGACTCTCTGCGGCTACAGGAGTAACAACGGCTGGCACGCTGCCCAGGCTGGGCACTGCCCAGTCGTTCATAAGCGCCCCACCAGGCTGACCCACACACACAGCTGTCCAGCTGTCGTCTCCTCGAGCCCCAAAATGGGGAGGGGGGGTCATTGTCAGAGAGGGCTTCCCTAACCCTTTCAAGCAGAGAACAAGGAAAGAGTGGGAGGGCTGGACGGCAGCAAGAAGCCCTGGATGGGCAAAGCCAAATACAGCAGACAATTGAAATCCACCCTGCCCCCGCTGTTGCCAGTCCGGGGAGGGGGGGAGGGGGAGGACGTGCTAGGACGGGTGGGTGAGGCAAAAGGGCGCAAGGGGGGAGGTCCTGCAGGACACCTCACCGAGATTAGGTACAGATAGCAGGGCAGTCACACCCACCCACCTGCCCCGCCCAGCCTGAGCCCCTCAAGCGTTGTTGCCCGTCGCGATATCCAGTGAGGAGGCGGAGGCAGAAGAGATGGATGTACTGCGCTCCAGGCCGCCGGCCTGCACCCGCCACTGCATCACCGTGGTGTCCTTGCCGCCCGTCGAGATGAGGTGGGTGTCGTTGTGGGTGAAGCACACGTTGGTGACGTGGCTGCCGTGGCCACTGTACACGTGGCTGGGAGCCTACGGAGAGAATGAGGCCGGGCGTGAGACATTTCACAACAGCCTGACCCAGCCCAGTCCAACGCAACGAAACAGACCCCTTGACTCTACTCGTCCACACCAAGCTCCAAGTCTAGTTTGTTGTCATGCGCACAGCTGTAACGTAAAACTTACTCCAGTATCAGATACACGATGTTCACAATAAAAAACACCAATTAAGCAAAAAGGTGAGAGAATCTGCAGGTGCTGGAAATCCAGAGCAACACAAGACAAAATGCCGGAGGAACTCAGCGGGTCTACGGAGAGGAATAAGCGGCCGATATTTTGGATCGAGACCTTCGATGGCTTCAAAGGTTTCTGAGATCTCAAAGTCTGTTTACTATCACAGCATACAACCTGAAATTTGTCCTCTTCGCAGACATCCGCAAAGTAAAAATCCCCACGGAACGACAGAAGCATCAAAACCTCAATGACCCCCTGCCGCCTCACTTTACACAATCATCAACACCGCCCACCCCCCAGCGCCAGCAGAGTACCAAAGAGTCCATCGAACCCCCCCCCTCCCCACACCAGCAGAGTACCAAAGAGTCCATTGATCCACGGTACATCAAACTGCACTTTGGTATCTCTCTCAAGGAGCAGTCACTCCTGCGACAAGAGTGGACACTTTCCTCCGGCATTTTGCATGTTGTTACTCAAACAGTTTGCTTTACAATAAAACACAAACAGAATGAAACTAAGTCCATCGCAGTGCAAAGTCATCAAAATGGTCAAAACGTCGCTAATTAGTGGTGGTTGGCCCAAGAACTGAATGGCTAACAGAAGTGTACTGAAGCCAGTGAAAGCAACGTTTGGACAATTGAAGTGCCAGGCAGAATGGGAAGGGTCAGCATCAGACAGGGTCCAGGCCCTGGAGCACATGGCAGCAACTGAAGCCGTTGTTTGGACGGCAGCTTAGGCGCTGGGCCAGATTGAAAAGGTCAGGATGTTGGGGTTCAGCTCGTTGAACTGAGGGTCTGTGGACAGATCAGATTTCTGGACCTCAGCTCAGAATGCTATTTGCTCGCCTGATTTGGTCAGGGTGTTCGATGGTCTTTTTTTTAAAAACGGGTTATTTTGGGTGTCTTTGTTTTGTGGCTGCCTGTAAGGAGTCGAATCTCAAGGTTGTGTGCTGTATACATATTTCGATAATAAATCTGCTCGGAACTTTGAAGTAGCTGCTCCTGAACCTGGAGGTATGGCATTTCAAGCTTCTTTACTCCCCGATGGGGGCCTCGAGAAAGATATTAGTCCTGTTTGTCCCAAATCCTTCCATCCTGAGAGGTGGAAACGGGTAAGGTTGGCCAGCAGGGCTCTGGTGAAGCTGCTTAGGCCAATCCCCTGTATAGTGGAGTACAGAAACTTTGAAGAACTCCAATTATTCCATCAACTCTGGTTGATGGAAACGGGAGGTCATCAACGGCCTCTGCTTCACTGGGAGTGGGAGATAGGGCCCAAGAAGAAGAACCATTATGCTGTCATACATACTAACTGGGGAATCTCAATTAGGAGATTCCAAGGCCATTCATTTTCTAAGAATGCCCTCGGTATAATTATCTCTTGGTGCATTTGCATTCCTTGCAAGGGATGTAGACTTCCCTTTAGTTTCGATCTAATGAGTACAGAATGGATCACTGAACATTTCTGAAACGTAGTTATATTGCAGGAAGGTGCAATGATAATAGGATTTCTTGGGGCTTAGGAGGATCAGAGGTGATTGGCTCAAACAGAGTGAACAGACTGAGACTTTTTCCTAGGATGGCAGGATTAAAATGATGCCATTTCCGCCCTGAGAGTTTAATGTGATCGGAGGAAAGTATCGTGGGCGGTCAGTCTTACAGTTTTTTTAAACACAGAGAGTGGTGGGTGTGTGGAGCGTCCTGCCTTGCCGGGGTGGTGGTAGAGACAGATACATTAGGGGCATTTAAGAGGCTCAGGTGGATAATAGAAACATGGAGGGCTATATGGGAGGGAAGGGTTAGATTGATCTTGGAGTAGATTAAAAAGCCAACACACCACTTATTTTCCTAACCAAACAACTTGCTCGGCAACTTTCAGAGATCCATGGATGTGCACCCTGCAGGCAGGGGGCGGTAACTACAAGTGGCGGGGGAACAGTGCCTGTGGCATCTGCTCGGCACCGCTCCCTGCAGGCAGGGGGCGGTAACTACAAGTGGCAAGGGAACAGTGCCTGTGGCATCTGCTCGGCACCGCTCCCTGCAGGCAGGGGGCGGTAACTGCAAGTGGCAAGGGAACAGTGCCTGTGGCATCTGCTCGGCACCGCTCCCTGCAGGCAGGGGGCGGTAACTGCAGCCACGTGGACGTTGCAAATCTTCCTGTCGGGGTAACAAAAAAAGACGGCATTTGTATAGAAGGCAGAGGGTGGTGAGAATTCAACTAGGAGGTGGGTATAAAAGGAGGGAATAGGTTATACTTACACGTATTGGACAAACTAGGTTGAATAATTCTTTGTTCAGAATTACTATGCATGCTACGGGAATCAGGAAACGGTGATACAAAGGAAAAAGATTCCTGTCTCCAGTCCCCACACTTCATCTCAGTAGGTGGCGGTAACGCACCTTCTGTTGGTCTGCCTACCGCCTTTAAACTTCACGACAAGGAGAACTGCCGCCTGGGTCCTGTTCTCATATGCAGCCGCGTCGGAAAACCACAATACGGTAACCCAGGGAAAGGGGGGAGTGGGGAGAGGAGGGAGGTAGAGACAGTGGCGGGGAGAGGGAGGGAGGTAGGGACAGTGGGGGAGAGTGAGAGGAGGACAGAGAGACGGGGAAAGGGAGGGAGGTAGAGACAGTGGCGGGGAGACAGAGGGAAGTGGGGGAGAGGGAGGGAGGTAGGGACAGTGAGAGGAGGACAGAGAGACGGGGAAAGGGAGGGAGGTAGGGACAGTGGGGGAGAGACAGAGAGACGGGGAAAGGGAGGGAGGTAGGGACAGTGAGAGGAGGACAGAGAGACGGGGAAAGGGAGGGAGGTAGGGACAGTGGGGGAGAGACAGAGGGAAGTGGGGGAGAGGGAGGGAGGTAGGGACAGTGGGGGAGAGACAGAGGGAAGTGGGGGAGAGGGAGGGAGGTAGGGACAGTGGGGGAGAGTGAGAGGAGGACAGAGAGACGGGGAAAGGGAGGGAGGTAGAGACAGTGGTGGGGAGACAGAGGGAAGTGGGGGAGAGGGAGGGAGGTAGGGACAGTGGGGGAGAGGGGGGGAGGTAGGGACAGTGGGGGAGAGTGAGAGGAGGACAGAGAGACGGGGAAAGGGAGGGAGGTAGAGACAGTGGGGGAGAGTGAGAGGAGGACAGAGAGACGGGGAAAGGGAGGGAGGTAGGGACAGTGGGGGAGAGTGAGAGGAGGACAGAAAGACGGGGAAAGGGAGGGAGGTAGAGACAGTGGCGGGGAGACAGAGGGAAGTAGGGGAGAGGGAGGGAGGTAGGGACAGTGGGGGAGAGGGAGGGAGGTAGGGACAGTGGGGGAGAGTGAGAGGAGGACAGAGAGACGGGGAAAGGGAGGGAGGTAGGGACAGTGAGAGGAGGACAGAGAGACGGGGAAAGGGAGGGAGGTAGGGACAGTGGGGGAGAGACAGAGGGAAGTGGGGGAGAGGGAGGGAGGTAGGGACAGTGGGGGAGAGTGAGAGGAGGACAGAGAGACGGGGAAAGGGAGGGAGGTAGAGACAGTGGTGGGGAGACAGAGGGAAGTGGGGGAGAGGGAGGGAGGTAGGGACAGTGGGGGAGAGGGGGGAGGTAGGGACAGTGGGGGAGAGTGAGAGGAGGACAGAGAGACGGGGAAAGGGAGGGAGGTAGAGACAGTGGGGGAGAGTGAGAGGAGGACAGAGAGACGGGGAAAGGGAGGGAGGTAGGGACAGTGGGGGAGAGTGAGAGGAGGACAGAAAGACGGGGAAAGGGAGGGAGGTAGAGACAGTGGCGGGGAGACAGAGGGAAGTAGGGGAGAGGGAGGGAGGTAGGGACAGTGGGGGAGAGGGAGGGAGGTAGGGACAGTGGGGGAGAGTGAGAGGAGGACAGAGAGACGGGGAAAGGGGGGGGAGGTAGAGACAGGGAAGTGGGGGAGAGGGAGGGAGGTAGGGACAGTGGCAGGGAGACAGAGGGAAGTGGGGGAGAGGGAGGGAGGTAGGGACAGTGGGGGAGAGTGAGAGGAGGACAGAGAGACGGGGAAAGGGAGGGAGGTAGAGACAGTGGCGGGGAGACAGAGGGAAGTGGGGGAGAGGGAGGGAGGTAGGGACAGTGGGGGAGAGTGAGAGGAGGACAGAGAGACGGGGAAAGGGAGGGAGGTAGAGACAGTGGCGGGGAGACAGAGGGAAGTAGGGGAGAGGGAGGGAGGTAGGGACAGTGGGGGAGAGTGAGACGGGGAAAGGGGGGGAGGTAGAGACAGTGGGGGAGTGAGATACAGGGGTGGGAGTGAGGAAGGGAAAGAGAACATTATGGGAGCTCGCTTGTATGTAGGGGTGTCCATAACCCGAGGACGGCCTGTGTGCTGAACCAAATCTGACTGAGCCGGGGTATTGGAGGAACCCAGGGGGTCAGGTCTCTGCCCAGCAAGACCGAGACTTTTTCCCCAGGGGAGGGTCTAGACCTATGGGGCACAGGTTTAAAGTTGGAGGGGAGAGATTTCGAGGAGGTGTGAGGGGGTTGGCTTTTCACACGGAGAGCGGTGGAGGCAGTACGATTACAACAGAACCACACCAGGCCGTCCCATGTCAGCAGAGGTTCGAGACAGTCCCACACCAGCAGGTTCAAGACTGACCCACACCAGCAGGTTCCTGACCGTCCCACACCAGCAGGTTCAAGACAGTCCCACACCAGCAGGTTCCTGACCGTCCCACACCAGCAGGTTCCTGACAGTCCCACACCAGCAGGTTCAAGACTGACCCACACCAGCAGGTTCCTGACCGTCCCACACCAGCAGGTTCAAGACTGACCCACACCAGCAGGTTCCTGACTGTCCCACACCTGCAGGTTCCTGACCGACCCACACCAGCAGGTTCCTGACAGTCCCACACCAGCAGGTTCAAGACTGACCCACACCAGCAGGTTCCTGACCGTCCCACACCAGCAGGTTCCTGACCGTCCCACACCAGCAGGTTCAAGACAGTCCCACACCAGCAGGTTCCCGATCATCCCATGTCAACAGGTTCCAGACTGACCCACACCAGCAGGTTCCTGACCGTCCCACGCCAGCAGGTTCAAGACAGTCCCAAGCCAGCAGGTTCCTGACCGTCCCACGCCAGCAGGTTCCTGACCGTCCCACGCCAGCAGGTTCAAGACAGTCCCAAGCCAGCAGGTTCCTGACCGTCCCACACCAGCAGGTTCAAGACAGTCCCATGCCAGCAGGTTCCTGACAGTCCCACGCCAGCAGGTTCCCGACCGTCCCACGCCAGCAGGTTCCTGACCGTCCCACACCAGCAGGTTCCTGACCGTCCCACACCAGCAGGTTCAAGACAGTCCCACGCCAGCAGGTTCAAGACAGTCCCACGCCAGCAGGTTCCAGACTGACCCACACCAGCAGGTTCCTGACCGTCCCACACCAGCAGGTTCCTGA